>NW_023340206.1:5484744-5485377 GCF_004916995.1 Morone saxatilis
TTTTTTTTTTTGAAAAAAATAATAAGCTTAATTTGAAGTGCTTCACAACACTTGTAAAGAAAGCAGATCTGGTGATGGATTTTAAGTGCGGCTGTAATTAAAGTAAAATAACATTCAGTCAATAGAGCTCTACTGGTGTAAAGTCTGATTATAGGCAGTTGCTTGCGTATCATTGATGTAACAGAGTACATCATGTCTGATTATGGGCCACAAAGGAAGTATGTATGATGAAAAGTAGGGGTTCAAGGACTGAGCCATGGGGTACGCCTTTTGTAGAGAGGGGCAGATTCTTTGATTTTAACATTCAGTGTAAAAGCCCTGAAAACATTATTTTCTAACTTATAACTGACTACAACGGATCGCATCCTACACACAATTTTCTGCCAAATTTTAATACAGTTGGAGATTTCACGTCATTGGACGAGGCTCAGTTGGAAAAAGGTCAAAATCTGATTACTTGGTGGCTCATTTAAATCAGATCAAACCACACCCCAAACAGTCCAGATGAAACAGCTTATCTGAGCTGTTAAACTCTCACGATACATGCATTTTTCTCTACCAAATTATGTTTTTTTTCTTGTTGTTGATCCTTACATATTCCTGCAGCACAAAAGCACAACAGGTACTGCATGA
>NW_023340206.1:5485390-5518503 GCF_004916995.1 Morone saxatilis
TAAAGGAACAGTAAAGTAGAAGTACGTATTGAAATAGCTCTTGAAATTACATGCATTGTGATGAAATGCATCCTCAGTTTCAAAGAAACCCGTTTCGAAACTGTTTGCAGAACTGTGTGTTGTTTCAAGATGTCCTTGTTTCTATTTATAACTGCAACTATCTATGCAAATTATGTTTATTCATTTATTTTAAGTGAGGAAACCTTATCATTTTTACATTGTGCTGTTGTACGGCAATCGTCCATCTTTACAAATCATCTAGACTCTTTGGCTAGGTTAAAATTGAGTTGAGTTTTTTTCAGTTAAAATGTGAGAGGAAGAGAGTGCAGCTTCTCCAATACAGGAAAACTCCACACACACACACTCGGAGTGATATAGTTGTGAATTAAAAACTCTTGCAGCCTGTAGTAGGTCAGTGAGGCATGGCCTGGCTGGGTTCGCTGTGGGAGCCCGAACTTTGTTTCAGGGGAGAGTAGGATCCCGCTGTGACATTCCAGTGATTGTCCTCCTGTGTAAGCGCTGATTGGCTTCACCCTGTCAGGGCCGATGGACCCTGGTCAGTGGAATGTGAATCCCCGGCCGCCCCGGGGATGACTGGACTGGAATTAGAGCAAAGTCACAACTCTTTTATCTCCCTCTCTCTGTCCGTCTCTGTGTTTCTTCCCCTTTTTATTCATTTCTCTGTGGAAATGTTACAGTGTCACGGAGAAAACAACTGATTTCTTCAATGTGGCCTATTTTCCTTTTTTTTTCACACAGCACTGCATTCTTCCCTTTCCTTCAATCCAATCCATCATTCGGCCTGAAACCTCCATTTAGCCTGTTCGCTCCCTCTGAACTTCATGGATGTGTATCCGTGTGTGTGTGTGTGAGCCACTTCCACATGAAAAAACCAGGTCAAATCCCTGGGGTCTATCAGATGCATGATCCGTATTGATTATATACACACAGAGCAACTGTCACCGCTGCTACTACATAGTCTGCGACCAAACTCGGGGAAGCTTCTCCATCCGCCTTTTGAACAAAACACATTATCTTTCCTCATTTGCTGCAACGGTAATGGGCACTGGCTGGGATGATGCAATGCCAAATGAAGCTGATAGTAATTTAGGACATACTGTGATGAATGGCTGAGTGATTAAACGGCATTAGCGGCATTAAAGTCAAGCGAAAGTGCCGGGCTTTTATAGCTGGTGCTGGGAGAGTCAGATAACGCAGCCCGGTAAATTGACAGACAAAGATGGACGCACTCTGACATCGACACTATGTTCTCGTCGTCTGTGCTCGAGCCAGTGAGTGGGTGGCGTCTTGAATTTTGCCGCTCTGTTACTGAGCCTGCCAGTGTGCATCAGGCAGGCGTAGAAATTATGGGACCACCTGCTCTGGCCATGAAATAGACTGCCTGTGTGAAACCAAGTGAAAGACATGATACTAAACCCACCTGAGGAATGAAATGGAGGAGCCACGTGAAAGATGTTTAAGAGATAACATGTGTGTCTCAGTCAAAGAAAGGAGGTTTTATCTCCCCTGATGATCGGCTGAAGGCTGTTAAAAAGCTATCTGCAAACTGACAAACATATAGAGCTGGTTTTAGGAATAATCTGTTAAGGAATTGAGAATATATGTAATTGAAATATCAGCTTCAACCCTAAAGACTACCACATGTAATTATTATTTCTATTGTCTATCCAATACTTATTCTATTAATCAATCGTTTAGTCTATGTCAGAAAACAGGGAAAAATCCCAGTTGCCCAGACCCTAAGGTGTGGTGCTCAAATATTAATCAGATGGAAATAGTCCCAAACAGTAATGTTACAGTAACAGTAAACTTTGTGAAAGAACTACAGTAATCAACAGTTTGTTTGTTTTTTTTTCAGTTCTTATTTAACGGAGGAACTTCAATTATTTTTAAAGATTTACATCTTCAGTGGCCAATTGATAGTACCCAATTCACTCAGAGTGCCAATATACAAGCTGGGGCAGTCTGAGAGTATTCAGAGACACAGTCTTGGTTTCAGTGTTTTCATGGAATTTTATTGGCAATAAACAAAATATAGATTAACATCAGATTTATCCTCTGACCAAGTGCTGAGTCGCTAAAATATTACCATAAATAAATTGCTTTAGTTTCCTCATCATGTTTTTAAAAAATATAATTAAGGCAGCATTATGTTGTTGTTTTTTTACAAATTACATTTGCTATTGCAATTATTAGTAAATGGAGACCAGCACATCTGCAGTATTGTATGCACTGCAGTCAGTGGACATCACTTGTTGCCATCGGCTAGAGAGGAAATACTTCCTCTGAACATCAGTGTAGACTCTTCACCGCTCACATCTGACTGAAATGTCAAAGCAGATCATTTTCACCTATGTGGAAGTGCAGCGCTGCTATTTGTGGCTGTGTGACAGTTCAGCAGCTCAGCTTTTTTTCCTTTTTTTATATCACGTTTACAATGAAAACTTACTATATCTATTTTTAAAAGAAAGGGCTTTCACTGGAAATGTCTCGAAGCTTGATTGGTCTTCATCCTACATACCCCAATGTTTCGTGTAGTGCTTCAATAAAATATAAACGATGTAAAGGTGTTCTCTTCTCAGAGCTAAAATGGCTATTGACGGCCACAGTTTGTGAGGTACATGAAAAGCGGTGTTGTAAAGTAGCAGACAGTATGCGTGGACACACGCGCGAGAAAAAGCTCATCTGAATGCAATGAGACACCCACGCTAATTATGGCATGTATTGTAGTGACATGTTGTGCAATAGGTTTACATATTGTTCAATGGATCCTATAGTTTTTATTGTAAATGAGTGTAGTGGCCAATGACAGACTAAGTATCATGGAGATGATTACTACCTGTCATTCCCCATCCTGATGCACACACGCTCCGGATTGTTCCGATATAGATTCCCAAATGGAAAATGTTAATTCTTTGGTCCAGTATTTCCTTAAACATAATAGCCATTGTATAATGTATTCTTATGGGATAAAATGAGTGATCCCTAGTGACTAATGGCTTTATATTATACAGATACTTTCATCCAGTCTGATAAATAATTTAATATGATATTTGTGTGTCAAATGAAAGCACTTTCTTACATTTTTATCAGTCAAGTTTGTCTACCAATTAAGGCATGACCGATATGTGTTAAACAAAAAAAATATTTATTTTGTACTGTCTCTACAGTTTCTACAGCAGATTTTGTTGTTCCACCCCCTAACAGAAAAGATCTGTAGGGCTTTTTTCATTAATCAGCTGATTTTTATTTTGTTGGTCTGGAATCTGATGAATAAATATTATAAAACTAAACTAACCATCCATGTAATACATATTTTATTATTAATATAAATTTGAAGCTTGTTACATTAGTTCATGTCCTCTCCGTCTGCGTCTCCAAATTAGTTTTCCACTTTGTGTAAACACACAAAGCTTCCAAGATTCCTCCCTCAGACTGAGATCTTCTTGATCTCTTGATTTTTACTTTAGCTAATTACTCTTTAATGTCTGTTTTATCCTCTAGAAACTCCATAATTAAATGACATAGTTGGTATATTTATGATATTATTTGTGTCATATTTATATGATATGATATATTTTTGTTTTTATCTTCCTCCTAACATGTCAGTCTGAACTCATGTGTGGAGAGTGGAAAGGGATTGATACACCCAGAGCAGACAGCCATCTACATTAGTCCAGACGAATGTGTTTATATGAATAATCTTTTGTAAGATGTCGACCCCAGCCATGGGAGAAAAGACGTCCTTGTTGACAGAGCAGTATTCCAAAGCAGCTGTGTGTGTGTTACTGTTGTGTACTGTGTGTGTACTGTGTGTGTGTAATCTTACAGTCTGTGTTTTTGTCTTTCTGCAGACTAAGTCAGAGACAAAGAATCGGCGTGTACATGCAGAACTGTCTATGTGCATTTGTGTGAATGTGAACAGCTTTCCTTTTGTGCTCTTTACTGTTTGGACTGATAAATCCACTGAAGTACAAGTTCTGAGTGAGCGACTCCAGACACTTTTTTTTCTGCTTCTTTTCCCTCGCCTTTTGTCACTTGCTTATCGAGCCCCCTTTTTTTGCGCTTTTTTAGTTTTGTGCTGTCGCGACGACGAAGATAAAACCCCATTTTCCTTTTTTATTATTCTCATTCATCCAGATTTGAAATCAAGGTCGTCCTTTGCACAGACGAGCTAACCAAATTAGCTGACACTTGAGTCCCAGACATATTGACAATGAGCACATTTATCATCCCATAATTAAAAGAAGAAGAAAGACAAAGAGAGGGACAGTGAGTCAGAGATGGAGAGGACAGATTATTATTCTCATTGGCACGCCATCAATCTAGCACAGCTCTCAGTCTTCTTGGCACAGAGATCCTACATATATTAGTCAGCATACACATTACAAAGATGTTTTTTTACTGACCCAAAACAGGGAGCAGGTCACACGGCGGCACAGCAAATTTGCTGTGCATTTTTATTACGTTTACGGTTCACTCACAACGGCTGGAGAGCAAAACAACACTATAATTACTCTGAGAGTCTGTTTCGTTGGCTGTTGTAGTGGGTCAACAGTAGCATGGGAACTGGTTGTTTGTAATTATTTTTTTTTCTTAATAATGCTGCTTTTTTTCTCTCAGAATAATCACAAAATCAGGTCTTTTTTTTTGTCACGGTTCTATGTATTGCTACTGGATGGATTGCCATGAAATTCGGGGCAGATGTTCTCCAGAGGATGAATCCTAATGACTTGATTTAGGCGACACCTTCACTTTTCATTTAGCGCCATCATCTGGCCACACTTTTTTGGTTTGATGACTGTAGAGTAAAACATCAGATCTGTGTGGAGCTACGAGGACACTGTAACCTTTCTCATTAATACATTAAACAAACATTCTTTACTTCCATCAAGTTTTCCAAGTCCTTTTTGTTTGTTTGAGGTTCGTTCTGAGCTCTTTTTATTTACCTCATCTCGTTGCCCCCTCGTCTTCTGCAGTGGTTTAATGGCACCTAACTGGAGAATTGGTGCCATCAGCTGTTTATGTCCAGGAACCAACTTTTAATATTCACATAACAGTGGTGGATGGAAACTTAAATTCATTTGCACTTTTCTTGTACTGATTTTCTGGAAATTCTGTTGAAATGTGTGCTAGCATGCTAATGTTAGCCTTTAGCTCAAAGCTCTACTGAGCACACAAATACAGGGACACAAAGGTGCTTATGTGACTGGGGACTCTTAATCTGATTTATTCATTACTTTTAATTAAATTTTTTCTTAATAGTGTAATAACCTAGAGTCAAAAGTGTATACTGGAACTTTCATAAGTTGTTTCTTTGTTCCGGTTCGGATGGAAACTGGGAGGACAGCTGAAATTTAAATCCCGGCTTGATTTTATTTAATTTTTTATAAGTGCTATCTGTCCGTTAAAGCAGTGCAAAGTAACGTGATCATAAAAATGCTTTCGCCTTTTCTTTCTTGGCCCAAGAACAAAGCAGCTGTTGATTCATTTATTTCATCATGTCTCACTCTTAAGTTTCAACTCTCGCTTCCTCTAAATGGAGGACGTTTCTTGAATCTAATTTTGGCAGATCGGTTGAATTCCTGGCATCTCAATCAGCGGTGATGGGATGCTCTTTATCCTGCATCTCCACTTATGTGATTAAGGTTGATAAAACAGGTGTGTTTTTGCATAAAAGCTTTCTTAATGCTGCGTTTGAAGTGAATTTCTTACTTTAAATGCATGCACCCATTTGAAGAACATGGCTACCCGTGTAAATCGTGGCTACAAATATGAATGGGAGTGGCTGAGAACACGCCGGACCTTTTTGACTCAGGGATTTTCGCATTTCATTCCTGATTTATTCATCCCCTGTAATTTTGCTTTCCCAACAAACCGACCCAACCTGTACATGCACTTAAACCTCGACAGAGTGAAAGAAAGCGTGCACCCTCAGCAACAGGGGACGGACTCACTGAATAATTAAGTCCACAGAGATTGAAGGACATCCTGAACCCTCCGCTCTGAAAAAGACAGATGAAGCTATTTTTGTGGTGGGAACACTTACTTATAAGGTACACAAACAAGAGCACACGGAGATTCACTAACACAGACACGCGCACGCACACTCTTGCATGACTTTATCTATCTGTGATTCGTAAATACACGCACGTGCACACACATGCAAGGAACATACATCAAAGGCTCCGACCCTCTTCAGAACAGACTCTTAGACTTAAAAAGGAACATTGTGTTTCCCTCCCTCTGCCTCTCCTTTCATTTCATGTTCAATATTCACTGCTCATTTTTGCTTTATGCCCTGCTGATAATGTTTATAAATCTCTTATGGATTACTTGGCAGTATCTTAGTGTTAAAGAATCAGCTTGATTCCAGCATACAGTCAGTTTTTATATCGCTTTGGTGTTATTTGATTTGACCTTAGTTTATCCAGAAAATCAGGCTTTTTGTAGCTGTGCCAAAAATAGATGTTGGAGATAGACATTGTATGTACGCAAAACTGCAGGGTGAAGGGTATAAAAATGAACTTCCTCCCCATTCCGTAAAGGAAATGTCACACATCCAGTGGTGGAAGGCAGGGGTTCCAAAACTTTTTAATGTCAAGGACCCCCACAATAGATGCACATTAGATCATGGACCCCCAATTTGGGAGGATTTTGTATGAAAGACAAATTTTTTCTATTTTATTTTTAGGTTTGAAGATAAACTCTTCATAATCAATGATCAAACTAGGATCACTATAAAATAACATCTATCAAAACCAAAATCCCTATTTCTTTCCTTATGGTAGAAGTTAAAATATGCTATTCCTCCTTTTGCTGGAGACCCTCTACAACCCACCGTGACCAAACCACTGGTGTAATGTAACTGTATGTGGGTACAATTTAGAGGTAATTGAGTATTTCCATTTTATGCTATGTTGTATATTGAGTAGCGATGATGTGTTGAGAACATCACTGAACCTCATGAACTGTTAACAAAATATCATTTGAATCCTATAATAAAATGTACGATTAATGTATAGACCATCAGATACTACAGCTACTTTATACTCCACTGCAGTTTTGAAGCCAATACAGTACATGATGTATTGTTAGGGATTAAGCTACCTGCCAGTATGTAAAGTAGTTGAAACTGGCCACCCAGTTACCAGCTGCAGCACAAGTGATGCTTACACATTAATGCCCAACGTCAGCTGGGATTGGCTCCAGGCGTATGTGTATGTGAAAGAGGTCTCTTGTGATGATGAACCCAGAGATTGTCTGACTCTGCAGTTTTCTTCAGCTCTATGGGGCATTTTAGCCTCTTTCAGCTGTTTAACTTTACTGTTTTGATTCACTCTGCAGACAGGCAGCTGTTTTCTACAAACAAAAAGCTCTGATAAACCAACTGTACACTAATTTGCCAGCATCAGTGCAGAGAGACAAAGTTAAAGCTGGTGGAAAAAAGAAAGATATAAAGAGACAGCTATTTCCCTCAGGAGTTGGAGAAGACCAAAAAGAAAGTGAATATTGTACTTATAAATAAAAAAAAAAGATAAATATTAGAAGAGATTTGTGTAGAAGTAATCTCAAGTAAAAGTATGAACCTTTAAGGAATTGAAGAACAAATGTTGCTATAAGAGTGCAGACACAGTGGCCTGTTAACCCTTAAATGGGCAAGCACATGTAAATGTTTTAGAAAATTAATTGCTATTTTATGTATCTAAAATAACACTTTCGCAATTGTTTCCCCCCAAATATGACATTTATTTTTTAATGACACATTACCCATTTAGGGTATACATTTTACATTTTTCCTACTTTTTAAATAGTTAATGTGCCAACTTTAAAACATTTTCTAAATAATTATTACCTACTGTCTTTCATATTTTATATAAAAAGTTTACATATAAGGGATTCAGAACATTTGTGAATAACTATTGTTTTTTTCACTTTTTTTCAATATGTATTGTATTATATGCCTTTATTTGGGACAGGCGTCTATTTGGGACAGGCGTTTAATTCCTTTAGCACGAACTCTTGCTCAGCACAGATGGAAATATACTCTAATTGTGCTGCTTCTCTTGAGTTTTGTTCAGCAAATTTGACAACTAACAGGTAATTTACGGTCGTACTTTTTTCTCTGTGCCGCCACCATGACACTGAATGTGAACGTCGTTTTACAGCAGCTGAAGATTAAGACAGCAAGCAACTAACTTTACATGATAATATTCACAACTGGGATTAATTTTAATGAAAACCCTTTCATTATTTTGATTACTGGACCCTAAAGGACTAAAGCAATATAAAAAAAATCAAGGAACAGACACGTACCGTATGGACTTTAGACCGCTTTTTCCCCTTCTGTCTTGTTTACCATGTTACTGGTAAATCCGAATGAATTAACGTTATACTGATGTGTAGTGTTCAGGTATTCTGCCATCTTGGAGTTCGACACAGATGAGTGTATTTTTAAAAAATTTACAGCCTGTAAAATTACCATTTAGCTCCAAATCTATACAGTGACATACAAACCTTGCTGCCACTGAGCAAAAACACATCATCGTGCCATTTGTGGTGAAGGTCTACTCGCATTCACAGCCAGCAGAGGATTTCAATAGAGCTGAGGTCTGTTTTTACATTGATCTTTATCGGATCTATAGCCAGATACACTACGCTCTACATATGTTTGTGTAATATGTACTGTCTGACATTGATTTTTTTGATCCCTTGTGTTTTGACATATAGCTGTGATAGTGATTCAATAGAATCTGCACGGCGAGTGAGAAACCTCAGTACCAGTAGGGCCGGCTCTCAGCGAGCTAAAGAAAGCAGAGACAATTTCTTAATCAATCCGCCTCTAGAACATTTTAACATCACTGAAAGTGCAAATCAATTCAGGACACAAAACACATCTTGAGTATCAAGATTGGTAGGACGTCAGTATATTTCTTTGATGACACTCCACACCCTCAAGAACTGTAATATGAGGAGCTTGGAGCTCACTTATTCAGTCGATACAGCCCCCGCGAGTGTCCTTCAATTATTGGGATATTTTAGGAACCCTGTCGCTGTTTGAGGAAAATAAAGAACTCATAGAGAACATGGCATAAAAATCGGTTTACCAGCCTCACCAGCAAAGACGGCGCATGCCCGTGAATTCTCCATTCACTTTTGAGTGGATTTAACAGTGTAGGTGACAACCGCCTCAGAGCTAAACATGCCATTGACTCGTTTCATAGAACAATGACCGCTCGGGCCGAGAATTCTTTGTACTCGTGTATAACAGAGAATTTGTGCTTTTTCCAGATGTCAAACGTCACTTTAAAGTGGCTTTTAATGCAGTCTTGGTGCATGGGTGTACAGGTAAAAGCGTGTGCGTGGGCCAGTTTGTGTTTTTTTGTGTGTGTGTGTGTAGCTTTTTCCATGCTTGACCTTCAACGATGTGACTCATTTAGGTGCTGGAGAAGAGAGTGAGGCTAAAAAAAAAAAAAGATAAGAAAAGGTTATCTGATTGCAGTGCAGAAGGTCGCTGTTTTTCGCCTCTCGCAGCAAGACAGTATTAAGACGGCCTCATGAGTTAATTCAGAAAAATGAAATGGCATTCACCGTGCTTAATCACATTGTCTGAGCTAGATGAGGAACCTCTGTGGCCTGGAAACAGTAATAAAATTAAAAAAGATTTTTCCTTACGTAACTGTCATACGTGACCTTTCTGAAGGGGTGACACCTGTTGAAACTGGAGGGCACTCAGACGAGGCTAACCTCCACCAATATTGCTCCACTTGTTACACTTGTTTCTTGTGCTTGCAAAACATACCCGCAGGATTTTAGATTCAAACTTTTTTTGCAAAAATAGTGTCTAATTGTAGAAATTTACAGATGATCTAAAATCTAATCTAATCAAACAGTAACAAATGCACTTCAGATATGAAAGACAGGCTTTACATTGTCTTTTTACACAATTAATGATGTAAATGACATAGGGAATCCTCTGATACATTTTTGCATTGGTTTCATTATTGAAGGGAATTGTGCTGCCTGTTATTTTTTTATCTTTTGTTTTATTTTTTGAAGTCTGACAACTGCAAACAGTGAATAACAGGATATTAAGTTGGGACTTTTGTTTAGATACTGCTCGCTTTCATGCTGTATGTAAAGAGATTTGTTGGACATTATTTTCATCCATGCAGCTGGAATTAAATTTTAAAGTCTCCCTCCACTCCACAATACGTCTATAGTGAAATGGCGTCGCTGTGCAGAATGATGTGTGTTCAGAGTTTTAAAATTAAAATTTTAAAATTGTCTTAGTTATTAAACAGATAATTTTTTAATGTATAAGTGTATATTTTACCTTGAGCTGTTGCTTTATGCTAATCATACTGCATTCATTTCAGACCTGAAAGTGATATGGAAATGTTGCTAGGTTCAACCTAGCAAGATAGGGGTGCTTATTCAGACGAGACCAACATGTTGCCATCAGATAAATCTAAAAGGGTGCATGTCTTATGTTCGATAAATTAGAGCCTATAAAAGCTTTTATTGCATAAATGCGCACATATGTCTGGCGGGATAGCAGCCCGCTTTCTGGAAATCGCATTGAAATTGGACGATTTTTCCCCTTCACAGACCTGCAATTGATATTTACCTCTTTATTTACCCTAACTAAAATCTTTCCCATGTGTAATAGGCTGCTTTGACACCTAACCTGTTTGTGTCGGCTCAGACAAACTCTGCTGTGTTTGCACTTTTGGTTTGGTCCATTTAGGTAGTGTAAAGGCTCTGGTGACGACTAAACTAAAACCTGAAAAAGATGGTATTGGCTCGTTTGTGAAAGTATGAGTTTATGAAAGCAGATATGTGATTTTTTTTTTTAGCATGAATTCAAAATCGGATCATGAACTGAGCACAGACTGTATATTTGCTTGTAGACTTTATTGGTAACCATGGTGACACACACTTCACCATGTGAGTAAAGGGATTTAAAAAAGTGGTGTCTTGTGTTTGCGTCCCACTCTGTGAATTTTACACTGAATGTTCATCTACAGAAAAAGAGCAGATAAAGAGAGACACAAATGCAACAAAGCTTTGGATGCCATCACCGAGTATGGAAATACGTTAAGTAGAACAGGTGGAGCTGGGTGTTTTTATGCAGGTACATATCAATCAGCAGAGCTGCTATACAGCATGTGGCAGGTGGAACAAAGCACAACCAGCCACTACGGCATTATGTCGGCATGTGTTGATTTAATCTGCACAGTGACTTGTTTGAATATGGTTTTGAGAGTCAGCCAATATTGATTAGCGGACATCGCAGTCACTAGAATATTTTGTTTGTTCTCTTAAATCTTTCTATTCTCATTATTGCCCCTTGTCACTTGAAATTCCCTTAGCTTCTTCAGTTCCCTCTCTGATCTAATTCCCCTTTTTTCCTTCTCCTCCTCTGCTTGTTTTTTCCTCTCAGACTCAATGTATACAGGAATTTAGTGTTTGAAGTGAAACTCTGCATCTAAATTAGTTATGAGCAGTATGTGTCTGATGGACGAGTCCTAAAGCCTTGAAAAAGAAAAAAAAATCACCTATTCAAAGACACTGAGGAAAAAAAACTGGAGGTATCAAAATATGTTTAAGGGCATGTTGGTTGTTTGAGATAAAGAAGAAAAGGTGCCTGTTGTGCCTTAAAGCGAAGGACTTTAAAATCCGCCTACTACTGCTGATAGTAGTATCGCTGCTTTAATTTTATTATTCAAGGGTGTAGGTTTGGTTTTAATACCGCATTTTAGACTAATCTTTTAAACACACACACACACACAGTGTACACAAACCCTTTTCTCTTTCCTATCTTTTCTGTTCGCTACTTCCTCTTTTTTTTATCATTCATCGTCACAACGTTCCCTTTTTTGTGTCTTTCCATTCTCTTCTCTATCGTGTTTTATTACATTTGTAGGGGGGCTTCGCTGAGCCTTTGGTCCTTTTCAAATGTCGAGGCCAAAGACCCAATTCTTTTCCCACCTGTGAAAAAGGAGAGCAGGGAGTGATGGCGTTAGGTTAACACATTAGGGGCACCCGAATGGCTGACCTGGTAAGAGCTGACACCACCTATACCAAGATTGAGTCCTTGCTGCAGCGACCATTGGTTCAACTCCAACCTCCAACGTCATCCCTTCTTTCTCTCTCCCCCCTCTTTCCTGTCACTCTTCATCTGTCACTATTGATTAAAGGCAAGAAAGAGCCTTAAAAAAATTATAAAATGATTACAAAACAGAACTGTTATTTTTGCCCACTATAATAAAGTTAATTTAGCCAATGTCTGAAATTTAAATATAAAATCAAGTGAAATTCCAAGTATAAATCTTCAAATTCACCACCATTGATTCATCTCACAGACCCACAGCCAGCACAGCAAGCCCCCCACAGTCTGAGCAAGGTATCTCCCCATACCTCACTCTTTAACTCTCCATCAAAACAGTTTACCCAAATTTATGTGCAATCCTCCTGCTGTGTGACCAGTAGCAGCACTGCTGGCAGATGAATGGACCCTACTGCTGCCTCTGCTTGGTCCTGTACCGCTACCTCCTGCAAACAAAAGCAAATCATTTGTCTCAGAGTTAGACAAAGAAACACAGGTGTCAAATGTACCTGGAGCCAGATGCTCACTGAAGCGCAGCCGGCAGTTTGCGTCGTTTTTCATTTTGTCTTTCTTCCTTCCTTACAAACTGACTTCAAGTGAACAGCCCTGGTATGCAAATCGCTTCCTTTTATTTCTTTTCAAAGGTCTTTTTTATTTGATTCCTATGTACAAGACGAAAGCATGTTTATGAAATTAGCTGAGCACACACACACACACACACACAAAAGCAATCTTTAAAATGCCACTCATATCCGCAGGTAGCGCACAAGTTTTGTTTATTACACATGTGACAGAAGTTCATCGCCACCCTTAAGCGGTGGTTGAATGGTCGTGTTTACCGTTATTTCTGCCCGTCACACACAAGGAGCATCACTGTGAGGCTGCCTGCGGGACAAAAGCAACAGCGATGCATTCTGGGTGAATGTGTTTATTTGGGGAGGTGAGGGGGGTTGTAGTGGCGGTGTGGATGAGAGAGCTCCGAGAATAAAACTGCATATTTAAATATCGCTCACGATAATGAAGTAATACATGAAGCAACACAGAAATGGACATATGACTCGGAGAAATCAAACGCTCCTCCTGTTTATCTTTTTTCTTCTTCTTCTTCTTGAGGGATTGAAAATGTAGTCCAGCCACCAATTTCCCAAGGTCTGAGAGATATAAATATTTCACTTATAAATATTTATACCAACTATGCGGCATCGGTTTTGCCTGAAGAAATACATTAGTCAGTGATCTGTGCTTAAGTTTAAGATTCCCTTCACTGCAAAGCCTAATATGATAAAGTGCAAGAGCTCACTGGATTCTACTTGATCAGCAATGAAGCAGAGTAGAGTCCATTATGAGTCAGTTGTAATGGTGAAATATTCATGGCAGGCTGCACCGACTTTTTTTTGATGGTAAGTTCATTAAGAAAACTAGCATAAGAGAAAAGCATGTAACACCAGTGATGGTGGAAGAGCTCAGATTCTTTTTTACTGAAGTGTAAAAACCCTCCACTACCTGCAAAAGTCCTGCATAGTTATAAACGTGTTTTCAGCTAAAAGCATCCAGAGTAAAAATGCTCATTCTGCGTTTTATTATTGGATAATTATTACTGATGCAATCATAGTTGCCATGTGCAGATATTGCAAAAATTGAGTATTTTAAGGACATTTGCATTTTACTTAAATAAAAAAACAACACATCACTGAATGTATTTAATGTTGAAAGTATGTTTTAGTGTCCAGTGTTTAACATTTAGGAGGATCTCTTGGCAGGAATGGAATATCATAGGTATGTTTTCATTAGTGTCTAATCACCTGGAAATAAAATCTACGCACTGAGCCTTTTAGTTTAAGTGACACATTTAGCAGATTGCAACTCCCTCACCTCACCCTCCTTTTGTGTACTCTGGTAACCATGAAACGCCCCAAAAAACCACAAATGCACAGTGTTTGGTTTGTCCGTTCTGGGCTACCGTGGAAACATGGCAGTTCTACTGAAGGCATGTGTCTTATTTTCATAGTTATATTCCAATGAAAATGATATCCTCTTAAATTTTCCACACTAGACCTTTTTTAAGCAGCATTCAGTAGAGAAAGTGAGTGATTGGAAATAATTGCTCATTCAATTTTGTTTTTTACTTTTTTTTAGGTTTCTGCTTTTTCATTAACTTTAATTTTTTTTCCTGACCTGACCTAACATCAGGTAATGAATGAAGGAATCAGCGGTCGGTGAACAACCGATGACTCATTTTAAGTTTGTAGTCTGAAACTTTCAGGCAAGAACAACATTTCTGGCTCAGTAACTGTAAAGATTTCAATCAAGCTCCCACTAAAGTTATAAAGATAGTATAGCCGCCCTCTTGGGAAACATGTTTTGGTACATGGATGTGGAAAATGTGGCTGAGTGACGTCTGTAATTGCTGAGGAGCGATCCTCCTCTATGCAAAAATGATGAGGCTGGATAAGGAGGACTCTATTTGTTCCAACGCTGTTCAAGTCAGGCTAATTAATTTCAGTCAGACGTGCTTTGCTGTCAACATCCGTCGGCTTTAATAATGGATTTCATGTTATCAGATTCTGAGTGGTATTTGCATTCCCGAAGACAGCAGGGCCAAATTTGTTGATTTTTACCTTCCTATAACAGGAAGTAAATCTGCTGATGTCCAGTGTGAATAAAGGAAGGAAAATCATATCTTTTAGGTTGTGTTTATTTTAGGATTTTTATGTGAAATTATATTATTCCACCATACGCATCCAAGATTGTCATCTGCACCGTTGTCTTTTTTCATAATAATGAATCGGATTCACACACACACGAGAAATGATTAATTTTTGATCGTGAGAGGATTTCCTAGCACTTCCTGTACCTATCGCCTGCTGTGTGAAACTTAGTCAGGGACAGGAGGGAAATAGTTTATCACATTCTGAATATTTTAAGACCTAAAATAAAATATTTATACCCTAAATAATGAACTTGCAACACCCAGTCTCTGACTTTTTATGTAGGATTCTCCCAGCAGAGAATATACAATACCCAAGTCCCCCTTGATTATCTCACCTACAGGTCTTTGCCTTATTGTTTTTCGTCAGTAGCCGTGAGTAATGGACTCTCTCCTTAACACCCTCGTCTTCTGACTTTGAAATGGATCCCCATGGGAATAATGCAAGCCACCGTAGTTAATTTCAGTCTGATATCTCCCAACTCTCGCCTTCATTGTTTTGCATAATGTCCATGAATAATGGACCTGCTTCAGTGCCTTGTCTTGTAGGTGTTGTCCCCAAAAGGACCCAATGGAAGCACAAAATCCCATTTGAGGATTGCCGTGAAGGTTCATCTGCGCCAGGCATGTAACATGTAACACTTTGTGGTTTGGGGTGCGTCACCGTGTCTCCCTATTATCCTCCAAAGGTCACGCAGGGCAGGCCGTAATGATGGGGATCCTGGTGACAGATGTATTAGGAGGTCAGGTCTCGTCTGTCTGCTTTCGGAAAAGGTCAGAAAAATCAGAAAGTGAGTGACACTGTGTACGAAATCGTGATGTTAGGGTTGAGTTGAAAACACTCTAAACAATGTATCTCTTGTTGTGTCACCTTTACAAACTTTTGCTAAAGATGAAGATGTCCTCTGGAGAAAATCCTCCTAGAATTGCACACTTTCTCTTTTTTAAACCTAGATCAGCTTCTCACCAAACAGGATCGCTCTGAGACAGTCTCACATAATAGTCTCTAGAATGCCAATATATTCTTTTCCTTCATGTCATATCAGCGAAGGAATTGCAAATGGCTCCCAAAGAGTTCTCACTGTCTGACCTTATCATTGAAGTATCAGTGCACCTTGTTTACATTCTATAGAGGATTTCCAGCTGATGCACTGACCTTCTGCCGGCCATGTTGGACGTCCTCAGCATCTGAGGGGAAGCTGTGAATAGCTTAAAATGTTTCTCAACTGTCTGACTCGAGGGTATTCAAATAGATCATATATAATAATATACAAAAGACGTACTTGTATGTATACATTAATTCATTTATTTTGTAGCAGACAAACAGGGTTGGGAGTTAATTGAAACTGAATATGAACTTGGTGATTGCACTATTCTGTCTTTTAACACCCATTTATTTAATGCTTTTGGCCGCATTCGCCTTGGTTTTTCTTAGCTATCTCCACCTCCAACTAAAGCACTCTGAACTGTTTTCTTTCTTTTACTGGATGTACACGAGAGCATCTTATCCCATCTCTTTTTATTTCTCCTATTGCGTCAATCATAAAACTAGTCCTAAAGGTTGTAACACTATAATTTTAAGAATAATAACCTAATTTTGTTATGTGGAGTAGCAGTAAATGTGTAGTCAAGATCACAACGATATCATTGCAGTGGGTGGTAATGACAACTGTTTCTTCTGCCATTGTAACTTATTGTGACAAAGTTGTCACATCGGTCTATTCCTTTTACTCAGTGATAACGAGGTTTGGGAGAAATCAAGGTGCAGGCTCACAAGTTAGTCTCTCAATAAGTGAAAAAGCTATCTCTGTGTTACACAGTGATTCTCTAGATCAGTTTGTTTCACTGCAGAGGAGACTGGGGGGGAGAGCGTTGTTTTTGGTAATGTGTGTCCTTTTAATAAGGGGGTGTACTTTGTTAGTAGCTGTTCTCTTCGCCGTTCGAGCAACTGCTTTGCATTTATAAATCCCCAGACGATCGGTTGGCGCTGAGATCTCTGATTGTCTGGTATTGCGAGACTGCTACATTCAGCATTACACTCCCAACACAGTCAGACTCTCACTTTAACAGCCAAACCAAGTCTGTAGGAGGGAGGTGAATGAGGATCCCCTCCCCAAAATGGCACAGTCCTATCTAGACCTGAAGTCTGGGTCAGTGTAGAAAGTACAGACTCTGATGTTAAATGATTACAGGCGTCCTAAAGTGACAGAGTGATAAACAAGGTTGTGGAGACTGTGTAGCTCACTGCAACAACACTTGTTTGTCAAGATTGTCTCGAGGTCACAGGTGGAGTGACTTCAGATTAAGCTACAAGTTATTTTTTACTTGGTGCTGGTTTGAAGTGGTGTCAAATACAGGGTCATTAAATTGTTTCCACCCCAATCATTTCTCCACTTTTACCAAAAAAACTGATATCACTAAATAGAATTGTAATTAATATTTTGTAGTATTTAAAATAAAAGTGAATTCCCTATTTGTAACATTAAAGGATGGATATACACCCGCTTTTGGAGATATTTCTAACCAGGTTTTTATACACAAACAGGTATCACAGCCGGTTATGCAGGCCAACAGGGGATAGGACCCAAATGCAGACGGAGGAAGCAGCAGCCTTCAGTGATTTATAGGCGATGTAGCTTATAGGCAGCTACACGCAAAGGCAGACTAGAGGTGCTGAAGTTCAAGGCGAACTGGTATATAGGAAGAAAATGGCAGTGGTTTGAGGAAGTGGGGATGTGGCTGGAGGGAGGGACCGAGCGGCAGAGCAAAGACAATAGTCATTATTTGTACACAGCTACAGTCAAGACTTGAGGGGCAACCGCAACCAATCACAAAATTTCATGTTACTGATACAACAACAGCAGGGTGCTATTTGGAGTATAGTAAGATCTGGAGCGAGTGAAGACAGCTATGTAGACGGCTGTCAGCATTTCTTTTAAATTCGGACAGATGTTTGTTCGGCTGTTAATTAAAGACTCAAAGATCAATGAATGACACTCTTTGTCAGCTATATTTTGCCATGTTATATTTAGCTATTATAAGTTCTCTAGAGGAATGCGTGGTCGATTTTTAACATTTGTGCCACGGCTTCAAAGTCTCTGAGATGGGTGGTTAC
The DNA here is from genome assembly GCF_004916995.1 of Morone saxatilis. Taxonomy (NCBI): domain Eukaryota; kingdom Metazoa; phylum Chordata; class Actinopteri; family Moronidae; genus Morone; species Morone saxatilis. Next base: position 5,503,346 of record NW_023340206.1, read on the forward strand.
ATTAATAACTTGCTATTCTTGCTTCAGCATAACCAGATAAACCTCCAAGCAAACAAAGCTTCCTCTCCATAGCATTTAAAAAAGCTTTATTTCCTTGGCAATGTTTTATTGCTTTATTCACCATCTACAAAGGTTGGTGGATTAAGAAAATGTATTCAACATTGACTATGTGGGGAAATAAAATGTATTCAAATCCACTTTTGCAGAGATTTAACTTATTGTGTAACAAGAATAAAGCAAAACCACCCCAACTAGACAAATACTTTGACTTATTTTACCTGCTAATAAGTAAGTAACTTGATTCAGAAAAGAACTTCTCACAATTAGAAGAGGGGTCATTGCTGAGGTGAAAAAAAAACATGCTGAAGTAAACAGTTTGCAAGATGGTGTAATTTAATTTCCATATCAAAAGCATAATGCGTATTTGAGTGTTTCCACTGAGTGCTGCACTGCTTGAGTATTTTCTTTGATGTGGACACGTTTGTGCTCAAACAAACACATTATCAGCTCCTCCAGAAGGACCAGACGGAGATTGCTCGGCACATACACACACTTGATTCAGAACATCTCTTTCTGTGTCCGTACTGCTTTAAAAAGGGTTGTCAGATCAGTGTATTGACTCTACTTTTCTCTCCCCAGGAGTACCAGATCGATATTATCTTCGCCCAGACCTGGGTGGACACCCGTCTGCGGTACAACAGCAGCAGCAGCATGCCAACTCTAACGCTCAACAGGTATACCAGATTTTAAAAAGCTGTTGCATCGATACCTATATAGGAATAATTGCAGCACGTTATATTTAACTATGTTTTTTTTTTTTTTTAAATAAACACTAACTCCAAGACACTGCTGTGATTCTCCGTCTTTCCACTGTAGCAACTATTGTGTTTGAACATTTTCATACTGTGAATATCTCATTTGAGAACAATATTCTACTCTCTCTCGGGAAGAGGCCTGTAATTAATGGAACAAATTGATTGATGTGCTTTGTTTTCCCCATGTCGCCCGGTTGTTTTATTATCCTCTTATTGGGAAGTGGGGCTGCTTCATGCATTGAACAGAAATCTGAAGGAATTCAACTTCAATCATTTCTTACCTCCCGCACCCTCCCTGCTCTCTGTCTCTGTCTCTTATTCAACCAGCAATATGGTCGGTTTGATCTGGCTGCCCGACACCATCTTTAGGAATTCCAAGAATGCCGACTCTCACTGGATAACGACGCCCAATCAGCTGCTCCGGATCAGGAACAATGGAACAATACTTTACACGCTGAGGTAAAAGACTCCAGAACACGTATAAACACACAGGACTGTATGATAAAAGAAACTTTGAAGAGCTCCAACAAAGAAGCATGCACAGCGGATCAATGCCAGGTAGCTCTAATGGCAGCCAAACTATGTACTTGCAGTCGGAAAAATCACTTTCAACGGACAAAATTGGCTGTTACTCCCAACTGTTGCTAGTGATTCAACACACATTCACTGAAATGAACAGATGATGTAATCGTAGACAAATACAGACACTCAGGACTTATAAAGACATCAAACAGTACCGATAGGGCACCCCAGATTTTGAACAACTGGAAGCATTTCACTTTCTACCTTTTACTGAAGGCATAGGGCACAAGGAAGGAAGCTTAAGTGGTGCAAACAGCAACGTATGAAATACCCATTAATATTAGCGATTATTGGTGCATTTCACAGATTAATTCAAGCTGCAGTCAGCTTAAATTCCTCTGAGTTACATTGGTTCCCAATAATGCATAGTTCACACTCATTGATATATTTTTGCACAAATCAAAGCTTCCATCAATCGGCGTGCTGATGCAACGTCCCATGAAGCTTGTTAGTACGTGCAAAAGCTGGTTTGTCCTTTTTAAATCCTTATAGCTCAAAATTGTACGTGTCGGCTTGGACTGGAAAGCAGTTCTGAATTCTTTCGCCCATCCCTATCTGTGATTCAATAGGCTCCCCAACTGTGTTATAGCAGCAGCCATCCAAAGGTTTTTGTTAAGCCAAATCATGATTGTTTCCTAATCATCACCAAGTATTTGGGGGTTTGGTGCCATCTTAACTATCGTGGCAGGTCAGAAAACAGTTACGTGAATACCTTTTTTTAGCATGTCCCAGATTCGAAAATGCTAATATGTGTGATATTTTTTTGAAGGGCATTTTATACTGTAGACAGGAAATGAGCGGTATGACGAATAACAAAGGGTCCCAGCTGGAACCAAACCAGGGACACTGCAGTTAGGTGGAATACATCTTCAACACTCAGCCACCTGTGCATACTCTTCAATATGACTTGTGTCTTGGTGGCTTATTTTAGCTTCACAGTTTCTTTTACATCATTTTAATTGTGCATGTAATTTCCTATACGGAAATTTCAATATTGGCTGCTAAACCTTGCTTCACATCTAGCACACAGAGGGATAGAAACTTCCCTTACAACATGTCGTGTGTGTTTTATTTTGCTCTGCTCTGACACACTGGGGGGGGAGTGTGTGTGTGTGTGTGTGTGTGGCCTAATGGACAATATAACCATCGCTCTGTCTGTGTCTAAAAAAAAAAACACTCAGGATTCGAGTGGACAGGTTCTCTTTAAATTTGAGTGGCATGTGAGTTCATGAACCCTCGAGCTCTGACATGAGATTTTTCTGTCTTGAGGATCCAATTTCACCTGTGTATCCAGGATTTCAAACTAGACCTTGGTTCGAATAGCAAATACCACCGTGAGTTGTTTGTTTTTCAACCCCTTGGAGGACCAGATACCTGAATCACCAGGCTAGTTCAGACGCTGTCATGAAGAGTCGAATCGATCAAATGCAGGCGTGCCAAAATGAAAAGACTTCAGCGTTCATTGTGTCTGTCTGTCTGTCAGTGTGTGTGTGTGTGTGTGTGTGTGTGTGTGTATTCAGAAGGGAGTAAAGTTGCTCTTCAGACAGACAGATTCTAGAAATTCCTCTCCACAACCACAAACTTCCCACAAAATGTTTTGGGTTTTTTAATAGCTAATTTCACTGCTAATGCGCGTCTCGGTGATGAATCTGAAAATTATTGTTTCATTAAAAGGATATTAAGCCTTAAAGAGGCGTATGTTTGGGGGCGTACTTGCATTGACTGATGCGTCTCTTCGCAGCGTTTCGCCACTCGCTCGCCTTACCTCAGCCCTTGCCCAAATTGAATCTTCCTGACGTGGATTGGCAAATGGTGCTTGTGTGCGAAGGGGGGGGGGCGCACATCATCTGCACTTTGTTCACCTACAAACAAGAGGAGTGAGGCGGCCCCTCTCCCTGCTCTGAATGAGGCTCCTCTTTTGTGTTTTGAGTAAGTGAATTAATAAGAAGCTGTAGCAGGGGGGACAAAGACACAACAGCACAGAACAAGAGGAAAAAGCCCATTTTCATGAAGGTCTCATTTTTACCGCCATTATCATATCCAGTGAAAATTAATTTCAGGATGATGAATTTAAGAAAGACTGGGAATATTAACTGAGTGGGATACGGTTTTATAATTTGCTTGTAGAACTAATCCCCTGCATCTTTGTGATCACCATAGCTTTCCCAAAACATCTGGTGTATTGACTTGTCCAGTGATCATAGCTAAGTACTCCTGTTTTTAGAAGCGCACATTGCCTCTGGGCCCTGACCTATAAGTTAATGCCGTCTCCGTGGTAAAAAAACACGTCCGACGACGATGATGGAACAGTTCTGTCATTTTGAGGGATTTCACACATCAACCAAGCAATCGAGTGTGATCCGGCACCATCTGGTTTGAAGCCAGCGTTTCATATACTGTAGTGCAAAAAGTGCATTATGTGATATAAGCTGTGATGAATACCGTGCATTCACGCCATGTGCTTCATGGGCCGAGAAATGAAGGATTCCGAGTGTTTATAGTGCCTTGAATGTCTTTGTCTAAGTATTTCTCTCTCTCTCTCTCTCTGTGCGTCTCTCCCCCTCTCCAGGATGACCATCAACGCAGAATGCCAGCTGCAACTCCATAATTTCCCAATGGACGAACACTCCTGTCCTCTCGTCTTCTCCAGCTGTGAATATTGGCAATAGCACACCCACACACACAAATGCCCACAAATAGAGAAATATGCTAATATTCATGCATAGTGATGCCTATACATGAAACACCTGCTCAGGTAAAACTTTTAAAGCAGGCTGCATGAATACACAAAAATGGGTCTGAATGTGAAGGACAAAATGAACATTAGTGACGGAAAGTTGCAAAAAAAATAGGTGAAAGCTCAATTGTAATGTCAAAAAGAGTACAGAAACCAAACTGTGCCACCTCGACACAACCTGAGCCCTAAAATGTTTGTATCCTATTTGAGGGGCCCTCAATTTAGGTGTCCCAGTTTGATCGTGAATCATTGATTTGGGGATTGAACTGCACATACAGGGAGATATTTACTCAGCCTGTCGCAAATTATTGTCAAGAGTACAAACTTTTGTGTCACCACAATTTTTTAATTTAGCAGGGTATTTACTCCAGTAAATCACCCCAGCTGCCGCTATATGAGACCTGATGTCAGCACTTTGTATATTAGTTCAAGAGAAGACGTTTTTTAGGGCTGGAAGTGCGTATTCATCTTGAAAGAGGAAGAGAAATTACAGCCTCAAGTTGTGAGTTCAACAAAAAGATCAGTGATTATGATAAATCAGTGTGAGATTTTTTGGCAAAAACTTTTAAAACTCCTTTGACTACATTATTTCTGTAAACAGATCATACTTAACAACCATTAGTTGCTTCTTCTGTTACACTGCACTGGACGGGAGCTGCTGTGAGCCACTAAAAGTCAGGGAATAACAGGCAGGAGGGACCTGCGGGAAATGGAAAAATCATGTGAAAAATAACTGTTGCATTGCTGCTCTGTTGTCTTGAAGTGAGAGCTTCATTAAAATAAATCTGAATGCATCTTTCAATTTGCATTTTTTCCTCTCTCCCTCTGTAGCCTTTAGTCTCTCTACCTCCATGTGTCTGATAAAACGGTGCCACAGACACCGACATCTACATATCCCAAACATTACATTTCAGACAAAATCCAGTCTGTAGTGATAAATCAGTGGCATCGGCTATTCTGTATACATCTCCTTTTCCTCCTCACATATTTTTTGCGCCCCTAAACAGGAATGCCTAAAATACATATTGCATGAGACCAAACAATTTCCATTTTACTGGAGCAAAACTTTTCTGTGGCCCTTTAGGAAATTAGGACAAACACAGTTTGGCTGTTTAGCATGTAAAGAAGAGCAGCAAAATAAATAAATATTATGTAATAAGTAAATAGCCCCTATTTTAATTCAGCGTCTAGAGATTTTTTCCAGGTTTAAAATGTTTTGAAGAGCTTTTATTTTGAAAATATTATTTTACACTAATCTTTATGTTGGTATTTTTTTTTTATATATATTTTTTAAACTATTTACATTCAAACAAGAACTCTTATTAAATAGGCTGACAATGAAAGTTGAAATGTTTTATTTATAATTTTCTTAAATGATACGTTTAATAATATCTTAAGTTGAAGTTCAATTAGTCGTCAGTAGGGCTTTTCTGGGAATTTCTCTTTCGTCAACATCTTCCATGGCAGAAGGAAAAGAGGAGTGCAGATAATGGTTCTGCCTCCCACTGGCTCATCAGACTCAGATGAGGGATCAGATGAGGAACATGGAGAGGATGAACTTAATGCATTGGGCCACATTGAGGGCCACAGTATCAGCCGCTCTGCTGACGCTAATGATGAGGCTTAGCTCGAAGTGCGTCCATGAATCATCGCCACACGTTGTAATGGTTTGTAGTTAAGCGAGAAAAAATGTATTTTTATAGCACCTTTCTAGATCAGACGTCACCAAGTGCTTCACTTAAGCTCAACGGGAGCCATAACTTCATTGCCTGGAAACATACCAACAAACCCTGAACAGAAGACCTCAGAGACCTCATGGTGACGTGGGACTGCAGTTTTAATGTGGGCAGGTGACCAGGGACCAGGAGTGGTGTCACAAGAGACCTCCTTGAAGTCGTTTTGGACCATATAGGAAGAGGGAGTTACAATAGAATTACAATTACATTACATTTAAAACAGGAACAGTTCAGACACCTGAGGATTTAACAGTGTAGGGGGGCTCTGTTTTATCAGAATTAGCCATAAAGGATAAGTATCCATCCATATTTTAATAGCATTTAAGCAGTGATGTAAAAAAGACAATTTTGTCATATTTTAACAGTTTAACTATTCTTTCTTAATAAATGTTTACATGAAGAGACAACGTTATGTCTTAAATCTGCTTTTAGAAACACATCTTAGTTTCACTTCTTCAAATCAACAGTATACTTGGAATTGGCGACATGTATCAGGAGACTCATGCTGTAAACAAAAACGGATAATTGAAGCACAAACTACTTTTTTTATGCTCTTGCACATTAAAACCGTCGAGAGCCAGAAGAAAATGACACGATGGCTGCATTAACATCTGCCTACGGCTTTATGCTGGCATGAAATTAGAGTCCTCAAAGCATTTATTGTTCCATTAACCAGCGCCTTATTAAGTTACCCGCCACCTAAAAAGCACCGAAATCACATTTGATTTTGTATGACAGGTCATTCTGCTGCACCGGACGTCTTCCAGCGCCTAGATATGATTTAATTTAGGTAATAATCATTACCCCACACGACTACAGATGGCAGTATTTGTGACCAGGCCATTATTAAACCTACTCTCGGCATTGAGTTCGGACAGTCAATTGACTGTTTTTGAGCATATGTACAATTTGTTCATAGTGTGATGAGAGTGGCTGTCGCAGTACTGTACATAGTGAAAAAGCTATTGGTCGCAAATGGGTTTCCATTATGTCTCTGCTGTCAGTGAAAGGATTTGCAGTAATAACCCTTTTTTTCTCCCCACTCTTTCTTTTCTGTCTGTAGCTGCAACAGATCAGCAGCTAAAGTCCTCAGTGACACTGAATTAAAGCCTTAAAGTTTTCTGTTTGCTTTAGCTGAATCCCGCCATTGCCCCCAAACATGTCAATAGCTAATTGCTCAAACGTGTTTTGATAAAAATCGGTGCATAATTTCATGGTTTATGTTTTAAATTTGGCCTCTTGGCAATAGCTCAGATAGCAGTTTTTTTTCTCTCTAAATGAGACTTTGGAATACATTTTAAAGTTCACATACTAAATCCTCGCCATTTAAAACTTAAATCTGTGCTTTATTCAAGATTTTCTGATCAGAGCGAGATCCCTTGATAATTACGGAACAATGGAAATTACATTTGGAGATCTTACTAAAAGCCAGTTAAAAAAGAATTACCTTTCAGTGCAGAACAGATGCTTCCTTGATAAATAACAAATAACTTTCATGACAGCTGGTCTGCGTCTGTTTTTTTTTTTAAACGTCCAGAGCTTTTTATGTTGTGTATGTGAACACGTCTTATCTTCGGAGGCAGCAGCACAGACAACCGGGTCTGTGCGTATGAGTCAAGTGTTTTGGAAAATGTAAAGCTGCTCTTCAGATTTCCACATGACTCTGACAAGCTTATTCACCCACTTAGAAGTTCTAAAGAAACCCTGTGCGGTCAATCTTCGTATTACAACGCGAGATGCCAAAGGAGAGCACATTAACTAACTGAGCAGCATGTGTTTCTCTCAGGTCATCTCCGTCTGTTTTGCATAAACAAACATGTTAGTCTTTCTCAGTCACTGCACATCAAGATATCTGATGACGAAGCCACATTTTCTCCACTGTCCAAACACATAACCCTTTCTTACACGCCATCCACCTCTCTTACCACTCAAGGCGCGTGGCAGTTAATGTACTATGATACTGTAGCAGCCTTTTAAAATGTTCTGTCTCTTCAGCATGAAGCAAATTACAATCTTCCCCATTATGGCTGCAGTCAATTTCATTTATTGAGAATGAGCATTATAAAACACGATGAATGCGATTCTGAGTATCTTTTGATGGCAGATGTATTTCTGACAGACATTGTGCGAGCAATCTGACACCTTGCAAACATGTTTTGAATTCATATCTCGGTTCTTGTGACACGGAAGCTTTTAAGCTACTGTGTCTTTCTTTTTAGTGTATTCGCTGTATAATAGCTTGTCTAAGGCGAGGGGGGCGGGAGTAGAAAAGACATACTCAAAAACAATGATTTAAAGCACTTTGGACTGCAGTTATTCACATCATAGGCAAAGCCGCAATCACTTCCTAAAGAACACCCTTTGTGATTCTATATTGGTAGGATATTCACATCTTTACTGCACATAACATTATATATAAGCTGTGGCCTTTGTGTCAGAAAAGACTGGCCATGATTGAAGCAAGAAATGGCTAAATATGTGAAATTTTTTATATATTTCCCCTTGGTTCTTGTCAATCAGCTGCCAGCTGGGGGGGGGGGAATTGAAGTCTCCATCACTAAATCATTTGTGAGAACTTACAAACGCCAGGTTTTAGCCAGGTTTTGTTCACTGGGACTGCTGAATCTACACCATATGTTAAAATGAGAATTAAAAGTTCTGAGGCAGTGCTTTGAGCTAAATGCTAGCACATCTTAGTGTTGCATGTTAGCATGCTAACATTTATTGGTGCAAGTCCAAATTTTGTCCCGAAAATGATTTTCTTGCTCATTTTTTAACTTTAAACACCCCTTTTTGTGCCAGTATTAGACAATATTTCTCAGTGAATGTGCTCTCGCGGCTACGGCTCCCTGGTTTGACATAACCTAGCAACACCTAATTACTTTCCACTGAAAATAGTTGGCAACACTAGGCACTAGATGAAAAGTAAGGGGATCACCAAAGATTTTGAAATGTATCCCAAAGGGGACATGAATGTCTGAACCAGATTTCAATCCAATATTTGTCGAGACATTTCACTCAAAATCACAAATGTCAACCTCATCCTGGCGCTAGAGGAAAAGTCAGAGGATCACCGAAGTCGGTAGGATTTATCCTTTTTGGGATCATGAATGTCTGTATAAAAATTCACCTCAATTCATCCAGAATTTGTAAAGATTTCTCAGTCTGGACCAAAGCGGTGGACCGACTGACAGACCAAAACTACCTTCCCATACCACTAGTGTGTAGTGTGACAAAAAACTTGAAAACAATATATATATAAATGCAAGATTATTTTACATGATAGATGGGCTAAAACCAGTCAAATATGCTGAAAAGACTTTCATTTTAGCAGATCTGATACTGTTATTTAAACCCAAAATCGGTTACACCAGTAGCAAAATGATCTCTTCCCAGTAAAGAATCAGGCCATTCATACATTTAAAGATGTAATCAGCAGTCCTCAGTCACTCTTGCCCAAAAAAAGCCTGAGCACCTCCATCATGACTGCCACAGGGCTTATTACATTATTTGAAACCCCACTGCAGGGGTTCTTGAACGGTCAATCATAAAACCAAGTTGTCACTCTGATTTTATGTTCCTCACAAGTTTCTTGTTTTCATTTTTGAAAACCTCATCTAAAAATGGACTTGTTTTAAAGTTTTTGGGCGTTCGTGAACAAGAACAAGGAAAATAATGCTGAATTCTTACAGATTAAACATATTCCCATAGCAGCTGACCTGTGGAATAAACTGGAACTGACCTTCCATACAGGTATGGCTGTTGAAAAGAGCCACTGCTCTGCAATAGGTGGAAGGAGAAAAAGAAATGTGCATAGAGTCAGCTGTTTTCTTTCCTCTGACTTTATGATAAGGTATCTTTAGTAAGCACACTGTACAGTATTTCATACAAGAAGAATAACTGCAATTTTAAACATGCAGTTCTCTTACACCCACATGCATACATACTGTAGATAGCAGAGTAGATACATTCAGGACAATGAAATGAGCTTTAGAGGGTTTGGATTTTGAAATCAGTATACCGTATACACTTGTTGTTTAGACTTTTTTTACTTATTTGGTCAAAAATGTAATTACCAAAGAGAGTAAATTTAGGTTTATTTTATTTTTTTTGCTGTGATATACGCCCTCTACATTCTAGTGCCTGGGGCTGTGATTTTTTTTTATCACCACTGTAATTTGAGTGCTGTGATGTCTTTCTTAACAAACACTAAAAATAGTTTATCACTTCAATTGTAGTTAAAGGTCCAGTGTGTAACATTTAAGACGCAGGAATGGAATTTAATATTCATAGGTATGTTTTCATTAGTTTATAGTCACCTGAAAATAAGAATTGGTGTGTTTTCCTTACCTTAGAATGAGCCGTTTTTTTCTACAGACACAGCAGCCATGTTGAACCGCCATATATACAGTAGCCCAGAAGGGACAAAGCAAACACTAGCTTTAGAATAGCGGGTTTTTTGCACATTTTCACATTCGTGCTTGGAAAGGAGGGTGACAGGTGGGAGTTGCAATTTGCAACAACACCACTAGATATCACTAAATCCTAAATACTGGATCTTTAAGAAGTTTGCTGGGGGCCAACGTTATCCTGTGTTTTGAGCACTCCAGACATTTAAATTACAGGACTACCTGTTGCTGAGCTGGACCCACAAGGGACCGCTAACTAGATAGACACCACACTGCCAACTCCTTACTAGGTGTTAAACATGAACAACAACAGGGTTAAAAACGTCTCATATCAATGAGCGTAATAAGAAAAATATACCCAATAGCTGCAGTATCATTATAGTTTATATTACCGAAAAAGCGAGGCGAACTCAAATTTCAAATTCCCTCTTGTCTCTGCTCCCATGATATTGATTTTACTGGCAGATATCCTCACGTATATCTGACTCTGCTTACAGTAATACGGCAGAAGCGGACAGCCCACGTCTTCTTTGCTTGGAGGATAGACAGGAAGAATATTAGAGCCAAGGCCACAGAAGAGTGTAATTTATAACACGGTGCAAGAACATGTTGCTTCAGGGGCCTTTTAAAGGCATGAAATATGACGAGCATTTTGTAGCTATGAAGATACACTGGTAACACAATGGTAATACTCTTTGCAGTAAGGATAATTGTGCAAACACACCAAGAGAAATATGATGGCAATAATGTTTGCCATCTATTATTAGTGTTTGGAGAAAAAAAACACCTCTCTTGCTTCATGGTGATTGCTCTTCTTGGTTATAGATGGCTATCCTCTAAATGAGACTATTTACATAATTAGTCTGGTTCCCACTACAGGGCACAACAACACTCCCCACTCGCTCATTATTTCTGTCACTCATTTTTCGATGTAAAATTGCTTCAACTTGTCAAATGAGCTCAGCTCCTTTCTTTTTTTTTGAACATGGAGCCATTGTTATCAGTGTATAAGCTCTCATAGAAGTTCAACATCTTGTATGCTCCTTGTACTTGTGTTACATTGCTTCACCCGGCAGGGGATCTGCATGTGAGATCCTACAGTTTCAAAGCTAAACATGTCCACAAAGTGGCAAAGAATCAGTTGGCTGACGTACTTTCACACGTCCCTGAAGTGTAATAATATGTTTGTCACAGGAGTATATGGAAGGCACATGGCCTATAATCTCACACTAGAAAACATATCCATTTATATGAAAGAGTCATTATAGTTTTTTTTAAAGTGGACTTGCCTTTTCCCTCCCAAGATCACAGTCTCTTGCAGTGAAGCAGACAGACCATTATCAATTTAATTTGATTCAAGAGCATCCTTGAGACCAGTTGCCTTGCACTTGTAGAAAGCGGTGAAATTATTCAACTGAAATTAAGATTTTGAAACTAAATCACACGTTGAATTACATGGGAGAGTGGATATTTGTTCATCATGGGTGCACTACGGCAGATTCAGAGCAAACAAGTTAACGGTAATTGCTCAGTTGGTCTGCAGTCCACTGAATTACCAATGAAAACTTACTGTATAAATTTGTATAAATCATGCCCAAATCAGGTATAAATCATGCATACAGTAAAAACTGCATTGCTGCATTAATCCTTCCTGTATTCTTCGCCTTCAACTTTTATCTGTCTTTCTGTCTTCCTTTCACGCTCACTCTCTGTGTGGTTTCTAGACGGCTACCCACGGGATGAGATCATATACAAGTGGGCGCGGAACTCTGTGGCGACTTCGGACCAGAAGTACTGGAGGCTTTACCAGTTTGATTTCATGGGGCTCAGGAACACCACAGATGTGCTCTCGACCACAGCTGGTAAGGAAGACGCCGAGTAAAGGTCAAGAATCCTGGCAGTTGTGGCACAAAATTCACGCCGAACAGTTGCATTTCATGGCGTTATGATTGACGATTTTTCACCTCCACACTACCCTCAGAGGTTAAAGGTCGGTATCGGCTACAGGTTAGCAGCTGGAACTAGCAGGAGTCTTTCCGGCTGTTCAGCAGGATTCAAAATAAAACTCAGCCCGACTGCCTCGGTGCCCCAAGCTTTGCACAGGTTAACATTAGCACCATGACCATAAATGTAATCGTATAACTACAAGCTCATAAGTATTCCCCTCGGGTGTAAGGGCAAATAGGTTTCTCCACTGACATTAATCACCAAGATTAAAGATTAAAAAGGAAGTTTAATTATTCACTTCTTTTCCTTCTCTCTTCCCATACTTTGTGCAGTATAGTTATTAGGCCTTGTCTCCTCTGATGATTTAATTTAAATTTGTTGTTCGGGGAGGCAGCTGGAGAAATATTGTTGCTCCAACAGGTGCCAGTAATTACACTCTCAACCGGAACGGGGTGGACAAGTTCCTAATACATTTTTAATGCCTCCACGTGACCCTTGAAGATAAAGACAGATTTTAATGGCCTAATACGCAAAACATTATGAATGAGGGAGATGGAGAAAGAGCGTGACGCAGTGATTGTTAACCTCTCTTAACCTTGTTTATGAGTTGCATATTTTGTGCCACACAAGTACTTTGTCTTTGCAGAGGCGTGCACGAGTCTGCATAATGTGACCTCATTCAGCTTTCTAAGAGCTGAACCTCCGTTCATGAATATTCGAGGAACAAGAGCACTTGGCATGATTAGGAGAGGGATAACAGGGAGTGGCATCAAATTATTAAGGAGCTCAGTGCAAATCAGTTGAACAGATTCATTTTGCAAAAACGTTTAAGCGTGGCAGTCTCTGTCCCAATACTCAAACATGACGCAGCTAAATCAAATATAGACCTCTTTTAACTGGAGAGAAATAAGGTCGTCTGTTCCATCACCCATTGGGAATACTGATCAAGCATCCTGTTTATAGCTAATGAGAAGCTGCCATTGTATCTTTGTTTCTGATAACACACACACAAAAAAAGGTGACTGATGAGCGCTCTCATCCTGAGACACGTTGATGGCCTTTATAAATTATATGTTTTCCTGGACTCCCGCTGCAGAATCAAAAAAACGCAGCCAAACTAATTTTCTGCTGAGATGCTCAAAAGCAACCGCAAACCTACACATCTACCTCATGCTGTTCAAGAAAATTAGCCGTTTTCTCATTTATTACCTCGTTTCTTTTTCCTGTTTCACTTGCCGGAGCTCCATCTCCACACGCATGATGATTAGATCCCCGGCTAAAAATACCTATCATTAATTTACATCATGACAAACTTCGAAAGTGCTGCGTTTCTCTTCCTCTCTCGCTCTCTGTCTTCCATCTCTCCGCTTTATCCTTCATCCCTCATAAACACATGAGGCATGGGCCTGTTTTAATGAGGACAGAGTGGACAGATCCCCGGCCACAGCGCCACTGGGGACCACCGCCGCAAATCCACCGTCGTTATCAATTCAGCGGCGTCCTCTTCAAAAGGCCCCAGTGCGGAATCCCAAACACTTCGGAGCTTTGTTCTACCATCCAATCACAAATTCCCCAAAAAGCTTCTATTATGCCTTTTTCTGCGGTTGCATTGCAGAAATGCTGATGTTCTTCCTTCCGCACACGTCCACCCTGGACATTTTTTTTCAAATGCCTTCCTGTAAAGAATGTGTAGTGAAATTGCTGACAATCCCATGCTTTGTCCTTTGATTGCATCACGGATCACAATACTGAAACTCCCCTTGATGTTGCTTCTTTATTTGATGTATGAGAGACTTCATACTTTTTTTTTCGGCTGCGCTCACTAACCTGCAGCACATCCTATAAAATCACAGCTGGAATTCATGAAACTATGATGAAAGTGTCACTGCATGAGGAAGAGACATGACCACGCATGCAGACTTTAAAAAAGAAAATGACTGATTGAGTGTGCACTTTACACCTCCTCTGAACGCTGATTGTCCAATCTGTGTTTATAGCAGTCATAATTAGACACAGCAGGCTTGAGTTTGTCTTGTTTAAAGCCTTTCCAAAACCAGAAACACGGAAGGAATGTTTATCTGTTCAGTGCAACCATTAGCATGTTGCGCTAACTAGCTTTCTACCTATAGTAACCCTTGACAGTATATAATTAGTGTAGAAAGCTTCTGAGTCTGTGAAGTGAAGCCAACGAGGAAGTGTCTAAAAACCTGCACTTTTTCTAATGACCAGCAGGGGGCAGCTGCATGGGCTGCAAAAAAGGAGTCAGATAGAACTGAGTCTTATGGGGAAATTGTGCTACTTCTCACTTGATTTATTAGTTCAGTAAACAGTTTCCTGATAAGTTTATGGGCTCAATTGCTAGTTTCAAGTCTTCTTCCATACAGCATGCTGTTCATTTAGTACATTATTGTCCCATTTTGAGTCTATCCAGCGCACCACACAAAACTGAGATCAAACTGTCAAACTAGGCAATCAAATATGAATCAAGATTCTGTTCCTGCATTGCCTATTTCACGCCTCAAATCTTTTTTAGAAGCATATTTCAGTGTACTGTGACTGAGAAGCTGCCACTGTTTTCTGTTATGTACCAGTCGAAACTGAGCGCAGCCAATGAGAGCAGTTCAACTCGCAACTACAAACGTTTGGAACCTGACTCTTATATGATTTTAAATTCTGTCAACTGCAGAAATCTCACTGTGGTCAGGGTCAGACGCCCCTTTGATTTTGATGTTATCATCTTGTTGAATAGGATATCCTATTTTTAAAAATAAATAAAAATCCATAATGGATAATTAAAAGGAAAGTCAGCTCAAATACCATTTATAATTTCCTTATTAGAGCTGTCATATATAGGGTTTGCTTACATTGACAATGGAGTCCTGTTCACTATAGCCATGTGGGATTTTGAGTTATTTTACTGTTCAGGTTTTGA
>NW_023340206.1:5518541-5540494 GCF_004916995.1 Morone saxatilis
GTAATTTGAGCTGACTTTCCCTCACTTGACCACAGTAAGATTTCTTTAAAATGCCAGACCTTGTTTAGTCTAAAATCATATCAGAGACATTTTAGCCTGGGATAAAGCAACACTGGCACACTGACAATCCTACATTTGCCGCTCTGGTTTTGTAGAATGACCCGAGGTCGCAGAATATGAAAAAACAGGCATTTTTTATGTTTTTTATTTTCTAGTGATTTTATTTTTTGTTATAT
The DNA here is from genome assembly GCF_004916995.1 of Morone saxatilis. Taxonomy (NCBI): domain Eukaryota; kingdom Metazoa; phylum Chordata; class Actinopteri; family Moronidae; genus Morone; species Morone saxatilis. Next base: position 5,518,778 of record NW_023340206.1, read on the forward strand.
AAAACTGAAAATTAAAATCAAATCCTTAAAAAAAGTCTACCATCCCCTTATAACCAAGACAAAGAAAAATGCCTTGTATTTCAATTAAAAGTTTTGTACTTTCAAACAAAAATCAAATCACCACTTTTTGTTTTTTATTACCCGTTTCTGAAAAGAAAATTAAATGATGAAAAGAAACTGACCACGAGAGAATTTGTTTTTGTTGGAGAAAACAAAAGTCAGTACATGAAGCTTAGGTTGGAAAATCTAAAGGCAAAAAATGAAGCATTTACAAAAAAAACAAAAACATGACATTTTGATCTTGACACTTTCACAAGGTAACAAATCTTCAGTGAAAGTTTTAGTTTCCAGCATGCGGTTGGAGGATGACCTCAGGGTGCAGATTAACCTGGGTGAGCAGCACCTCCTGAACTCAAGACCCTGAACGCCCCCCAACAGCTACAGTGAAGCTGCTCAGTAGCCAACAAGACCAGCATTGCTTAAACCAGCCTTTTACATAACAAACACCTCAAAATAGTATAACTGAATGCGCTGCTGGCACATAATCTGGTTCATTGTGAGATAGCGGTCTGGCATTAATAACCATCCCACGGTGATGAATTAGTTTCCAAAAATTTTACATACAAAAGTGTGGAAAGATTTCAAAACTTAGTTGAGAAAAGAAATGTTGTTTTCTGGCCATCACTGCAATTGTTTGTCAGTTTAGTGAAGAATCCACAATAACATTTCAGCTGAGTTGTCTTGAGCTCAGTAATAAAACACGTTTTCCTTGCAGCTTCCAAACAGAGCAGACCTGACTGCATGGCATGACAGAGTCTGTAGACAAGTGTAGAGCGGGTGACTCGGGCTAATAAGTATTCTGCAGGAGTGTGTAAACAGAGGGCTTTTTACTGTCCTAACAGAATGTAAACAGAGGGGTTGTTTGCTACAATGCACAGAAGTCACCACACTACCGTGGGTACGCACACGGCTGTAGATAGTCCATCTGGGAATGTACATTATTGCTGCCTCCACACAGTCATTAATGCAAGCTAAACGGTATAATCCTGCAACATTTGCAAGAATAACTTTGCAAAATGACGCATGTCATCTGAGCATTAAACTGTCAAATTAGACATTCTGTCTGCAGAAGAGTGTCTATCTTGGGTTGCTTCTACGACTGTGCACTGCTGTACTCAAAGTGAGGAAGCGCAGAATAATTCAAGCTGCAATGTTGTTTTATTGACCCCTATTGGTATATAAAATTGAGTTGTTTTTTTGTTTATTTAACCAGAAACACTTTGGATTGCTTTAAGAGACACTTTATCTCAGACATAAACGGGCGCATAAAATAAAACTAGACAGTTTTATTTTGATGAAATGGCAAAATACTCTTTTTTTTATGTGCCTTCTGTGTTGTGATTAATATTTGCTTTTGTTGTAATGTTGCTTTGGAGAAAATTAATCAGGTAATTTGCTGCAGTCTTTGTAATATACAGGCAACTAATTATTTTTAGTACAAGATCTGATTACATGCATCTTTCCTTAGTTATGATATTAAATTTTGGTCTTTCTTAAAAGCACATTTGTATTTACAAAATTGACTCTCTTTAAATAAAAAGTGATTATGCACCATACATCCCACCTTCCACTCACTACATTTTTATTTCCCAATTTCCCAACAGTTACCTAATTCTTCCAAATGAGTCCACTGTTAATAGCTATGTATGTAAGTGTGAGGAAGTGTTGCTATTGGGCAGAAAAAGCTTGAACAAACACTAAAAACTGTAATATTATAATAAATCTATACATCTTGGTGCCCTGGTTACAATCAACTGGGATTGTTTCATTGTAATGTAATTAATTAATATTTATTTTAAGAATTTAATGCTATTTTACTTGAATACAACTTTATCCAACTTCTGCCTGTGTAATGTCCTCATCATCACATTGACGTCTGTCTATTAGTACCTTTATATGCACACTAGTCTGTAATCAATTTTATCCTGGTTTTAATCATGTTTAGGATATGAAATTTCCTGACTTTTTTTAAATTTTTTTATTTATTGGATTATGATCCAAATTGTTCCTATATTACTCACATTTAGCATACTGTACTGCATTAATCAATCAGTTTATACCAGTTTTAGCTTTGCATTAAGATAACATTCATTTTTTCTTAGTACCTTAGTGCCCTGCAGTATTTGAGTGCGGATGTCAGTGTGCATCTGTTGTGTAAGTAAGGTCTGGACATTATTTCGACACTCTTCAACAGCACAATCAAAACTACTTGTTCGGCGCCATGGAGGTGTCCTTCACCTGTGAAATGTCTCAAAGCAGCTCTGCTTGAATTCCCCACTTTCTGTGTGATCCTAACCTGAGCTTTTAACTGAAGCTGCTGGCTGCTTTTTGTATATTTAGTGGCCCCACAGTCCACTCAGCATTGTTGGCTCGATGCGGTGCGGTCAGTGCTTTAATGGGGCTCAGTGGGGCCTTTTTTACTGCTGTCATTCCCAGAGAAAACATCTGGATCTTGATCCTGTAGGCTTTATTTCAAATTCAGTTTAGATCATCATTTATTATATGTTTTGTTTAACTGACTGAAGCTGAGGATTCACCGTTGCACTTACAGTCATGGTACTCCAATTATGATCATGTTATGATATGTTTTTTGATATTTGTATGATAGCAAAAGAAATTCAACTTTCTTTTTCTTTATAATTTATGGCATTCTAACTGCACAAAATATTATTTTTTTCTACTTACTGCATGATTGTGCAGTTTGCATTGTCTTCTTTGTGTAAGACTGTATTGCAGTGTAAAACAAGCCCAAAGTCATTAAAAATGTGACAAAAAACTGAGAGAACAGCGTCTTAACAATGAAAGGCTGTATTGGATGTCAGTGTGACTGACTTAAACGTGAAAAGGAAAAAAAAAAAGCTCCTAAAAACAGCCCTGGACATCACAAAAAACACTGTGAAAAGCAAAACTGGTGCTGGTGAGTGTTTATCACTTACACAGAACATGTGTCGCCAAGACACGGGGCCTTTTTATTCATTGCACCTGGTGATTTAAAATGATTATTTCAGTTTTATATGAAGAATGAGGTGAGATTCAGCTGTGAGCGGGGGACAAAAGGTCTTCTCCTACAGATGTTTTATTCAATCTGACATCCTTCTCATGGAAACGCCTGAATGGCAGCACATTATCAAACGGCATTTTTCAGTAATATTTGAAGTAATGCTCCTCTGATGCGTAGAACTTTGTCATGGTTGAAGAACAATGGCTTTTGTTCACTAAGTGTCGTAGCTCAATATCTACCTGCTGCTGTCAATTAACGCTTGCAATAACAAGCATCCTACTGTAGTCGGACCATTAAAGAGGCAGCTGAATAAATTCTGTCACTCTACTTTCCTTTCTTCCCCTCACACTGACAGTGCCATTGTATAGTTGCTCAAGTTAGAGAGAAGTTCCTTCCTCTGTTGTCTGAGCTCCATTAAGGTTTTTCTCCCCTTGTCGTCTCTCTGTTCTCTCTCTAAATTTTATTCACCTCACTATTTTCCAGCTATCTCCTCTCTTTCCTGTCTCCCTCTGTCCTTGTCTTTTTCCCCTCTGTCTGTCTGCCTTCCCGTTTGATCCAGATTATCTTACTTAAAGCAATTATAGACTTAATTCCAAACTATCAGAGAAGGAATTGAACACTGTTCTGATGTCTTGTGCGACCAATAAAAACAACTTTGAGTTTCAGTTAAGTTTATCGACTCCAAACTGTACAGAAACTGTCTTAAATAAAGTTACTGAAGACCTCAGATCTTAGTACAGCTTTAGACACTTCAGACAATTTCATTAGAAAACTGGACTGACTCTGAAAAGGTTTCAGTTTCTCTACTGACAGAAAATGTTTTGTGCGGTGTTGCCCAGGGGTCATTCCCTGGCCCCTGGTTGTTTTGTATTTCTGTTTGTCCCAAACATAAGACACAGACCTGTCTTCTTTTAAAATCTACTGACTATCACAGCTTCTCAGATAAAGTGCAGGATAATTTAACAATCTTGCAGTAAAATGTTCTGGCCTCTGTTTTGATGACCAAGTTAAAATCACAGCACAATGTAGCCTCCAGCTACATATCAGACCTTTTTAATTACTCATGAGCCACTGTGCTGCAGCAGATCCTCGAGGGTGGTGGTCTGTTTATGGGTGGATGGAAAAGTGTAACTTACAAATTAGCAGGGTCACCTTGCAGTATGATGTAACTTAAAACAGCAATATTATACAACAGAGTTCTGTCTGGCAGACTACTGTAATATTCTACATCCACACTAGCAGCTCGGTGAGGTTGTATTTGGGGCTGAATGCTAATGTCAGCATGATGACATGCTACCAATGATGATGCTAACATGATGATGTTTATTGCATTTTAATTTCTGTAATCAAGTTTTGCCTTTTTAAGTGAACTGCTCCATTTTCTATCTCTCTTTCAACAGGCGACTACGTGTTGATGACGGTATACTTTGACCTTAGCAGACGGATGGGCTACTTCACCATCCAGACCTACATCCCCTGTATCCTGACTGTGGTCCTCTCCTGGGTCTCCTTCTGGATCAAGAGCGATGCCACGCCTGCAAGGACAGCTCTAGGTACCCAACTGCACCGCCTGTGGGGAACATTACTTCATCTCAAAAGGGCTTGTATAACTTAATCCTTCTTGGGAGAAGTCATTTGTTTTTGTTTTTTTATATATATATTGCTTTTCTGTTACACCCACCAAATTGGCAGATAACTCCTTTCTTGCCGGTGAATGATCAGCAGAAGGGAATAGTGTTGATGTCCAATATCTTGTCATCCATTTGCTTTAAGTGAAGTGATGGGAATACTTTCGCCAGATAATATAAAACTCCCCGCCACGGCTCATTCAAGCTGTAGCTGCGTGAGTCTAATATGAGAAAAATGAATCGGAAGTCAGTGGCAGGATTTAAAGCCTTTTTGATAATTCCCGTTCAATCTGAGATTTAGACAGCTTGATAACAAAAGCAATAATCTCTTTTTTGATTGGTAACTGCAATATTATAACTCGGTCTTTGTTGCAGTAGTTATTACTGGCAAAAGCAATCGCATTACTGAATACTTGCACATCCCTCAACGGTGTTGTGAAGTGAGAGAAGACAACAAATGAAGAAAAAGCCGTTGCGTATCTGTGTCAAACTGTACATCAGCCATTCACAAACGGATATGCATGTAGCTTTAGCTGAACATTGATCCATCTTTGAAATGCATGTCCCATCCGTGTTGCTTGTTTCATTTTCATCCTTTTTTTTGTGTTAATCTTATTTTTTCTTTGCATGAGTTGACAATCATTTTGAATTATTTTCCTCAGCCACTGCATGCCTACCATTAGCTCATTTGCTTTCCTGTGGATGATGATGTTGTGCTGATGGTACCTATTTAAGATGGAATTCAAGGTAAGTGTCTGACTAGTTCCACAGAGCAAATATATAGACTGTATATGTCAGTGAATTGTTAACATTGTTCATACCCACAAAACTATAATTTACATTTTAGTGGAGATTGCAAGTGCAAAAAATAAAAAAACTTATGTTTTACTATGAGTTGCAACAAGATGATACAGAATAAATGTCCCCAGACATTGTGACATTTTTCCAACACTGAAGCCACTTCAGGGGGAAGAAAGGATGAAAACGGAACTGTATGTTAAGAGAATAAACTTTTTAAGTGCATTTACGTTTTTAGGAAAGTAAAAGTGTAAGATGTATGCCAAAAAGGGTCGAAGTGGGTCTCACTTTCAGCTTTCAGGAGTTTAATAATGCATAGTGGCTCACCTCAATCAGGAAAATGTTGCTGGTGAGGCAATAAACCACAAGTCTGACACAGCTCCAAACCAAGAAAAACACACAACACTACTCTGAAGAATTAAGTAAAATGTTTCTCATTCATTTTTATATTGCAAATTGGTGAATTATAAAAGAACACAGTTTTTAACATTTCAGCCTGACTTCCATCCATTTTATTTTCTGATAAAAACCCCAATAATACATTATACCTCCATGTTCCATGGCTCAGCCCCATCTACACCATTTGATTATTTGCTATAATCCTAATTACATTTACTGGCTAATTATTCTATAGGTGGTTTAACTTAATTTAAGCTAATCAATTTGTTTGATACATTAGAGTGTAATAGCCAAGATGGACAGAAAATAAAACGATAAACTGAAAATTTCAGAAAGTTTATTCCAAACGAATGGTCCATTAATCATAGCTGCACTGCCCACCTGCATGAAATCTACAGTATTATCTGTTGTTTTAGTTTATTGGGCAGTGTTCTGCTCTCATCCATTTCCTTTTGCTTCTTGCTCTCAAAATTCATCACGATACGTGCTGTATTTCAACAAAAGTACCACTTTGGGTAAAGGTTTCTCATTTTACCCCACCTACTGCAGACTTGCTTGCAATGTAATGACATAAATTGGAGAACAAATCAAAACAACAAATTAACTCCCCCCCCCTGGGTTTCCTAAACCAAACCACACATTCACACATCTAGCCCTCGAATACTCCTACGTCACTCCACCAGAGCAGTTGAGGTGCAGTGCCTTGCCTCTCTGGCACTTCGGTAATACTTGTTGAAGGATGTTTGACTCTAACTAATTAACCTCCACCACCCAAATTTTCTCACTTGACCCAATAACTCAACCCGAGCCGACTTCTCCGACCTCCAGCCGCCTTCACCCCTTCCCCCGATGTCACTCGCATCGAGGCAGCACGGGCACACACAACTCTTACTTTAATTCCGCTCAGTCCCTACTGCCCTTCATCAGCCTGCCAGTCAGCCAATATCGCAGAAGGTCATCTGCAACGTCTCTGTGGTAATAAAGAAGTTATATTGGAGTTCTGTTCGTCGCTATTCGTTATCAAGCCCAAAGAAAAAAGAAAAACTTCCCAGATAGTTGAACAATAAAGTCGTCTCATGTTGTATAGGATTCAATAATAAGCTAGGGTCATTGCTCGAGCACACGCTGGGCCAAGGTGAGCCTTTTCCTCTTAGTGCTGTTAATGAAAGTTGATCATAATAAGAGATTATGTTGAGCATGCATTCTGCTCAGCTTCCCTGTTAGGTTGATGAAAGTTGACACTGGTGACAGTCGAACATCAAAACCGTGTGAAGCCAAAGAGATCAAGAGAGACAACAACACAAAGGTTTATTTTCAGAGTGTGTTAAGAAATGTTTGCACTGGCTGCTGAAATACTGCGGCTCTCTTGCTCTTTACCAAACACTGATTACATTTTTTTTATCCATCAAAAGGCTCATAACTAATAGATTAAGATACATTGTAGAGGTTTTGTTTCATGTTAATTTGGCTGTTTTTATTAATTTCTTCCTACCGTGGCTGTGCTGCTGCTCACAATGACTAAGTGTGCCCGTCTGTCTCTCCAATGCTCTGTCAACCTGTCTGTCTGCCTGGCACCGACAACAACCAAAGGCAGTCGAGGCTTACAGTACGTGGGTGGTGGTGTGATACATTACCAAAGGCAGTGAAAGCCTTGTGATCTCCCTCAGACAACAGGTAGTGCAGAGAAGCAAGCTGTCCCCGTCCTGATAAACATCCACATTCAGCTCAACAATAGAAAGTCATTTAGCCTCTCTTCTCTAGTACATCGCCCCCGTTTTTCAGGTCGGCCTGAAACTTGATCCCGAGGCTGAAAGGGGAGAGGAGAGATAAGAGGAAGAAAAGAGAGAGACAAAACAAGAGTGTAAAGCAAAGTGAAGGCCTCTGGCACGTGTCGGCAGGGAGAAATGTCAGAAGGGAGGGAGGAGGATCAGTCAGATCGCCGGGAGGTTGAAGTCCAGGAAAAAGGCAGGTGATGCCGCTGCCCTCACCCCACCCCTCAAGACAGTGTGCCTTGACAAGCTGCTAACATGTTCCAGGTGGTATTTCCAAAGAGCTGTCACTGGCCCGCTACTCATTCAAGTAAGAGACCTGAGCTCAGGTTGATTCCTGTTGGACCTCAATCTCTGCAGCTCTGATGAATCTCGACAGAGATACAGGGTGTTGTTGATGGGAATTTAACCCACCCCAAGGCACAAGCTGAGGAAGCAGAGAGGGTAAAAGAGAACTGTTGTACTGGAGCTGATAGAATATTACATAGTGTCAAGTAAATTTATCGAGCAATGCTGATATTTCTGCTTTCCCTGCTTGAGGTCTGTGGCTCAAAGCTATATTAGTCGCTAAAACACTCCAATGTCGATTGTTGGTAGGAAATCGGAAGCGAACAGCGGCCTCCCATTTTAAAGTCCAACGTTTTAGAGCCAGATTGCTACAGCATAGGGTTACTGCATCGTAAACATATGTTGGTTCTGGGACATTTACTGAAACAATTTATTCCTGGAAGGACAGTCAGTTATCCACAGTTTTGACTGGATTCATTTTAAACCAAATTAATTGCTCCAATACCCAAACATCACGCTGTTTGGTTAGTATTTATCCATCTCAAATATTGGGGCCCTGGCTAGCAGCAAGCACTGGCAACAAAAGAAGCTCATTTCTCATGATCAGGGTGTTGGGGGGTGTGTGCGTGTAACATTTAAACACCCAAGGTTTCCCTGTGAGAGCTGTCATTCCCACAAATGCTTGTCAATGGTGATATGTCAGCTTGGGTGTAAGAGCTGACAACGTTCCTCATGGGAACTCTACCAAGAAGGCAGCGAGTTAAAGATAGGTGGTAGTATAGACACATCAGCGCCTCAGAATATGCTGCGAGTAGATGGGGGACTCTAAATCGGATGCTCTGTTCACCGCAGGGACAAGCTCGCCTATGTTTTTTTTACCTTGAGCGGTTTCTTTCTGACACTTGATCTAATGGTGGTAGTCGCAACTTCCAACAGAGCCACAAGGTCATGGATGTGTTCAGATGTCTCACACCAGCAATAAGTTCATATATTGTAATTAAATGCATCAATACAAGGAGGTCTTTGGTTCTTAAAGTTGCTTCATATATCACGGTCTATAGATATCAAGCCAGATATCATACAATACATGGTTGAGTAAATAAATTATAGAGTAGTAGTAGGATTGCAGGCTGTTCCAAAGTGTCTCCTTAGTCAGATGTGACCCGTGTAGGGCCATCCGAGTGATTACATGCACGGGAGATGTGGATTTAAATCAAGGCCTCTACATTGTGCGCGAAACACCTTTAATCAGATTAGATTGAAGCCGCCATGTGTAGCATTTTAACCTCAATCACTAGCACATTAATTTGAAAACATCAGCATAATTACCACAAACAAACACGTTCTCGCCGAGGAGACTGTCAGCTCACATGTACACTGCGTTTTACTTCGTGTTGATGTGGTGGAAAATCTGCTGGAGTGCTTCACAGCTCAAAACAGGAACGCCTTCACTTTAGCAAATAATACGCACTTTTATTCCACTTCAACTATTCTCACTGCATAATTTCAACTTCACATTATCCCACTTTGTTGGAACTTGTGTATTCACAGTTATTCTGGGCTGTTGTGATTTCCCCATCTCTCTTCTTGCTCTTAAAAGCAAACATACTGATACAAACAGACAGTAGTGACACTATTTTTATATCAGGGAGCAAATGGATTAATGGAAAATATGTTGTTTTTTTGCTTTTGTTTAAAAAAAAAGCTTTTTTATCAAAGACAACCATTTAATGCATTTTGTTGTTTATGTGTTGAAGTTAAAAAATATGCTTATACTGTGTTGACAGACACTCAGAATACCTCTACTTCCAAATATTATCTGGTTTGTTGCATCACAGTTGACACATGGCAAGTTCATTGCATACATAGACTGATAATCTGACTGAATTAACCAATCAGAAGTGATGTATGCATCTGGCCAACATCCAAAAAGCAGCAGGAGTTGTTTCTAAAGCAGTCAACTTAAAGCTGCACTGTGGAGTTTTTTTCTTGTAAACAAACAAAAATGATATCTATTTTTCAAGTTTTTTTTTTGTTTATTTCCAAATCCTGCATTGTTTACATGTTGACTTGCTGGCACTCTTTTGCCTGCCTTTGTTGATGCATTGCTATGATTCTTGACACACTGCCACCAAGTGTTGATAAGTGGAACACCATGAAACCAGCAGCCCAAACTAAACAAGCCCCAATAACCCAAAAATATAACAGAAGACTAAGAAAACTAGCCAATAATATATGTGAATGTTGTGTTGCAATTCACATCAATTTCAGAAACAAGGCAAAAAAATAGGCAAAATAGCTTCATAAACAAAACACTGAATGCTTTGTCAATTTTGTTGCACAAACATAACAAAGTTACAGTGCAGCTTTAATATCGACAAACCCAACATTCACTGTCTGAGCTTATCAGTTGAAATAGAGAGAAAAAAGACACAGATTTTAGGCCAGATTAAGTCTGTAGACATAATAAAACCCACGCAGTCTTCTGACCAGGCCACGGATCCTTGACTGGTACTCCTCAGTGCTATTTATAGACGCTCCATGTGCACAAGCTGTGGTCTGTTCCACCTGATTAACCCCTGGACACATAACAAAAGTCAACGTCTGGTATTTGTTAACATACTGTGGCAACACCCCATCGTCACCAGACACGTATGACACTGTTGTATCCTGGGCCACAGCGTCTTTAAAATGTCATTTTGTGCATTTACTTGCGTGTTAAAAAACAGAAAAACTGTCCCTTCTGGTTGCCGTGATCGCACCATCAAGATTATTTAGCACTCTGAGGATGTCTGTAGCGTATTTGCTTTGTGCAGGCATATGTACTGGAGCTTTTCTCACTTCTATGTGATGGCTTGTTTTCTGTAGATGTGAGACTTTGTGTTGTGTTCAGATCGCCTGCTCAGACAGGAATCACCCGGTTGCTATGGCATCATGTAGCGACAATTCCCACAGAATGAATTAAACTGTAAAAAGAAAACTCATGACCTTGATTTGAAATAGCAGCCCAAACTGTGAGCAGCCAGTGGGTAGAAAAAAAACAATGGGGAGGGCGGGGGGAGCAAAGAAAAAGCAGTGTTGTCAATGCACTTGCTGTTTTATAGGGATCACACAGTTTAAAGTACACTGGGAGTTGAACCGATGGTAAGGTTTAAGGTATTAGAAGCAGATAGTTGTTCATTTACCTAGTTTGGCGCTTAAATCTAATGAACGGGAGAAAAGAGAAAGTCTAGACGAGCACTAGACCAGAGGAGGTAGCTTGAAATAGATGGGAGCAACTCGTCTCTATGGAAACCACAGGCGAAAACAGTGGCACACTCTGCCATGAAAGACATGTGGGAGATGAGGATGAAAGAGACAGAGAGAGGAGAGAGGGAGAAAGGGAGAGAAAGGGACGGAGGAGGGGGGGGGAGAGGGGGAGACGCGGCATGAAGAGAAAGAGGGAGAGGATGAGAGGGAACGACGGCAAGCTTACGAGAATGATGTGTGTGTCACAGCAGTAGATATCGATGCCCCCAGTGGGCATTAATGTCACTGGGTTCATCTCTCTTTGAAAGAATTGATTTCATTCCACCAAGCGAACACAATATTCTCCTTTAAGATGCCGTGGGGAGTAATTTCTCAAACAATGGTGCTGATGACACAATGAGACACAATTAAAAGTTATCCCCCCAATTAGAATCGTTATTTGCCAGTGTGACAGGTAATTATTGATGCCGATACCAGCCCCTATTACCATTTTTACAACTATATTTTAGAAAAGGGTTGGTTACCTCCCAAAGAAGGTACAGCGGTCCTGTACGAGCAGCTGTCAGGCTATTGGCAGCGCTTTCCCAACCCGGCTATTACACATTTCAGTTCACCGCAGTGGTCAAGCTAATGTAAACGTTCCAGCCTCAATTCCATCATTCATCACTGTCATTAAGAGACAAGTGGACTGATGAGGGCTTTACCTCTCCAGAGGCTGATTAATGACCACAGTTTGTACATAGGTCAGGACGTAACTGTCAGCAACATCGGAGTGCCAAACAAATCTCGGCTCTAAATTACGTGTTGTGTCTCTATCACAAGTATGAAGCATGGAGGCCAACTTCGGCCAGGAAAAGAATAAAATTGGTGAAAAGTTATGCAAGATGAAAGTAGTTGTAATCAAAAATGCTCATAGAAAGTTACAATTATGAGCTTTGACTCACTCTCTTATGGTTCTGATTAAGTATCTCATTGTTTTGCCTTAACTGGGTTTAAATTACACCATATCATCCCGATAACAGCGCGACAATTGATTCATTTTTTTGTTTGACTTTATTTTGTAATTTGAAGCTAAGTGAGGCTAGCAACATAAGAATCAATGCTGCTAACAGGCTGATTATTGCTGACAAAATCATGGCAAACCTGAATCAGAAGCTGGATGCTCAACAAGAAACCTGCAACCATGCTGCGGAGCCATGCAAGGAAGGTCCAACGCAGAGCACAAAGGCATCCTAGACAGACCTGCAACAAGAGCCCACTGAGCAGCCTGAAGAGAAGACAGAAGCTCCAGCAGGCTCAGAAAGACCTGGAGGAGCAGGCGGCTAAACACGGCCAGGACCAAGCTGTGCTCCAGTGAGGCCCTGAAGGAGAAGATTGCAGTGAAGGCCCCACCTCGCACTGCTGGAGCAGCAACACAGTGAGAACAAGAAGATCATGGCTGAACTGGCAGAGAAGGATAAGATCTCCCTTCAGCACACTCTGCAAAAGAAAGAAGAGGAGTGGACTCCAACAGCCATGGCGGCCAGGTTGAATGAGTCCATGATGAAGATGGTGTTGGACAAAACGTCCAAGAAAAAGATAAAATGCTGGCTGGTCAGGTTGTTCACTAGCCCAACGACAGCAGAAGAAAAGACTGCAGAACTCGTCTCAATTTGATTTTATTCTATATTATCAAGCAGTCAAGCAATAAAAAAAATTATTAAACTTAATATAAAAGAAAAATGTAAATGTAAAGGTTCAATTCTGTAGAAAATGACACATTCAAAGCGCTGACAAAGGTCATGTTGGAGAGGAAATATGCAATTTAAGTGTGTTAATGGTGGTTTTGTGCAGATTTGTACAGATATTTTTCAAAAAACGACATTGTGTGTTATGTCCAATACTGAATATATGTTCAATGTTAAAGTATTTAAGTGTCTGTCTGAGAATTTCTAACTAGTCCACTGAATTTCAGAATAAAATATTGCATTCTTCCACTTCACTGCATACATTTCATGACTACAATTATTTCCCAGAATCAGATCTCACATTTTTAATATATGATGCGTTCTTTGAATTTCATGTTCTGCAAAGAGCAACAGGATTATTTGCTCTCAGTATATTTCTTCTTATAATCAGTGGGGGGAAAAAAGAGACTCAGACATTTCTTCAATCATGTGCATTAACAAGTGTTCAGACTATTATTCTTTCTAACCATGAATCAAATAAAAAGATATATGATAAAGTTCAGATGCCATCAAAACAAATTAACACTGTATTGTATGTGTTCAATAAAAGTCAAGACATTTTATTTTTTCATGTGTTGCAGACATCCTTCCCACTGTATTAATAATAGTAGATAATGGTCTCATCTACTATTTGCTAGAGCTGACTAAATACCTTCAAAATAAAGTATTTTAAGTAGCCTGAAATTGTACAGAAAGAATTGGGTAGCTCAAGGCTGATGGTACTAACACAAAGCCAGAAAATATTCATCTTTCAGTTTGTTTTTTGTTAAATGTTTCATTTCTTGGGTTTCACACATCGCTCTTGACCATAAAAAAATCCATCTCAAATAAATACAGACATACCTTGTCAATCATTACATGAATATGTTAATACATATTCATTTAAATGTCAAGGATAAACAGCATAAAAAGGATACAAGGAAACATTTTCCTTTCATTTTAATGGAGATAAATGTGCAGATTGCTAAGAGTGCCTTTTTATTACAATGGACTTCTGAACCATTTGGTTAAAAAAACAAAATGCCAAAAAATAAATAACATTTTCATTGCTTTTTTTATTAAAGAGTGCAATGTCTCACCTGGGTCTCATCTTCAAGACACCAGAAACAGATTAGCCTCGGTTTTCATACAAAACCTGTGTCCAAGGTCTAAAATAACAATTACAGTCACTCAGATTGTGAAGCAATTTTAAGTACAGTAACCAAACTTTTCATTTGTGAAATGAATGGTATGGTAGTGTTTCTTGAAGATGTGTTTTTAGCTGAAAAAACAATAATACCAAGGTTAAGAGAAATGGCTGCCCCCAAATTTGCTCTTGAAGTCACAGATGATTATATTACCTGATAGACGATATTACAGATTACTGCTCAGCTGCCACAGCTTTTGCTTCTTGCGGCTTACTATGTAATTTCAGAAAGGTCTCATTTCTATCTATGTAATGTGGAGAGAGTTCATTACCATCAGAGATATACAGGAATACGGGGCCATGCTTTTTACTGCATGCTTGCTGGATTATGGCTGCACTACTTGAGCCACTTCAGAGACAGGTCATGTTTGAGTCATGAGGCATCTCCTCAGGATTTGCCTCCATAATTTTGACTTGGCTCTACTGTATTAACCCTCAAATCAATTTCGGACACACATTTTTATCACATTTAGGATTGTAAAGATTGTCTCTGCTTCACCACAATACAAAACAAATCCCCACTACAGCTGTTTAATAGAAGACAGGATTGATGCAAGAATGGGGACATCTACCCAGAATACCCCATATGCATTATTAATAGTGATTAATAAACCTCTGTCCACATGTTATATAATCACTGACTTCTGCCTGGGTCACCCCAATGCTGACCAGCTATTCATCATTGCTCCTGCATTCCTAACACACGCATTCTCTGCCTAGGTATCACCACAGTGCTGACCATGACCACCCTGAGCACAGTGGCCAGGAACTCGCTACCTAGAGTGTCCTACGTGACGGCCATGGACCTGTTTGTCACCGTCTGCTTCCTCTTCGTCTTTGCCGCCATGATCGAGTACGCCATGCTCAACTACTACTCCTACAGTGTACGAAGACCTCCTCCCAAGACACAGAGAATGGTAAGCCCGTGGTGAATGTGTAAGTAAACAGGCTGGTACTGTATATTAGCTCTGGCTTTGACTTTGACTTGAGACTCAAACAACCACAAAGAGACTCAAAACAACCACAACGAGACACAAAACAAGCACAGAAAGATTCAAATGAGCACAAAAAGACACAGAACGACTACAAAAAGGCACAAACTGAGACACAAAAACAACGACAAAGACACACAAATAAACTCTATAGTTTTTCACTCTGGGTTTCTTGTTCCTATGCAAGAGGGGTGCCGGACTTTTTTTTCATGCCGAGGGACCAATTATCTCATAATCCATCCATGTATATCACAACTTTATTAATTATGATAATTTGAAACCGGTGTGCAAAATATAATAAATCTTATTACGGAGGCAATTTCTTGAGAAGACAAAAGTGAAAACCTTGCAGATAAATATCTCATTAGTTTAAGGATACTAGGTTCATGGGTGCCATGGCAACATTTGAGGCTGTCAAGACCCCCGGGCATCCATGGGATCGTTACCAATGATTGTGATATAGCTGTCTGCACAAAGAAAAATTAAGGATACAAAGGAACTAATGCTTGAAATTCTGGGTATAGTCACTATTTGTGATGAGCCAATCTAAAGTGAGTGTTTGCGTGCCGATGTGTGTGGTTCAGGTTCTTACCTGGTGTCATACAACGATCTAAGGGTTTCTTCAAAGGCTTTTTAAATCCACTGAAAGTAAAATTCTTGTAATCTTTTCAGTGAAAATTACATAGCATAGAAAAAAAGCAGTTGAATGCTGGCTATTTGCGACTCCAGTCTAATAACACCATTCAGAAACTTATATTGATGGTATCCATAGGGTGCCAACATATACAAGCATATACAGTGCACAATGTCTTCCCAGGCGTCTGACATGGGTGTGTTTTTTGAGCTTGTGTGAGGTTAAAAAACATTTATTTTTCAGCAATTGCGAGAGCCTAATGCTCTGTGTGGGCAAGGCTGTACCTGCCGCGAATACTTTAATGGCAACAGCACACATGTACGACGACTGAGTCAGCCACCGCTGCTGTCATTTCCCTCTCTCCAGATCCCCTCCTTCTTCATTATTCCCTCCCAGTGTAGAGGAGTTCTGTTGAATGTGTCTCAGGGCTGAAAAGACTGTCAGCTCAAGCCGAACAATTAAGTTGCGTTACAGTCAGTCCCCTCCTCTGCATTTCTGGCTCTCTGCTGTATTTTGGCCCGATGTGTCTGTCTGTGGGGAAGCCTCATGTTTCCCTCCCTCCCTCCCCCCATCCGTGTGGCCCCTTTGTGCCACCCACTCAGTCAATTCTGTTACTCCACACGACTCTCTCTTTCTCTCCCTCTCTCGCCTCCCACTCTTCCTTTAAGAGCCAAGTAGAGGACTAGAAAAATGTGTGAAGATTTTACCCCAATTAGGTTGTCCCACACGGTTTCATAAACATCAGTGAGGAAGTCACATAATGACTTTTCTCAGGAGGGACGTATTCAGCATTCCAGTCTAAAGAATCAGGTTATAGCTGCAGTGTGTGACTATAACAAAGATTCAAAATAATGACTAACAATGCTTGTTGTTATTTGTTTAAGGTTTTTAAATCCGCCATTTTACTTCCAGTTAAATATGTGTAAACATAAGTATTGATTCAAAAAACTATTTCCAAGAGTAAATTTTAACTTTTTTTTAAAACCCTAGACACGCTAGACAAAAACATATCGATTCACCAAAGCTTTTTGCATTGCCGGGCCCGTTTGGTCGTTTGGTTTGGTGTATTTTTGATCGTGTAACAATAACTGAACGAATGTAGAGAACGGTACATCACTTTGAGATCTATTGAGCCCATCAATAGTGGAGTTTAATAGTTTTTCTGCAATCTAAAACAATCAATAAATACATGTCAGGGATTTGTGTCTTTTATAGACTTGCCATTTTGCACTAATGATCAACCACACAAACTGTAACCCTCTAAAAGTGGCACAATTTCAGCACTTTGATGGACCAGACTAATATGCAGCGAAAAGGCATTATGCAGTTGGCATGGTGCCACCATGATGAACACACCCTAATTTTTATAAACAAGTATTGTTCTATTGTTATTTTTAGCTATATTTGTTTAAAAAGTAATGGTCTTCTGCTTGAGAGTAATCAACACCTGAACAAAATTTTCTTCTGCACGTCAGTCGTCCATAACAGACCGCCACTATCCCCTGCCCTCCCTCATAGTTGTGTTGCTACAACTTTCCTTTTACACAGTTTTCCTTTCATTCTTGCACATGTGCCCTCAGAATTTTTAGTAATTTCTGAAACAATGAGTCCTTGATTTCAGACAGTGAAAGACAAAAGCAGGCTTCTCATTTCTAGCCGGCTATTGTCAGCTCCATCAGTTGAAATGACAACTGTTGGCTGGCAGATTTGATCGACGCTTGCTAATTAAGTTGGGTGGGTTGTCAAAGACTCATTTTAAAACAAGAATCATCTAAAAGAGGCCTTAAATGTACACATGATACATGATATAATGCTAAATGATTGAGGCTAAAGGTAAATGTCCCAAGTGAAATGTCAGCATTTTCACTAGTTGATGATCCATGGACAAGACATTGTGATTGTGAACAGGAACTAATGTGTTTGGCAATGCTGGGTAATGAGTTTGGCTGGGGTTGTTGGAGTGTAAGCTTCCTCGAATCCAATAAAGAGCAGGACAGAGCTGCTAACGTTAGCTAAAACTTTAGTAGCATCTGGGACTGACACATTGGAGGAATACCACAGTGGATGTGCTAAACTGTAATCCTATAAACTAATGGTGGTTTGTTAATGATGTGCTCCTCGGGGCGCCCTGGTGGCTCGTCTGGTGGAGTTCTTGGGCTGAGTCCTTGCTGCAGTGGCCGTTGGTTAGACTTCAACCTCCTTTACTGCGTGCCAAACACATAGTTTATCTGCACTTTTGCACTTTTGTATGTTGTGGAAAGGTGAAAAAAAACAGCACCCATATTGAGCATAGCCACAATTAGGCTATGCTATGATTGGACTATCACTGCTCAGGCTTACCAAACGGTCAGTTCCTCCACCATAATGCTGTCTTTCTGTCATCCCATACAGACCTACTCATCTTTCCACATGGCTCACACCCCTCGGCCCATGATGCCAATGGGCAACTCCCTGTTCTGGCACGACTACGAAGACAACTGCCTGTACGAGTGCCTGGACGGGAAAGACTGCACAAGCTTCTTCTGCTGCTACGAGGAGTGTAAAGAAGGCGGCTGGAAGAAAGGACGGATCCACGTCAACATCCGCGAGCTGGATTCCTACTCCCGGGTTTTCTTCCCCACATCCTTTTTGCTCTTCAACATAGTCTACTGGGTCAGCTACCTCTACCTCTAGTCGGTCTCGGGCAGCGATCCGTGAGCCCTGCTGAACCAGCTACAGTCCCCCGCCACTTTGCACCGCGGCTCGTGATTTAGGGTCAAAACTGAGCGTGGAGGAGGAAATGAGGTGGATCTGCTTTTTGGGAATTGTGAAGGCGTGCCGCCTATTGAGTGGTATAAGTAAAAAAATTAATTAAAAAAACACACGTGTGCTGTGGCGCACAATGTAAAGGCCATGATACTTTGAGCAGTGGCACTCCAGGGAGAATAAAAAGCTCAGCAGTGGAACAACAAGCCGCCAGCATTGACTTGAATGGATTGGTCCCGTTTTTTGACTCTCTCAGAAACCAAACAACTACGACTTCAGAGACGTTCTGGGACGGGGGTTGCATTGCTGTATCTTGGTCGTCGAGATGGCGAAGCACCCATAGTGCCTTCTTTAGAAAGGGTGCGGCACAGAGAGACGCAGCTTCAGAGTTCCCTCCATTATCTTTATTACCTCATCCACCACAACGCCGCATGCTGAGCTGTTTATTCTTTGAGGAAACAAACCCGGGACACCACCACTGGAGATGTTTAAAACTAGCACTCACCATTCATTTCGTAGCACATTAGTTTTAGTTGTACTCTAGGATTAGTTCTACTTTCTAATACAGTAACGTTTTCTTATTCTTCTTATTATTATTAGAGTTAGTTGTGTTTTCACAGCAAGTCAAGCAGCTCACACATCAGCTGTTAATTGTTGAATATGAGTTAGTGTCAGGGGCAGTGACTGTCTGGTAAAATCTTTATGAAGTCAGTGAGCTTTTGATCATTATGCTTTATGACTAAGCGATGCAGTTTACAGTAGATGCCAAGAAGATTTTGGGTGTTTATGCTGGGTTACATTCTTTAACACAAAGGTATAAGAACTGCATAAATACATACCAATCTAATACTAAACATGCTAATCTCATCCCCGGGCTTATTATGTATGTTACAGTAACTGAATAAACAGATTAGGGTTAGAGCAGTGCTGGTTTCTTCCCGACGACAGCTATATGAAAACAGTGTCACATTTTATTTCACACATTTTTATTCTTATTTATGTGGAGTTTGGTTTTATCATTAATAGGGCCTGTGGATTACCTCGGTTTAACGGAAAAGTTTAACATATTGGGAAAAGGTGTTTATTTGCGACAGTTTTATATTAGAGATGGGCTTTTATTTCTAATTTCCCCTGATCCCCAGTTGATTCATTTCCAAAGCACTAGCTCATCAGTACAGCAAGAGTCATGTCAGGGACTGCGCTTTACCTTATTCTCGAACAATGTACAGCTGCCGTGAAACTCACTCCATCCAGAATTTTCACATTAAAAGTCTTGCAGCCTTCTTTTTATAGTGAGCTGAAATAGGCTTTTAATGTGAAAAAAGCACAAGGGAATATTGAGTTTTGTTCGCGGTGACTTAACAACGATCAGGAGTGAGGCAAAGAAGCAATGACATGGGCATTTATTCACTGTCTTGCTGAGAAGACTGATACCACTTCTAGACTGATTTATAGTTGTACATAGGCTCTATGTCGAGCCTACAGCGTAGCCCACACAAGTCACCTACGCCGTTATGAGCATTTATACTTGTGCGCTGCTCTGTAAATAGCTCTACCAAAATGTTAATTTGCAGTGGGGTTTCTGTGCAACTGTGTTGAGTTTTTTGACTGAAACTCTCCTTCGTGTCTCTCCTCAGTATGTCTCGCAAAGGCGAGGAAATGCGAGGGGACAGACATGAGCATGTCATGCAGCGAGCCAGCGTCCCCCGTGTGCCCGTTTGTCTGCGTGTGTCAGGACACACTTGTCTCAGAATGAGTGGATTTGAAACAGCATTATTAACTTATCTGGGTTTTGCATGAGACACTTCCCATTCTCAGACAATGCTCACACACACAGACACACACTGAGCAGATCAAGCAGTTGTTGGGGTCCACGTCACCACGATGTGTAGTTACACTTCTGGGGAGGTGCACATCAGGCTATGGCATAGGCTAACAGTATTAATCAGGGTTTACCATCATGTTTTCATCCTAGTTACGAAGCTATCCCCGGCACAGCTCATTTAGCTTAGCACACAGACTAGAAACAGTGGAAAAAGCAGCCTGGCTCTGTCCAAAGGCACAAGGAGGAATCCACCTGCCGGGAACCTCCCAAGTGTTTACCGTCTTTCTTGTGGAGCTTCGTGCTTGGGAGGGGCAGTAACTATTGTGCGTTGCCTGGCAACTGGCTTTGGCCAAGTAAATAGTTTTGGCAACTTGTAACTCGAGCCAAAAAGGTCAAAGTTTTTACACTTCTGATCTTTGTCGCATAGATTTTAAAGAATAAATAAGATTAGGAACGGGCTTAACGGCTGGACAGCTTTTGTAGGCTGCCTATCTCCGGTATAAATCAAAGCCTGGCTAGTTTGTTTCCTCTTTTTGTCCAGATCTTTTGGTGCTGTAAAAGCTGAAATTCGTTAGCGTGGCTTGCAGCTTCGACTATTTACTGTAGGCAATAGCCAGCCAGATGAAGGACGGTGTCAACCTCATTTCATCAATCACTCTGTTGGCAAGAAGTGGAGCCCACCACCTTTTCCAAAATGTAGAACTGGTTTCAATGAAGGGTTTCAGCTGCGTATGATCTCTGGTAAACACAAAATCATTTTTCATTGGCATGAAAAGTTGCCTCAGTTTGATATATTACAGTTATAGTATGTTGGGTATCGGCCAAAAGTGAGCTGTGCAGCAATTATTAGTTCTGGCCACAAGGCCACGCTTACGCCTTTAAGCATGCATACAAAGTTAGTAGTGATATTGTACTATTAGTGAGTATGATATATATCACGTGCTAACATGGCCTGATATTATTTTTGGCATTAGTCATTCTCATCCCAGTTTCAGGAGAGCTGGAGCCGTACATAAAATTGGAGGCATGGATGGAAAGCTTAATTTATTTTCTGACGGTTCCTGCCATTGGCAGGAGCTTTAGCCATCCCTCCTGTGGGCCCAGCTGGCAGATGATCCACAGTGGTTGCTGTAAAAATCTGTAGGTTCACCCGTGTATAGTATTGTGATACTCCATCACGTACTGGTTATACAGAGGCGCGTGGGGTTGAAAAATTGGATGATCCAGGGGAGGCGTTTCGTTGATGACTCGTTGCATGGAATGTTCCCCCCCACATTCAAACTCCGCGAAACATGTAAAAGTTGATTGCCATATATGGAGGATTACGGACTCGAAAAAAAAAACCCACGTGGGACGGATCGCGTTACCCGACGTGTTGAAATCTATTTGGTGTTTTGATTTTACTTTCGTATTGGT
>NW_023340206.1:5540594-5543793 GCF_004916995.1 Morone saxatilis
GCGTTTAAACATGTAGAAACAATTGTATGATGCCAATACTAATATATACAGCCACATACATCTTCAGAAGCTAGAAAATTAAATTAAAATTAGATTAACCTAAGTAGCTGAAAGACATTTTTTTATCCTTACTAATCCTCCGCTATGGGACAACAAAATTAATTTAAGTTATTTTTAAGGTTTGGGCTATTATTTAAGATGTAAACTTTGAAGACGTGAATACAAACCATATTCTCTACAGATCACTTTGGTCATGCATCATTAAAGGTGAGGTAAACGATTGTGAGGAAGATAATCTAATATCAATAACATGCAAACTGATTTACACTTCCCAACATGTTCACACCTGTGTCAATGAAATGTTGGATTACTCTGACAGACAGAACCATCATTTAGTCTGGGACAGTGAGAAAGGGTCCCTGTACTGATGTCAGACAAGAGAATACAGGAATTTACAAAAACTAAACCTGATATACAAATTGTACAGTATTTCAAACAGAGGTTACAGACTGTTCTGTATGTACAGCACTATTAAAGTCTTATTTCTGTTGTGCTGAGTGGGTCTTATTGCGGCTGATGAATTTATATCAGGCTGCATTCATACGATACCATCACTGATCTCGACTCAATCTCGACTCAGTGCTGCGTGACCGTAATGATTTGATCCTTCGAGATTCTGACAAAAGGAGGTCGCTGTCACTCACTTCCCTCATAAATCCTGTGGGTCTGGAAACACATTCACTTGGACTCTGTCATAGTGGAAGTGAGCAGCAGTAATCTATTACTGACCCAATCCATTTCACCTCCCTGAAAGCAGCTAATGGCCTCATCTTTATTAAAAGTCAAGGATACATGTTTTTGCCGTGTTATCCTGCTGTTCCTGCTGCTGGGGAAGTAAAACCTGATGGTTGAGGGAGCGAGAACCCATAATGACTGGCAGAGGTTTGGCTGTGACAGGCAGGAGGCCTATCTCACCCAATTTTCTCTCTTATCCCAATTTTTGTACTTCCTTATCAGAAAATAATGATAAGACACTAATGTGTCTTTAATTGGCATTAGGTACTGAATCACATTTTGACTATGCGCTATTAAAACAGGAGAGACTCTTAATATAATTAAAGCACACGTACTGTACTTTCTATTTACCTTGCAGACGAGATTAAGATTGGAAAAATAAATATCACTTCGACCTTGGATGGGGAGAAAATCGGGCAAACTTTGCAGCGTTATGACTAATGTCTGCCTTTGTGAACAAACTCTGAAAAGGAAAGTCTGTGAAAGTAAACTATAAAACTGAAAGAGCAGAAAAGTCAACACCAGGCTGCTGGCAGAAAGGGATAAATACTTTAGTCACTTCAATTAAACCTTAGCTCTCCACACTAGTCATAAAAGTCTGATATTTGGTTGTTCTTTTTGAACGGATACACCAACATGTGCAGTTTTACAAGTTACAATACAGCTGCAGTAGTTTCATTTTGATAAAAGGAAGTATTCTGTCATACATCACTCACACACACACACACACACACACTATGTGTTGATGTGAACAAAGAAAGTGGCCTACCTTCTGCCTTTGTTATGCCACACTCTCCATCTTGGATCAAGTTCTCCCTCTTTGGTTTTCTGATGGGTAGAGATCATCATTAGAGACGCATGCCGCCACCCACTGTACCAGAATGTACCATCATGACTTTATATGTAAATTAAACCTGTTTCAAGTAAGTATTTTAATAATCTCAGTTTAACCTGATTGTGTTTATTCACCATCTCCAACAGACTTTTCCCCCACGTCCACCATACTCAACCTTCTACAAGCATCAAACTGCACATTCCTACATGAGCTGGTATCCAACAGAAGTCAACATCGATACATACAGCATGTATTTCCAATAGTAAATCATCTCTAGCAGTTTGTCCTGACCGAATACTTAGTAACGCAACTGCTGAATCGGAACATATGACTCTGAAAAGTAAATATAAATGCTCTGTTACTGATTTCACTATGTGGGTTCATTGTACAGTTTTGAATATCATTTTAAAAACATCCATAAAATGTGTCACCTAAGCAGTCAGTTTACTAAATGATAGAAAAGGAGTCCCTTAAGGAAAAAGGCCAGGAACTGCTTTACACAAGGCTGGCAACGTCACAAAACTACAACGTTGACTATAGATACAAAATTTAAAAAGTTGCTGGATATAATAGAGTCTCGTGTATTCCTATCAGACTGTACGACCTTTACTAATAAAGGTAGGGTGAGCCATCTGTAGCCTGTGAGGCAAAACCCAGGGCTACCTCCTGCAGCTCCTTAAGCTTAGTGCTTTGGCATGGTAATAACAGATAGCAATTTAATCAACTCCTCTCTTCTCTCATCTGGACTCAAGTTGGTGTTTAGACAATGAGGGGACACTGTTCAGAGAGATTTCAGCCAGAAAATCAACCAGTGAGGGACACACACATGGAAATAACACCCTTCAATTAACTAAATTAAATTAAATCCCCCTTTTCAACAGCGCTAATCTGCAGTATTCTTCTCAATCACCTGTGTAAAGCCATTTCTATTTTCTGTTTAGTATATTATATCTACCTACAAACCTGAGACAAAGATCGATGCATTAGGATACTCCAGTGTGAATTAAGACCATGAAATATGTACAGAAAATACACTTTAAGATAAATTAAACATTACCATGGAACACCTTGCAAAGCACTGATGAGTTACACATCAACATTTTCTATAGCCACTGTGTAATTAGAGGAAAACACATCCAAGATGGTTGAAATTAACATCAACAAAAGACCAAGGCGGCCATTAGAGGCCAGATAAATAATGTCTACCCCTGTCTATCAACCTATCTGCAGCCAACCTTCGACAAAAACAACCACCTCCTCCTCCAATCCTGCCTGTAACCTAAAAATACAGCAACAGATAATCACATTGAAGTAAAACCTCATTATTCCTGAAACTTTCACTATATATACTGACTGTAGTAAAACAAAATGGAGGCCCCCCCCTCGTGGCATTTAGCAAAAATCCAGCTCTTCAGTAACAAAGGATGGGAGCATTTTATGAGGCTACACAATGTTTATCTGACTCTGCCTGTACAATAAATATTAAATAAATGATGGTATTGTACTTAAACGTTAGCCATGGTACCCAGCGTTTAGAAACACTTCAACTTTCCCGCCAAACATTTCTCT
>NW_023340206.1:5543818-5552155 GCF_004916995.1 Morone saxatilis
GTGTGGATGTCTTGATAGAATGGTGCTTTGGACCAGAGACAGAAGGCCTAGTCGATAGCGCCGCTGGACGAGGGGTAAAGAGGCAACAATCACCTCGCCTGGGGGTTCTGGAGAGATAAGGAGAGAGCAGGCGGCAGGGTTATGGATTAGAAAAAAATGATTTAGTTGAATACTGGAAAAGGCATTTAACCTACACAGCTGTTAACTGACTATGTTGTGTATAAATTACAACAATAGTTATTAGGTGCGCAGTAACTGAATGCTATTATTTTTTTGGATTTTCAATAAAAAGTGAACGATGTAAATCTTGCTTTGAACAATGGTTAAATGAAATTGTGGTCGTCAATTATTTCAAGAAAATCTAATCACCCATAAGCCAAACAAAATTCCTCAGGTTCACGGCCATGTCAATCCACTAATAGACACTACCGTGATTATATATTACACACGACCTATGACTATATTAGGACTATGTAACTTAAGACTACTATATAGTTATACACTACAACCTTATATTACATTACGACACACTGTACTTATTAATAATTAAGCACAGTACATGAGTAGTAGACACGACTATATAATATAGACACTACTATATTTAATATCATATTAGACAGTACGATATTATATTAGACACTATTCATATTAAACACTTAATAGACACAAGTATACTATATTAGACAATATAATAACTTGAATGAATTTTCACTAATTTTCCATTGATTGTTCAGATGTGGCATTATTTATTATTATGTCGAATTAATATTTTATTCATTAATTGAATATCTATTCTGTTTACTTAATATCTTCTGAGAGTTTTACACATGCAGGTGAATTGCTGTGCTAACTATAATGGGTAAACAGTACATACACTGTTTTTTACATTATTCTTTAGAAGCGCTGATGTTTGGATTTTCAATAAAAATGAAATAACAGTTTCACTCACTCTCCGGAAGAGCGACTGGAAAGACTGAAGTGTTTCTGTGGCCGGCTTCCACACGACTCAGCAGCACCCCCTGGAGGCAGGAAGGAGTGTGCAGCGTGATTAGTACAAGACATGGGAGGCAGATAGAACAGTGAATCCAGCTCTACTCCTATATAATTCAACAACAAAAGGTTTTAATGATCAAGAAAACACATTCTTGTTCCTCAACTTGCGTAGCTGAACACCTCTGTCGGAAACATTGTTGAGCTCCCTGTCTCTTTAAGGCCCCCCTCCCAAAAGCTTTGCCTGTCTGTACAGGTACACAGTAAGGGAGCAGTGACCTACAGTCTATCAGAGCCCAGTGAAGAAAACATATTTGTTGTGAGGAGCTAAAGAAGTAATGCCGCATATAGCATGTGCAGTATAGCACAGTATGTCATTGAAACGGTAATTACCCGGATGTGGGGACGTTATCACATGAAACACGACGACTGAAACAGCCGAGATATGCCCAAAGTAATCACAGTAATAGTAACTAGATTACTGAACCTCTCCATCTGTATAATTCTTAATACACATTAGTTTACTGAGACCGATGGGAAACTTATAACAAATAACTTGCTTATGTAAATCTGCTCAGTAACCAACTGTAAACCGTACTGGATCCTTATTTCATAGAAGTCTATATTACTTTAAACCAATAAACATTTGTCGGACAATTGTTACCCAAGTTAACTTTCACATATCTGTAAATCTACAATTTGTGTTTTAAGCCCTTTTAAATACTGATATACTGAATATTGTATCATTTACATTATATATTATGAAATGTATCTGTCATAATAAAGTTTGAGTGAAACAGAAATGTGTGGTATTGCTTACATTTACTACAGAGTTACTAGTAAATCTGTTTCCCATTGTCATATTGATCGAGATTACATGAGCAGGATTTCAACCGTTCTACATGCAGGAAATGAAATGAGTTTTTCATAAAACCTCTGGAAATAACATTTATGCTCATAAACCCATAATTATTACTCAATTTAAAAAATGGCCAAAATCCCTTAAAAATAAAACACTATTACCGTCACGTTCACAAGATTTCAGATTACACCAGAAATATAAAGTGTGTAGTAGTGCAAGTAACAAAGCTATAACTTCAAATGTGAGCTGTGCAATCCTGTCCAAATCAAGGTTTATGTTCTAGTCTGAAGTTGAGCTGGTAATGAAGCTCTGCAGTCAGTGTTCATCTTGATGAGTCTTCCTTTGGATACCCAGACTGTCCTGATGCTGCAGCTGTCTCTGTCCTCTGATGGTCCAGGAACACCTGAGCTTCATCAGGTCACTCAGATCACCTGTAAAACATGGCAGATTCAGTGTTACTTGTAAGACAGCATAGAATAGAGTTACTGATGAAGAATGAAAAGCTCATAAATACACAACGAGGAAGTAAAAACTTACAGCTTCCAAGTGTGAAGTTGGGTCACAGACAGTGTCTCGTCCATGAGCTGGTCCTCTGAGAGAGCAGTTTCAGTCCTTTTGGAAACATTTCAAAATTAAATAAATTCTCAAACATAAAGTATGTATCTTCCTCTGATGATTGGAGGACATGCAGACTGCCGTACTACTCAAATTAATCAGCTTCTTACGTAGTGAGCTTGTCTGTTCGTGGGTATTCAGTATATACACTTTTTTTTTTACATAATTCTTTATAAGCTCTGATGCTGACACTATGTTTGCTGGCCTCCAATCCTGTGGAGATGCTGCATGCCTTAGCTGAACATGCGGTCTAGATAGCTTGATATTATATTATTATTATATTCACTCACTTAACATGCAACACAACTGACAAAAATAAAAATCAGACAAGAAACGTTTCATTTAGTCAACATTAGGACTGGAAAGTGGACCAACCTGAAGACTCTTCCCACAGAGCGTGTCAACAGCAGTCCTCCTGCAACCATCAAACAAAGTTTTGAGTTGCATTAACTTCCAGTTGAACCGTGGTGCACACATTCAACGCAACCTAACTATGAAATAAAACCTGGATATTTGCACCAATATCTTTCAGTTTTAAAAGGCTGTTTTGGAGGTATATTTTAAATAAAGGTTGTTGGGTTTTTTTAAATAGAAAAAAAATGTTTTATATCCTGAACTAACCTGTAACCTGGGTCGCTGAAAGACATTTCTCCTGATTAATCCTCCACCACAGGGCACTGAATGTTAACATTCAATGACAGCTTATTAACTGATATAATGTGAACATTTAACTCACTTTGCTCACATCTCAAGACAGAAATTCAAGTCGTACTTTTTCCTCTGTGCTGCCGCCATCACACTTTTTTACGTTTTACCGCGGGTTAAGATTTACAGCAGCCAGCGTACACACTTCACATATTCACAACTCAAACTCATTTTAATGAAACCCAATTTTTTGATCAGTGGACCCTTACGGAATAAAGGAATATGAATAATTAAGGAATGGACACAGACTGTATGGTACAGACTTTGACCGCTTAAAACTTGCGGGCGACTCCGTGGGTTTTAAGAGGTTTTAAACAATGAGATCATTTCTATCAAACCCAGACCAGGCCTCTATTAGAGACCTGTGTTTATATGGGACCCTGTTTGTTAAAAATAAATGTTCAATCTTATTGATAAGAATTTAAATCTAATATAATAGCGTTCAGTTTAATCAAAAGCTCCCTCCAGTGGCCAGAGTGAAGAACTGCAGCACTATACAACACTTAACATTAATATTAAAGCAGTGCATTAGTGTTACTGAATTGCTATTTATTTATTTGAAGTTATTGTTCATTACTGATTAACATTAACGTTACTCATAATGCTTGACATTCATTTTTGACTAATTGAACATAGTGGCATTATTGATTGAATATTAATGTAGAATTCATATTTATTTCATTTAATATTACCTGAGTTTTACACATGCAGGTGAATTGCATTGGATCTACTGTGCCAATATAATGAGTAAACAGTACATACTCTTCTGCGTTATTTTTTAGAAGCTCTGATGTTTGCATCAAACTACTATATTAGACACTACTATATTATATTAGACACTACTATATTAGACTAGAAACTACTATATTAGACACTACTATATTAGACTAGAAACTACTAATATAGTAGTGTCTAATATAATATGAACATTGTCCAGCTGAGAAGACAGAAATAACAGTTTCACTCAGGCGACTGGACACGACTGAAGTGTCTGTGGTGGCGTCTGGTCTCAACTCAGCAGCACCCCTGGAGGCAGGGAGAGGGCAGGTGATTTAGTACAGACATGAGCCATAGAATTACCGCTCTAACTCTATTATTCAACAAAAACATGTAGAAACAATTACATCATGCTAATAAAGCCATATTTAGCCAATTTCTCGATGCCACCACACAGCTGTAGTTACTGAGTCAGTAAATGCAACCAGTTTGTGTAAAAGGACGTAAAGACAAACTATTCTGTTAAACAGCCTGTTCCTGCATCAGAAAAGTCTGCAGTTAAAACAAGATAAAAGAGACAAGCGGTTTGCTTTGTAGGGCGCTACAGTCTAATGCATTCCCAACATTTGAATTTGCACTGAGAAAGGCTAATTAACAAAAACATTCCATTTTAAAAGGTGGGTTGAGAGATTGTTGGTAATGCTCAATTCTTAGTGAATTTCTCCGCTTGCTGTCCGCTCTGTGTGAAATAAATGTGTCTGTACACAGCCGGGCTCTGTAAGTGGGACAGGAGCCAGGTGGATTCTGGGTCCACATCCCCATGGACTGGGCCCTGGGTCCAGTATTTCAAAAAACCTTCCATTTAGTTCAGAAGTCTCCAAATAGGATTAAAAAAACATTGTAGTTAAATAAAACTTCCAGGTTCAGAGCAAATTGTATGAAATGTTTCACAAGATGGAAACTCTGAAGACTCATCAGAAAAGTTTGCAGTTAAAACACTTTTTTTTTCCAATAAAAACGAACAATGTACTTACTTTAACAATGAAAATGAATTGTTTGGTCATATATCCGAAAGAAAAACTAATAAATCTCCAGAAAGCAAACAAAGGCCTCCCGCCCTGTTAGCTCAACATGTGCTCCAGAATGAACAGGGCCTACAACCTCACACACACACTATCTGCACTAAAACCACACAACCTGAGCTTTAATGGCGACACATATCAGATAAAAACATTCATTCTGTTAGAAATTAACAAATAAAAACCGTTTTAACAAGTTAAATCTTCCAAACTCACCTTCTCTCACTCAGGAAACGTGGCGCTTCTTCTTCTTCTCTGGATTTTCTGGCGGGTCACAAACAATTTGGCGCCAACTAGTGTTCAGGACCGCGTCACCGCGTGCTATTTATGCGCCTCCTCCACTTCCTGTTCCCAGTAACCACGTGACTCTGTTTAGTTCAATTAAGTTCAAGTTTTTGGCGCCTCTACAGAACATTGTGCTTAATATTTGTTCTGGATTACCAAAGTCCAGTCCTGGGCTCTGGGTCCGGTATTTCAGTAACTTCAGTAACTTTAGTTGTCGGACTAGAAAAGTGATTCAGCCTCATAAGGGAATCAAACACACAACACCAGAGCCTCCTTACACACCTCATTGTTCACTCCGAGACACTAAAACAGGATTTCTCACAAATCTATACATTTTAAAGTTTGGACATTCAAATTAAAAACTCACAGATTTGAGTGGGGATCGAACCCGCATCCTCAAAACTTCAAACATATTTTCTGACATGTTAAACTATTTAAATAGTGACTTTTTCACAGAGCTTTTGAACAAGTATTGAACCCTCACAGCCTTCAATCACTCTTCTATCACTGTGAGGTATTTGTCCTGAGACAATGAAAGATTGTTTCTCAGAGCCTCTGAGCCTCCTCATGATGTCAGATTTCAGTCCTCACACACTCACTGAGGGATTGAACCTACAAGCTCAGTGATCCCAACCAGCGCTCTAACACTGTGAGCTATTTGATGTAACAGACTGAGCTCGGCTTTTCACTTTTTCTTTTGGAGACCCTCAAAGTCAGCAGAACAAAACAACTCAGAGATAGTTGTTTGGAGGAATTGAACCTCTGACCCCCTGAACTAAAGCCACTCTCTCTAACCATTAGGCCGTAAGTTCCTACCTGACACCTACTGAAGAAAACCAAACTTTATCTTCCACCTGTAATTTCCAGTTTAAAAAAAAAACTATAGTGATATTCAATAAATTACACAACTCCTTCCTCAAGTCATCAACAGTAACTTCATGTTTCATGTTTGTACATGGGGCACCCGCACTACCAGGTGAGCTATCAGATATATCATTCAGTCTCTTCATTGAACTGAATACTACTATACCTGTAGTGGCCCAGCTATAGCTTCCTGTGTTTAGCTGTCCAGTCAGCTTACCTACTCAAATACATCCAGGAGAACCAGGATGTGGGTATAAAGTTTCCTTGGATAGGTTTTATTATAAAACATAAAAATTAAAAACAAAATGATATACAAGATATGAATAAAATAGACGCCGACTATGAAATATTACAGTAAATAAAGGGAAGTATGTTAACAGGTAAAATATATATATTAGGAAACTTAAGTTATCTGAAGTATGATACTTCAGCCACAATCATTTGTCATTAACTAATAAAATAATTTGCCATAAACTAAATAACTGTGCTGTTCTTTACATTAATACATCAGTTGTGAAGATCCTGTCACATGGCTGCCACATTGACACTTCTTCTTCTTCTTCTTCCTGTGGCTTAAAGCTGGACAGTTTCCCAGCAGCCTTCAAAGAATATACAGGAAGTCACAAAAGCTTTTTAGACCATGTTCAGATATATAAATGAACTTTATTATTATTATCAACCACACAAGATATATTTGTTCACAGGTTAAACCTTTATTGCACAACATGAGAAGTGAAACAGCAACAATCCACAGTTACATATTAAATTCACACAGAAGATTAGGAAAACACACAGAAGAGCCAATCAGCTGTTTGATCAGGTGTCAGCCAGGTGTTTCCCATCATGCTCTGGGTCTTGCAGTCGGTGGAGAGGAACTGCGGCGCCTGGCTCCAAAAAACTGCAGCTGCCTGGATCTCGTGAGGTTGTCGTTGTCCGTGTGTTCACGGCGTCAGAGCAAGTCAGACACGACTTCCTGTCTTTATAGCAGGCTGCAGTACTGCTAACTGCCACCAGGGGTTGGGTTTTGACGGCTAATTCACATCCAATAAACGGTTGTTGAGTTTTTATATCTAATCTGCTTTTATTCAGAACCATGTTGGACAGACTGAAGTGCAGCATGGAGATGATAAACATTGCACAGAAACAGGAAATCATTTCAATCACTCTTTAATCTTTAATCTTAACGCTTTAATCATTTATTACTTACGAGTTGGACGGGCAGTCAGGTTGTTGGAACGCAGCCGTACTGTATGAGCTTCACCACAACAAAGCCAAAAGAAAGTATAATGAAACAACAATTTTAGTATTTTATGTTCCTGAAAAACATCTGCTCGTCAGTACACTCCTCTCTATCCATAATTGATGCTGTAAATTGCTGTGCCCGTGTCGTTCGCCGCATGAGTGATTTTTGTCACACTTTCTTAGGTCTGCCAGCGTTAATGGACACTTCTCAGCAATTTCAGAACAATATGAGGCCTGACATTTGTCGAATGGCTTTCAAGAATGAATCCCGGCGTTTCTGAAGCACAGGACGGTTGATTTGGGTTAACATCATTAAAAAAAGGGCTCAGATGACAGCATCAGGAACATTGCCAATTATTAAACTGACTTCTCTGTATGGGCACAGGTACCCGGCCTACTTATTGTGAATCATCTACGCTGTCTGCTGCTAAAAAAAACACAATCAAAAGCTGGATGGTTGGGTGGCAACAGCCTGAGGGCTACAGACACAGAATTGTTGCTTCAAAGACTAGTTTGAACTGGGCAGAGAATATTTAATTGTTAATGGAGGGTAAAACGTGAAAGTCGAAGTTAAAGACACCACTTTAACAAAGTTAGCATTAATGTGCGTTTTGATCAAGGTTGTTAACCTCTGGCTGCTCCGTGGCGGTACAATAACATCAATCTCATAATGTTGAGCATGAGAACAAACAAAACCCACTGCCAGTCTAAATAAAGCAATCTGATATTCCAAGGGTTTAAAAATGAAAACTGAGGATGTCGGTTTCATTACAGCTGCAAATTGGATAGTGGAATAAAGCCATGTGCCGCATGCACAAACATATCGCCGGCAACTCGCACCCCGCGAAACATTTGGGCCTCATCTGAGGGTTTTCATTAATGGAAACTCGAGGGAAATCTGCTTGTTGGCTAGATTCGTCTGACTTTCAGCCATATGCAGAAATGTTTACAACTCAGCAGCAGAGAGAGAGAGAGAGA
>NW_023340206.1:5552170-5555077 GCF_004916995.1 Morone saxatilis
AAAGGGCGGGAGTCTCACAATGCCCGCCGCGGACGGCTTCATTAAAGATGCATCCTGTTTCTGTCTGGGTGCCTAAAGTCACAAATAGGAACTCGGGGGAAATCTGACCAAAATAGTTCCATGTGTTGGGTTTTATGGGAGATATATCTTCATCTGTCCAACGCGCAACCTTTCGATCAGAGCAGAAACCTTGCTGCTCTCAGTGTGACGACAGATAGTTGTCCCGGTCCATGCCGTCGTGACATCGTTTATTGGTACACTTCCCAGTTTCTGCTACTGTGCTGCACATTGAACAGGAGCAATGTTAATAGATCCTTTAGAAATCTGTCTTGCCTTTATACTTATACTACTTAGAAAATGATAAAAGAAAAGAACAATTTGGTAATAGTTTCTAGTTAAACACAGCTGTGCTCATTGTCTTCAGTGTGAGGGAATGCACATTTCACATTTGGCATTTGGCACATGTAGAATTAAGTTTAATATAAAACTTTTCCTTTTTTACTTATTTACTTGTCTAATTAACTTGTCAAATAAGGATTTTTATAGCCCAAACACAGTATAAAAAATTAGATTTTCCCTTTTTTGGACCATGTTTTGTAGGTCTGATACAGATATAAAACCCAAAAAATATCTACCACAGTCAAAGACATTGTACGCTCACTGGATGGGTAAACATCCTCGAGTGCCCAGATACTTCATACCACACTGGCATCTCCTCAGTTAGATCTCCTGTTTCATTGTGCACACAAAACCGCGGCTCAGGGGAAATCCTTTGACCATCAGAGTCATTACAGGGGAGTGATTAAGAGAAATGAGCAGCCGTCGACCGAACATCTGTGACAGCTCTGTTAGTCTTTTTTGGATCCTGCGAGGGGGAACCTGAGTCAAAGTCATCACATCCGCCAGCTGTCACCACCAGGCGTGCACACTCCTGAGGTTGGCTACTGGGGTAATTTTTGATGCTGCCATTGGTGTCTGTACCTCAAGTTCAAACATCTCAGACTTCAGCATCGTTTAAGATACTTTCAAACTAAAAGAAATGATGCCTTTGGCTGCATGTTTGAGCCCAAATTGGCACGATTACAACCATTTTGTAGAATAATAACAACACGATCGTTTTGGCTTTTACAAAGTCGGGATTTAAAACAAGACGTCCCAGTTGGCTTCAAAAGGCGGATTAAAAACCAGCCGAGCCAAAAAACAAACTGCGATCGGGGTCCTACTTTGGATTGACCTGCTATCCATATTCCATACTCACTCATTCCATGTTTTTTTATGGCACTGGAATAAAAGGATTTAAGTCTTGTTTGCTTTTATCTGATTTATACAACAGACCTTGATGGAACGCCGCACAAGCTAGTGCAGTGGGTGTCGTAACGGACAAAAAAAAGTCTTTATGTCTGGCCTCTACACGCCGTCCCCCCGTCTCTGCCATGCTTTCACAAAGATGCCTTCAGACATTTAGCGAACCTAGTCGGGCGGAATGATCTACGCTGTAATGTCTCTCGCCTTGCCGAGGTTTTTTATTTGCATTTGAAATAGCAAACTGAAAAACACAAACCTGAGGCAGAATCAACACCAATCTTCTGGCAGCTGCTACCTTGCAGAGAGTTCTCTCTGGATTCAGGAGAGGACGGGGCCAGATGCCAGAGGAGAAGCCGCAGACAAAAACACTGTCAGAGTCCTGAGGTACAATGTTCAGAGGAGCAGCAACTGGGCCAGAGGGTGGCATTTTGTAAAATGCACCTGGATTCTCCCCTTTTGACTTGATATTAAGGTGCTTTTTAAATTCTGTGCACTCGGTATTTAATCTAATAGCAGTCAAAGTTTCAGGAATGTAGAAGACATTTATTCTGCTGCTTTGGTGATCACAGGTTTAGATTTGACTGAAAGAGCCTTGACATTGTGAAAGCTAAAAGAGAAATACTTTCATTCTTCTGTCATTTTCAGGGGCGTGGGGGTGCTGAGAGTCCCAGCATGCACTGGGAAAAGCTCATACAGTGGAAAATACTGAACAAGGCAGATTTTTTGAACCTGTATCACACTCCCAGTGGGACACCCTGCTCATACGATGGGGACAATGACTTCATTCTAGTAGCTAGGGGCTGAAGATATAGTTTTGGTCATTTGCAGAGTTAATATACTTATACGTTTGGACAACTGACCTCTGACCTAAGTTACTGTTGCTACACCGAGCTCAACATGTATACAGTTTACAATAACAGTGGCAGAATTAGCGCCTCTCATTTCTTTCATTGGCTTCCACCTTGGCTGACAAAGGTCTATGCACATGTTGGCAGATGGTTCCAAATGCTAAAAGATTGAGGCTAAAGCGCCGTGTCCCGGGTGTCCTAAACAGATGATAACTACGCCTGTATATGAAGCAGCAGCTTTGTCTCATCTTACTGGATAGAGCCAGTCAGCCCTAGTATTTAAGTACAAAATTAACTTTCTAACATAATGTTTGAACGTTTAATATAGAAAAACAGATTCATGCTTTCGTTCATATTCATATCCCTGTGTAATTTACCACTAGCTCAGGTAATGGTTTGGCTGGGGCTCATGTAGTAGCATAACCTGTAATCCTACAAAATCCTACTATTGCAGTTAACTAATGCTATGTTCCTTGGTTGTCAAAGTAACCTAGATTCATATTGTTAGTAGGCTAGTGAGCTAGTTAGCCAACGTTAATGTTTGCAGCTTACATTAGGGAAGTTCAATCCGTTCCTTACTATTCTGCTCCTGTACTTTTGCTCAAACAGACACAGCCTGAGCCCACCGAGCTCTTTATACACAGTGTATCTGTCTGACTGCAGCCCCATGCGCACCAGGGTCAGCATGTGGAGAAAGCCAAAGCTTGACAGGCTGTGCCTAGTTACAGTTGCTAAGCTATGATTAGACAACCAC
>NW_023340206.1:5555177-5564929 GCF_004916995.1 Morone saxatilis
GGGGGGGGGGGGGGGGGGTCAAAACTCCACACGTAGATCTAGAGCCAGGAAGTGATCCAGGACATTACTAACGTAAGGAGACACTGATCTAACACCCCTACCCTGCACACCTTCTGCTCACTGAAAAATTGCCAAAATCTTGATTACAAGATTTGTTAAATACGCCAGTTGGTCTGTTAGTGCTGAATATATCTGTATAAGCAAACCATTTTGTAAATGATCTTGGAGACATTGGGGATTTGGGCTAAAATGTCCACAGTATTGATTGGAGTGCTCTTTAAAGCCGCCATTCCAGGCACATGAAGATTTCATAATTGGACCGGTGCCACAAAACCCATATATAAGACGTGTGAAAGGTGCAATCATGTGAAGTGGAGAACCTTTAAACACACTGACTCGTTCAAAAGCTGGAGCCTCCTCTTTTTTCCTTCTGCGTGTCTTCTTTTGAGCTCGCTCGAGTCAAATAAAATATTCAGGCTTCATCCCTGCAAGCTCAAGACACTCCGGATGGAATTTTTCTGAATGCACACTCTGCCTTTTTCTTTCTCTGTCTCTCTATATCTCCGTCACACACACACACACACACACACACACACCACACCACACACACCACACACACACACCACACACACAACAACCACCCACACACACACACACACACACACTCAAACCTCCCTCCAATGCTACAAACATACACTGTTTGCCTCTGTGCTCTGTGTGCTACAGATAATCTTTATGAGGCAGAGACCCCATTGAGAGTATTTATAACCCAATCAGACGGGTATTCAGCCTTTTCTTCTCCTCTTTCCACTGTTTCTGCCCTTGCTTCTGGATGAATGTTACAGCTACTAAATCAACATATCAACGTGAGATCCACATTAGCGTGTGTGTGTGTGTGTGTGTGTGTGAGAGTATCCTGTATGTGGCAGCAGGTGGTAATCCTAAAAAGAACATTTAATCAAAAGTCTTTATTGCCCCCACCAAAACTAACTCATCACTTGGTTAACTGCAAACGCACAAATGTGCACGCGTGAGAGGTGGGAAAGCGGTGTGTGCACATACATGCACGTGCCTTTCTGCAGCTCTTTTAGCCAATAGTCACAGTTGTCAACTCAAGATACGTAACCCCCCGATGGCAGACTTTGAGGTGGAATCTTGTTAGTTACATGTCATTTCCCAGGGAACTGTGCTGCCTTGTTGCTATTTATTTTGCTTGGTGACTGGAACAAGCAGGTGTGTGTGTGTATTTGATCGGCAATGTTAGAATCACACCTTTAGTGAAATCTTGCCAGAAATGACAAGTCATATCCAAGAGCTGCTGCGGATCTTGGAAATAAAAACACGGCGACGGCGACAGGGCATGAATATTCTTAGATCGTGTTTGTGTTTGTGTGCTCATGAAAATTGGCTGGTGACAGTCATTTCTCACTTGCTTTCATCTGAAGAGGTGGGTGGCTGTATCCCAAGGATATATGTACATACAGTTGGTGCAACTGACACAACTAAACAATGCTAAATGGAGGGGAAGAATGATAGAAAGAAAGTGTGAAAAGGCGGATGAGTGTTTCAGGAAATAGTCCCTCCGGCCCAAAAATTTATTTTGAGAATCTAAAAATATTACTACAATATATTTCCCTGTACCTGTAGGATTTTATTACTTTATTGGGTACATTAAATTGTTTCCAATCACCTTTTAACAGCAAATTGTGGAAACTGTAATCCAGATACAAAAGAAAAAACAACACTAAAGCCAGTGGTTGTTATGTCTCTCCATAGTTAAACAATAACAGGAAATATAGGACAACTGAGTCCAACTGTTAGGGAATTATAAAAAGAAAGAAAAAAGTATATATTATGTAATAACTGGACAAAATGTAATATATTTTCACTTCATTGTCTAATAACACTTGCAAATGCACAATATAATACTTCCCTGTGTTTTGTAATATTAAATTATTACATATTGGGGTTGTTATTACAAAATGTGGGAACTGCCCTTTTGATGATGAAAATGTAATAATGCATTTTCTTACAACCAATCACAATGGATGTCTTCACCTTTGTAACAATGAACCTAAATTAAACTTCTCAAATAGTAAATTCGAGCTGTCTCTGAACATAGTTTAAATAACCACATACAAACATAAACGTAACAAGATCAGCTTGTTTTGCTCTTACAAACACAGCCAGACTCAGGGACTTCTTATCAAATGCCGCTTTGGAAAAACTACATTGGTGTTATTACATAATGAATATTTTGTCTTGTTGTTACATAATTTGGTGTTAACGCATAAACTCAAAACCTACCTCTTCAGTCAGGCTTTTAACTACGAATGTTTTTTTACTCAATTATCTGATTGTATTTCCTTTGTAAACCTCATTCTTAATCTATTTGAACTATTTTCATATTCTAAATAATATACATATTATTTAATTTAATTTGTTTATTTTTGCTTGCTTTCTTAACTTATGTTATTATGTTTTTAGTATGGCTTTCATTCAATACTTTATACTTTTAATATACTTTAAATACCTGTAAAATCAAATTGATTGTATTTTGTTGTCATTTTTATAATTGCAGTCTATTTCTAACTCTATTTAACTTTTAGTCCATTTTATCTTATTATCGTCTTGTCAATGATCAGTGAAGCATTCTGAACTGCACTCAACTGTATGAAAGGTGCTATACAAATAAAGTTGGATTAATTGATTGATTGATTAAATAAAGTGTTATTGCAGTATGTTATAAGACAGATGAGTGATTTGGATGTACAAAAAGGCACAAAAACAATTGTTTCATAACATATTAACAGTAAACTCTAATCCACATTTAACAACACACACACACACACACACACACACACACACACTGGTTATACTGTATATTCTTGTCTATACACCACAGGTTTCTTCACAGTTTAACAATAATGGGAAATGTAGAGGACAACTGTGTTCACTGCCTCAGGCTATTGGCAGAAGCACTGCCCAGCCAGAAAACCACCATATGGATTTAAGTGTTCTGAGCATGTAGACTTTCTTTTGGACTCCTAAAAAAATACATATTTCACCAGAGGAACATTTGGAAAGACAATTGTGAGAACGAAGAAAAAGTTTTGAGCAATTTCCAATGTGAATCGGGGGAAGGAAGAAGAAAGGAAGAAGGAAAACAGGAGCGCTCCTCGAGCCAACACTGAAATTCAAACCCACAAAAGATGAGCTTGTTTTTTGACTTCCTTTGCATGTACATCAGATGAACACCCCCCCCCCCCGTTGGCCACGTGTGCACCCTGCGTAATAAGAAACATCCTTCTTGTGCTTGAAGAAGCCTGCTCCAAGGCTAAAAGATCTGTGATCATGTAAATTACAAATCACAGGGGAGAGTGGCAGAGTGGCTTGCCTCTCCTCGGATCTACTGCATCCAAAGTCAATACATTGATAGCGGGAGGAAAAAAAGAAGCGAGTGTGCGAGAGAGAGGGGGAGGGAAGTGGGTTTTACTTTGTGCGAGCCATGCATCAGAGTTGACCACTGTCATCAGCGGTGGCTAATGGCCCTATTATTACATGTTAATACGGCTGTCACAGGCTGGGAAATTACAGGGCCGAAATACAGCGTGCGGTTTCTACGGAGATTCAAATTTCTGTCGTTTTCTTTCCACCATTTTTTTCCCCCCTCAGAGTCGGGGTAACCAACTATAAAAAGTCGTGTGCCTGAGATGCAGAGACATCCTTTCTATTTTATGACAACAAAATTCAATGTTGTAGACACACCTCATCAACACCCTGCTATCTCCTCTTTGGCATGCTAAATCAATCAAGCGCTTTACTTCCTGCACGGCCAGACCACACATCAATCACACACTGATTTGTGAGTTTCACTTAATGCGGATGGGGCTGCGGGGAAGGTGCTGGAACTCTGCATGGAGAATATGACTGTGTGTGCATGTATCTGGAGTCGGGAGGTGTTTTTGTGTGTGTGTGTGTGTGTGTGTGTGCGTGTGTGCGTGTGTTATCCTCGTCATTAACCATCTCGGCCCTCGTTTTCTGCTGTTAAATCATTCAGATTACAATGCTGTCTATGAATTTCGACACAGGCTTCAGTGCAACAGCTAGAAATGCGGCTGTAAACAAGGTGGTTACGGCTGGTCTGCGGTGTGGAGTCTGGTATAAATCCGAGGAGCTGTAATTAAAATTGAATGAGACAGGAATATTGAAAGGAGGACATGCAGGAAAACATAGCACCGGCTGAAATTGGTTGTACTGTACTTTGACAAATGTGTTCAAATGTGCAGTCGCGCAATATATGGAAATTCGAAAACTAAAAACAACAATATCAACCTCCTTGATGTTCAAAACTGATTGAATTATTTCCTGCAAAAGACATATTGCTTGAATATTTTGTTTCTGATGGTGCAAAAACAAGATGAAACAGATGACATATGGCAAAGGTCAAGACATCCTGCTGGGAGTAGCAGAGCTGGTTTCATTCAATTATCAGTGCTTCTGCTTCTCACGAGGAACTGTTGGCAACATATCCCATAACTAACAGTGAAAATGTCTGAAATCTTATTACCCTTATTCTACTTATTCTCAGACTGGGTTCAGTCGTGAAAACGTATTTTATGTTTTAATTTCAATAAAGTGCTTCCAGTAGAATCGATTCATAAACTTAAAGTGGTACTATGTGCCTTCTGAGAGAAGAAATAACCCATTCTTCATCTTACAAATGAAAAGCTGGATTCATAAGCAATGAAATGCACCATTAATCACTTCTGGGGGTTTTGCTGCTACAGCCTTACATGGTCTGCTCTGACCAGTATGTGGCTAATGTCAGCAAACCTTGGTTAAATACTGTTGTATAGCGGACCTTACTGAGTCAGTTCATTGACTTGTCACTCTTCTCGACCTGAACAACTGTTTAGCATTCAACACTGCTGTCACAAATGTCTTTAAATCTCAGCTGCTCCGATAAATAAGTCATAGCAGTCCTATGCCAAGCTAATATTATTCCTATGTGAGACTCATTTGTTTTTGATAGTCCTGCAATTTAAACATAAAAGGCACAGAACAAAATGTAAAGCCAATGTTCTGGAGTTCCCCTCTATCTTTCTGTGTGTACTCCTGCTGTGAGTAGTTCACCTCTATAAAACCTCACTGAACCTTTGGCAAACAAACACAAAGAAGAACATGCTTCCTTGTTCCCATCAGACTACTCAATCCATAATTCATATGATCCATAATTCCAGTCGCTGCCTGCCTGCTATGACAAAGACTCAAACTGATTGCTGTTACAGTACGTGGAGCATTCTGGTCTGAGGGGCTTTGCAATGTCAGGTGTGTGTGTTACATATATTTGGGCTCTGACAGGATTCTCATACGAATTTCACTAACAGGGGACCCTGAATGACATTTCCATCCTTCCAATAATGACTATACCAGGATATAGGATGTGAAGTGACCTAGTTATACTGCTGTTCTGCATCGAGCTTTGACTGTTGATTCTCTCTTTGTAATAACCTTTGACACAACTAACATTACATACCAGCTTATATAGCTTAGCTTAACCACTGTAGCTCGCTTTGAAGGGGCAGAGTGAGTGGTTGCAGATAAAAAGACCTTAATGCTGAATGTTATATTATATATTATTCCTTTTTCTTGTTTCATAAGAGGTAAAGGGACACAAATAATGTGTGTAATAAGTCTGATACCAGAGGGTTTGCTAATTAGTAACCATTTGTAAGACAATTAGAACTAGTTAAACAGTGATGGTGGCTGGACTACCGACTGGGCCACGGTATTCAGATGTTATTGCCTATCAAGCTAGTTGAGGCAGCCAGTGTAGTTTAGCCTAAGCAGATGCAGTGTAGATATAATACCGAAGCTGAGTATTTGCTCTTTGCTTGGGCAAGGTTACTTCAGGGCTGGAGCAAGCTGTCACCTGCTCACACCCACTGCAGGGCTTAATGATCGGTCAAAACATCATGTAACCTATTTCTATAGGACTGCTCAACCATATAGGAAGTGTATTAAATAAAGCTGCAGTAGTAATGCAAACCCTTCTGCCTCTCTGTTCTGCCTCAGCTACACTGAGGGGCAAAAAACAGCAGCAGACTTGATGTCTCTCCAGAAAGGGGGGCGCCGTATGATTGGACTATGACACCGACCTCTAATAACGTGGAAAAAGAAATTGGACATGCTCAGCTTTGAGCCAACGACCCATGGATAGTCCACCGCTGTTTGTCATCATGCCTGTTTGCCAGACGTCCCTATGCACCATGGCATCGAACATGACCAGGCAGAAGCTCGGTGTGGAGCCAGGTCGTGTTCACACATGTTTTGTCCCAAACGGCGGCCGTCTACAAAGCTGGCATTGGAAATGTATCACAAGTTTAAACGTCCTCGCTCTGAACTGACCTGTGATTGGCCAAAGTCTCCTGCCACAGGGTTGTTTTTCTAAAACCTGAAAACAGAGCCAAGAGGAGGTGCAGTCTATTCTCTCTCAGACCACTTGAGTTACAATATGCTGAAGAGGTTATTATGGTATTTCACTGCAAAAAAGAACAGCCCATCTGAGCTTTAAGTGTAAATAATATTCAAACTAAATCTAGCTTGTATAGCCCCTTTTTTTTTTTTGCATCAAGGCCGCAGCAACTTTCCCTCTACAGAAGAGAGCTGTAAAGATTGAGCGCCTCTGAAGGTTGATTACCCTCACAGGACTTGCAGTTTAATCTTCAATGGTTCTCCTCCTCTTCATTCTCATTTCATTTTTCTGTCGATAGTACAATTGACTACTGCCCATGAAGGAGGCTGGGGTAAGAGATGCCTTTCAGTAAAGATATTTCTTTATGTTTAGATGGGAGCCTCAAAGGGACACAGCCTTTTTCACTGAAGGTTGACCTCAGAATGTAGCCAATATAGAAGACGTGAGCTTCTGTCCCCAAAGTAACTCAACAGAAAACCTTATTCTTGATCTTGATTCTGATTCTTTGTCTTTACCTTGTGATTTCCCAGAATGCCAAACAACCTCTGATAGGAAAGTGAGCTTTTACAGTTATCTCACATTCAAACTGTGGCTGTATGATCTATTTCTGACTGGGTTGGAAGCTGTATGATCTATACTGGAACAGACAGAGGTGAAAGGGTTAGTCCTATGAAACCTGCTGTGTGTACACTCAATAATGTGAACCGGTGTTCATTAGTGAGGTGTTACAGGCTAATCTGTTGCAGTTAGCTCAATACAGAATATCTAAATGTGTTTTAAGTTTCGATTTATTCAGTTCCAGCACAGGCAGTTTTGGGAGAAAAACAGGGCTTTGGCAACCACCAGTGCAAAGTGGGGCAGCTGTAGCCCAGAGGTTACAGAAGCAGACTTGTGCCTGGAAGGCCATTTTCAAACCCCCTAGAAAATAGAGAAGGGAGGATGAATGAGCACTCTTCTGTCCTTGGGCAAATACACTGCCGCAAGGTCCTCACGCAAGGCCCCACGCTCGCAGAGGAGCTGCTCAGTTGCCAGCAATAAAAATGTCAGTATGCAGTACTCCATCAGCTTGTTGAACGGTCGAACACCATTGGAGACACCCTCCGCTAACACCTTTCTGATGTCAGAACGGAGGGGTTGCATCAGACAACTGCTGTAACTTTCTGAAAACCAACAATCCCACATTCACAAACAACCCATGCAGTGATGGGCAGAGAAGTGTTATCGGTATTCAATAAGAGATTTAAAAAAATAAAGGTGGAGTCTGTCCTTTTTCTTTTTTTCTGTAAAG
Organism: Morone saxatilis; assembly: GCF_004916995.1. Taxonomy (NCBI): domain Eukaryota; kingdom Metazoa; phylum Chordata; class Actinopteri; family Moronidae; genus Morone; species Morone saxatilis. The sequence goes on from NW_023340206.1 coordinate 5,562,944, forward strand.
GAATAGTTCAACATTTTGGTAAATACACCGTTTTCTTGCCCAAGGTTAGACGAGAATATCGCTACCACTCTCATGTGTTGTTAAATATAAGGCTACAGTCAGTTAGCTTAGCTTAGCATAAAGACTGGAAAGGGAGGAAACAAAACCAGACATTAATTTGTTATACCATGTCTGTTTAATATATTAAAAAATACACTAATTAGTGAGCTTTAGGCACATTTTGTCACTTCTGGTCAGAGCTAGGCTGGCTGTTTCCCCCTGTTTTCTGTCTTTATGCTAACCTAAGCTAAGCAGCTGCTGGCTGAAGCTTCATATTTAGGTTGAGTGAGATCTGGAGAGTGGTATAAATCGTCTCATCTAACTTTCGACACAACAGCTTTTTTTCCCCATGCAAGTTATTGTTATAGACATTATTAAAATGCTTTGTCTGATCTGTTGAACGTTGAATGTTTGGGATGTGGATCAAGATCAATGAGTCATCTACAGAGACATCACAAGATCACACTGGCATGATGGAAAAATACAGTTTATATGAAAAAAAAAGTTGACTGACAGCCTGTTGACTATGCTATTGTTTACGCTTTTTTATGCTTTCATTTGATGCAATAAATAAGTATTAAATGTTCAATGCACTGAGATTTCTGGCCTGATAGTCTATTTCAAACGGCAAGAAATACAATTAAAGTCATTTTCCCCTTTGATTGACGGAAGCAGCATGACATTTCAGTAATTAATTACTAGTACAAAGTCATTTGCATGTAAAATGAGGATCTTTTATTATATTTATCAAGAATTGGAGGATTCCTACCCTATCATTGAAAGTTGGAAGTCAGAAAGTTTTGGCGTGAACAGTGAAGAGCTGGATCAAACATTTCCTGCTGAGAGAGAAATGAATGACAGAAAACACAATGAAGATACGTGCGTGTGTGAGCATGTGTGTGTGTGTGTGTGTGTGGGATGTAGGGAAAGTGGTGGGGGTTAAATGGGAGGGTAAATGAGGAGATTGGGGTGAAAGTGAGAAGGGGGGAAACAGGAGGGAGCTAGACGAGCGAGGGAACCGAAATGGAGCGGAAGAGAGTAGCGAGGGAAATGGCAGAGGGAGAAAAGTCTTAACGGAAGATAAGGGAGGGTGAGACAGAGGAGGAGGGAGGGGGGAGATAGATGGAGAGAGAAGGAAGGACAGAAAGAGAGAGATAAGGGCTGGCAGTTAACAGCCTGCTGATGTGGATAGCTTAGGGAAAGCGCGTCTAAACACAACAACTCCCTTGCTCCGGGGAATTATTTCCCCAAAATCTCAATCCTACAAAGGTAGCCATAGCAGAAAAGGTACAAAAAACAGATTCAAGCCTTACATTGCTTTTTCAACAAGAAATAAAAGCCTTTCAGAGCAGCTTTGCCTGCAATTTCAAATCTAGTCACCAAACGATAAAATACGTTATCCCCTTTTAGATCAACCCAGCAGGGGCCCGTTTGAGAAGCCTCAACACCAAAAAGATTTTCATAAAGTAGCTTAAATTTAAATTTAACAGGAATGTGAAGGAAAAAAAACATGCCTAATGAGTTTGAAATTGTGTATAAAAACCTCAGTCAACTACAGAAATTATAAAAAAAAAAAAAAAAAGGCTATTCCTGAAAATAAATACATTTTACACTTGGCTGAGGGAGAAAAGTTAGCGGAAAAAAGTTAAAGAAAAACAATAGGGAATAAATAACACCAGACTGCTGAATCACTCAGAAGGAAAAGAGGTGCTTTTCCCCTAGATGTTTTATAATTGCTTTTTAAATTCAATTTGACTCAAAGCCTGTGGGACACGGAAAGGTATACCGTTAGTGTGTCTTGAGCTGCTTGCTATTTAGTGGTGGAAGGCTGATTGGCTGACCACTGGATCCCGCAAAACAACTCTTTGGTACTTTCTTGAAGTAGATGTTATGTTCAAAAACCAACCTACCAAAAACAACGCAATGAAAGCAGTGAAACTGAACCAA
>NW_023340206.1:5565029-5573201 GCF_004916995.1 Morone saxatilis
TATGAATATTATATTCCATTTGTGTAGATAGATCATCCTAAATGTTACTTACTGGACCTTTAAGTTGTGAGTTGTGTTCCTGGCTACCATGACAGACATTCACTATTCTGGCTCTTTAGCTGCTAAACACACCACTATGTTCACTAGCTAGGCACTAACTTTGTCTGTTGGTTGATTGGTGCTGGGTTGACAGTCTACAGTGAGTTCTTATAGCATTTTCTCTGAAATCAGCCGCCTGCTATTACTGAAAACAACGCTATGAAAGCAGTGAAACTGAACCAACGCAGTAAAGTTCCCCTTCAGAAAACCAAAACAATGTGCTGAAAAATGCTAAAACACTCTCTCGGGAAGGGAAACTGCAGAATCGAGTGATAATTCTCTGTGGGTTTATCACGACGAGTGACTCCCTTCATGTTACACATTAATCATTTGATCCATTTTTAATAAAAGGATATTGATTGTTGCAGCTTTAAAGCTGAGCCAGTAAACATTTGGTTGCCATTTAAAGATAAATAACCTCCACAAGCAACACCCAATCCTTTTGTTTACGCTAGCTCAGAGAGGAACACAGTTAAGGCGGCAGGAGCAGTTAAGAGAAGAGCAGTTTAGACAGGAGCATTTATCATGCAGAGGTGCAATCAGGCTTAGCTTCTAAGTGGCATTGACACAAAAAGAGGATAATTAGTGGGAAAGCCTGTTGTGTGTGTTTATGTGTGTGTCTGTCTGTTGTTTGTGGGTATGTTAGAGTGGAGGAATGTGTCTCAACAACGCAGCACACCATATATATCACCAGTCTCTCACCATGTCATCAACCTGCTTTTTTACACCTCACTAACTCGTTCCTTACAAAAATTTCACAATAGAAACTGCATTAGTATTAAGAGAAGAGAGCTTTTGGTATGGGAAAGTGCAAGTCAAGGACCTTATGGAAACTACCACACTTCTCCAGGCTGTGCAGTTCGGTGCAGTGCATTCTGGTCAATTGAAGCTGACAGCAGAGAAATTGGTACCTCGAACTGCTCCGAGGACTGACACCCGAACCTGACACTTCTGACTGCAGATGTTTTTTAGCTGTGCTGGAAATAACCACACAAGCACAAAATGGACCGGGAGAACAAGGTCAATCACCAGCAGCTAACAGTTTTACTCAATTTACTGAAGAGGAACTCCAGCGATTTGCAATTACATTTCCATAAAGCTGGGGGGACTTGCAAGACACAGATTTAAAAAAGAAGGGTCAAAATCGGTGCAGCAGAGGCAGAGATATTTAGAGATTTTTAGTCCCTGGTATGAGCCACGCTTGGATCCCACAATGCCCATAATGCAACTCAATAGCATCTTTCATTAGACCTTCCTTGCCTGATACGCACCCTCACCTTCCTTCATGCCCCTAGTTTGTAACTTAGGAGACACAGATTCCATCCACAAGACGTAAACTAGCCCCTTTAAAGTTCCTCATAAACATGGATTTTTCCATCTCTACAATAAATGGACACTGGACCTCAATTTTAATGTGAAGAAGCAAACTTCATGAGCAGATGGATCTAGACTTGCCAAGTCTGAGGCCGACATCTGCCACTGAACATGTTATTTTTGTAATTTGCGAGAAAATAATCCACACTGAATGAGGAGATATTTTAAAAATGTACTTCCAGGCTCACCCACAACTGTCTGCAACTTGCTCAGACAACTATTTGACACGTTTGCTTCATTTCCTCTTGTATCTCTCTGTTCACTTGCCATGTTTTCGTGGTTTTTCTACTCGTTCTGCATGTTTTTCTGCTTTTTGTTTTTATTGTCTTCCCCCCCTGGTAGCCCAGTTTAATTCAATCATGCATGACAACTGAAACAGAAACAATTTTCTGGGGAGCAGAGTGACGCTACAGCAGCACCGGACAGATATAAAAAGTAGGGCTTGGACGTCTTTATTTTGAGCAGTTTTGGGAGGAGGTATCCCGCCTTTTAAAAAAGAATTAGAAGAGTGGTGAACTGCGTGATGTTTCTCCCTCATGTAAACTGGTTTAAATAAATCATGTCTCCTCTGAAAGGCTCGACGCCATTACCCAATCTTCAGCTGGGCAGAGAAAGGAAGGCCTCTCTTGTTCTTGTTCTCCTTCTCTCTGTCTATATCACCTGTATCTGTATCTACATCAACTTGTGATTGTTGTTCAATGCCTAACAGCACAGACAAAAACTATTCTGTCTGTCTCCTTCTGTCTTGTTGTCGTCTCTGCTCTCTCTCTCTCCCAGTGGAGGAGAAAAAAGGGAATCCTTCAATAAAGCACCAGCAAACAAGCTGCCCAAAACATCACAGAAATAAAACGAATAGAGTGGGCAGCTTACTGATGTCAAACTCAATGGCTGAGGCTGACTGGAGGACAGTTTTAATGTTCCTTATGAAAGTTTCATACCCATCTGCTGTGTTAAAGGATGCTGTTAAACCAACTGCAACGCACAGGCATTCAGGCCAGTAATCCACAAAAGACCCGTGTGATTTGTGTGAATATGCCAATGCTGCAATATGCATAACTGGAGGTTGTCCAGAAAGTTAAAGCAGGAGAATTTAGCACCGTTAAAGGAACAGTTCAACAATTTGGGAGATATACTTATCTGCTTTTTTTTGGGATGAGAATATTGCTACCACTCTGTCTGTTAAAGCTACCACAGCTACATAAAGGCTTGAAACCAGCTAGTCTGGCTCAAGGTAACAAATTCTGCCTATCAACACCAACAAGCTAACAGTTATATCTTGTTTAATCCATACAACAACTGCAGTGTGAAGGCCTGGTCACACCAGAAAGAGTAACGGTGACATTAATCCACACATCTTTGCAAACTATTGGGTTGTAGAGGATTGGAGAGGTAGGGACCATGACAACTAATCAAATTAGCTTTTCTATAGACGTAATAAGACAATGTTGTTGATTAAGGTACGTGCCATTTTCCAAAAATGTTAATAAGCAGTGACTTGAGACATAAGGTTTTTTTATTAACATTTAACCAAAATCAGGCTCTTTCCTGAGCTTGTGCTGTTGTTGCAGGAGTCTGGATGTGAATCCTAGACTTTAGTGAGTCCTACACTTTGAACGCCCACCACCATTTACAAATTAAATGATGACCAAGTTTCCGTTGATTGTCCCAAAATGTATTTTTCTCTCAAAGGTATCTGCCATCTGTTAACTAAAAGTTTCCTGTAGAGCTATGAGCTTAAAGGTTTGATTTACTCCCAACATTCCTACATCTTGTACATCTAACAATTACAATACACGTTCTTTAAAAAAAAAAAAAAGCAGGAACAACAACATAATAGGGGCTACATTTAGACTGCATTAGTGCAACGGAGTCCACGATTATGATGGCTTCTCTGAAATGTCTCCTTTTAATGCATGAGTCACATACAGCGTCAGTCCAGACTTTCCATATGGTCCATTCTTTGAACACTGCTTCAACGCCTTCTTCAAACTTCTTACTGAAACAGAGCGAGCGTATACCTTTCTGCCACTAAGTGTAGTGCATCAGCAAATGCACCATGTTGCTGCTCTGTAATGGAAGGAGCAGGAATAGCTAAGAGGCCTTCCTACACTATGTTTGTGTGCGTGTGTGTGTGTGTGTGTGTGTGTCTGGAGGAGTGGTTCTATGGTGCTGGCCTGTTAAACTGCATCAGAACATGAGCAGATTCCTCATTTTCTTTATGTTTCCTGTTCTCGTGTGTGTGAGATTCTGCTCGCATATCACATGTGCTAAAACATGAGTGAGTCAGAGAGACAGGCAGAAAAAGCCCATACATTAATATACACGTTCTTGTATTTTTTTGCATTTAATGGGAGTAGTGAGAGCTTTGAAAATAATCAGTGGGAGCCAGGAGGGGTGAGCGAGGGTAGGAGAGCAGGTGTTAATTACTTATTTTCTGAGGGTTGAGCCACAATGTGTGATTTTTGACAAGCGCCGCCTGTCTTTCTTGAGTGCAACATGACTTAATTGCTCATTCTTGTTGGCAGGAGGAAACATGCAAATCAAAATGCCATTTGGAAACCTTTGGAATACGGTGCTATGACTGGGTGCACTCCATGTTTCTGTCATATGCTGCTTTGGTGCTTGGGGAAAAGTAAATGCCAATTAATTTGGTTTCCAGTCTAAGTGTGGACAGACGCAGAGTATTTAAAAAGAACAACAATTTGGATTTGGTGGTGTTACACGCTGAGCTCCGATATGAAAACATTTATTTATCTATTCTGAGGCAACAACATACTTGAGATACTAAGCTAAGATCGTCATTTGGTTTAAAACACATCGAATGACAATCCATTATTTATGATGGCTCAATCAGTGCAATAGACAAATGAAAATACACCAATAAAACTCAAAGAACTGTTTCACAGCATATGGACAAATCTTATTTTTGCTCCTTCATATTATCTGTTGTGATAATGATTCATTTTCGAGACAAACAGGACAGGATTTTTCAGGAATCTTCTCTGTCTTTTAGCTCTGTCTAGGTCTCTACCAACTCCTGATATCTGGCTCTTTGGCTGCTAAATGCTCCACTACGTTCACAAACTAGTTGCTAACTTTGTCTGTTTGCTGAGCTGCCCCGTGGAAGACTGAAGCATAACAGTGAAACTGTGGCCTGTAAAACCAAAACAAGAAGCTAAAAGACGCTAAAACGAATGCAACTGCAGCACCGAGTGATCATTTTCTGACAGTTTGTCATTCTGAGCGAGCGCTTTCATATTAATTGCAGTTATCTGATCCATCAAAGAGCAGCTTTAACTTTCAGAACAAAAAACCTTTTCATTTTGCTCCTCTGTGTCTTTTTCTACCTTCTGATATAAATCAATAATGATACTGTCTATATCCAGGTCACTAAAGCTTTTGCAGTGAGCGTTAAAAACTACCCTTTGTCTGTCTTTTTCTGGAAAAAATCATTTTTTAAACAACAGAATAAAATGTACACCAACATCTGCCCCTGAATACCAGCAACCAGACAAAAGAAATTACCATCTGTTTTAGGTTTACATTCATATCAGCAAGCATTTAAAAGAAAGAAAAAACACATATTTTCTGAAACTTCATACCTCTACTGGAGATGACAGGTTATAGTTGCAAACAAAGCCTGGAGATCACATTTGTACAGCACTCCCCATCTGTGCTATGGAGTCATGCACATGCGCCCACAGGCTGAAGTGCTGAGTAAATAACAACTAAATAAAAGAGACTGTTGAGCTGCTGATGATGTGCTTACCCACTTTATGCCGGGATTGCATCATGAAAACATCAGCTGTTGCGTTTCATTCGCCCACCAGATTCCACCAGCCGCCACACGCTGCTGATCTGTAGCCAGCGAACAAGACTGAAAAGACAGATTGCAGTCATGACTTACAAGCAGAGCCTCGCTACTGCAGGAACAACTCAAAACTTGTGCAGACAGCACTGAACGTAAGCCAAACCATAAATAACAAGTGGCAAAATGTCCAAAACGAAAAAAAAACAAACACAAATTTGACATTCAGGAAACAATTACTTTTGCATAGATGCCAGGTTTCACACAGAATGTGAGCAATTTATAAAATAAATCCCACTGTCCACTCCACAAAAGACTTTTAAATGGATATGGGCAGCTGTTAGAATAATTATATACTCCCTTTTTATAGGTAATCATGGTACTGAGGTCCATACAAAAGCACCTTCCACACTATAAATATAAACATACACTGACAGGTCCACTTGAAGATAATTGACTAGGTGCTGCTGAACCCTCCAAACAATAATGCGTTATTGAAAATACAAGACCGTGAACAGCGAGCCACTCTGTTTGTCTTGCATGGAACATCTGCGTGGAATAAAATGTTCAGAGGGAATGTTGTCTGAGACAACACTAACCCGAGCTACGAGCTCGTCAGCAGACCCGGCGCCAGAACACACAGTCCGGCTACTCTGTCTGTCCTGTCCCTTCTTGCGTGAGCACGACGGACATGTATTTTCAGTTCTTGTCAAAAATAGCATGTGGCCTGTTACACTCCAGCCACCAGAGAACCAAAGAGTAGGATACAGCTTCTCAGCTCATTACATAGCAACAGTCTGCCTTATTGGTGTCATAAAGCTATACCTTGGAGAGCTCACACCCCAAACAGCACCCTCCTCTTGAAGTGTGCAAAGCATACATTCATTTTAACTTCATATTTATCCAAGAAAAGGGTTTGTTAGGCTTTCATATTGCAACAGAAGTCTTCTACAGCTGGTGGCTGAGCAGGGTTTATGTGCTCTGATCAAGGGCTTTTTGATCACAGTTGTTGAGGTAAAGGAGAGGGTTAGTCACTCCTTGATCTTGATAGAATGTCCTCTCCAGATAAATGGCACCATTTGTTTTTCAAACGACTCAAAATGACCTGAGATTGGTATCCGAGTGGAAAGTAAGATAATATTTGACTCTGAAGCCATGAGGAGGATGTAGGAGGAGGATGGGCAAGACCGGCGTTTGCATCCCATCTCCCAATAAATGTAATGGAAATTAGAGCTTTGACTCGACCTGTAAAAATTCTGTGTGAGCCCGAACTACGGAAGCAGTTTTAAGCCAGATTTTCCTCTTTAAAACAAAAACAATAATAATTTAGTACACTCCACTTTTCATATAGTGAAAAATATTATCAAAACAAATAAATAACAATCTCACTCATTAATTACAGTTGCATTATTAATAAAGCATTAATTATATATATATATATATACTTTAAATATCGCATTCTGTCTGAGCCCGTAGGCAGAGAACCAAAGCTCTAACAAAAAGTGTTTATTTTCCAGCACAAATTGAGAACATCAAGTTTGCAGCAATTACTTTTGCAGCCAGCATGTGACACACACGCTCTAAAAGGAGGTAGGGCAAAATAAACTCGAGGTCTCAGTGGTGTCTCTGAGGTGCAAAATAATTTGCAGTGCTCTGACTAGCACTGGCTAAAAACAATAAAGGCAAACAGGTGTAAGTTTGTACAGCCTGTTGTCTGCTAAATATTAGAACGAGCATGAGTAACAATGGTTAGAATAGCTGAATTAACAATTTCCACACCAGCAAGACGTAAGATGTTGTGATCTGTGGATACAGCTGAGACGTGTAATGTAAGCAGCACGTGGTAAGCTACATGTATCTTCACTGTCAATATTGCTTCTGTTTCTACAGTTTGTATAGATATGTTGTTCCCATTGTTTGGGTAAGTTTCAGCAGAGATGAGTCAGGCCAGTGAACTGCTCCAATGGGAATTTATTGACTTATCACTCTGGCTTTGGTGTCGGGTAAGATATTGGTGAGTTCACACCCAAAATTACATCATTTTCCACCACGAGCCAGCACACCGACAGACTCTCTGGCTAGCTTCCAACCTTAAAAGGAGGTTCAACTTTGAAACATCCGGCACGGGTCCTCTTTTGATAAATAATGACCTGTATATTCAACATCAGAACCAACTGTAACTGGGAATTTTTGGCCTGTCCAGCAGCATGGCTTTGGTCCAGGCTCAACATATCTCAACATGTTTAAATGGATTGACACAGATTTGTGTACAGACATTCATGGTTCCACAATGATGCCTTTAGGGATCCTTTGACTTTTCCTGTATTGCCATAATCAGGTCAAACTATGTCCAACACTTTTTATGACCCAATTCCTGCAAAACTAATCACATTCCCATCAGCCTCAACTGTACTTCTTAGTGCCGTTCTAAATAGCAAATGTTAGCATGATAACACCCTAAACTAAACATGGTAAACATTTAAATCAGCATTGCCATTGTGAGCTTGTTAGCCTGTTAATGTTAGCATTAAGCTCAAAGCAACACAGATCGGCTACCATTGGTCTACAATCTTAGTTTTCTTGATATGTATGATAATATGAGATAATAAAGTACATTGTTTCTATCCAATTTATAAGGCATTTAGCCAGGTTGCTGTAAAGTGCGGCCCAAAAAGCATTTTCCGGATACGTAAGTCAAACAAATGTAACTGGATTGAGTAGGAGCCATCTTGGCATCCAGTATCTAGTTTGATTATACACCTATGTGTAACACCCCTTTAAACAATAATAGGTGGCAATACTATTTTAGATAATGGACCCGTAGGTTTGACTGCTGGAGCACAGTGAAATGCTTAAATTAAGCGGAGAGGTTGAACTTGGGAACATGCCAG
>NW_023340206.1:5573301-5636951 GCF_004916995.1 Morone saxatilis
CCATCCAGCACATGAATTAATGAATCATTAAATAAAAGTCTGATAAATTCAGAAAAACGAAAAACCTTCACGCATGACATATTGAAACGTTATTACCGCAGGCCTTAAATACATCACATCCACTTTCTACAGTTATACCCCAACAACTGCTCCCAGTGCACATGATCCAAGATCACAGCTTGTTCATGACAGTAAAGAGAATGTACCCTTATCGAGCAAAGAAAAATATCACACTTATTACCACCTTAACAACAGATGTAGAAAAGGTATCAGGCCCAAGACCAAGACTAAACTCAACTGCACATTTATATTTCAACAAACTAGTATATAATTGCTACATGAGTAAAACGACGACTCTCGTAGGACACAACACAAATTAACACGCCGTATAGGAGGAACCAATGAGCTTTGCCAGATATAGTACCGGACATGCTGACAGTACCCTAGGCACTCCCATTTTACCTAAATAAGAGACGATAGGTCAAAACAGTTAGTTTAACCCCAAAGCCCATTTCTTCCTTAAACAACAATATAAACCCATGACTGAATCCCATAAAGATTTTCTGTTATTAAACAAATCTCACCATAGGAACTTGTTCGATTTTTCAACAGTTGTCCGTATATAAGTTAAAAGTTAAGCCATTCCTCAGGTTAAACTAGCATTTTCCAAGGCATCCAGGCTTGTCTGCTCTAAGAGAAAGACAAGAAAACTAAGAAATAAGAAACATTAAGCAATATCTTATATTGTGCAGATCACCAACACACAATAATTATTAACTGCATATTCTATGACTGTAAAGTATACAGAAACTATGATGATCAAGGCAGTCAGGGTTAGAGTTTTAATTAGTAAGGGACTGAGTGTAGGGGTGTTGTAAGAAGAGAGACAGAGAGATAAGTGGGTGCTAGGGAAATCAATATTTCATCTCATCAGGTGTTTATCTGAAGGGCCATGTCAGTAAAATATACTGATGGAATGGTAGCAGTGGGGTGGGAGAATGCACATTACACTAACAGGTCAAGGTCTTTCACTCTCACACACACACACACACACACACACACAGAGAGAGAAAGAAAGAAATAGAAGCCAGAACTGCCAAAATAGACAAACTCAAATATTTCTAATCTTGTGAGGACATTTGGTCCTCATAAAGACAGAGCCACAAGAACACACACAAACAGACACATGCATACTGCAATAGCAGTGGGCAACCCTCAGTAATCCCCGGCCTTCTCATCTCTCCGAAGCAGCTGTGTCGCTCATCTCGCGTTCTGTGAGTGTTAGTGCACGTGTGTGTGTGTGATCCCAGAGGGATTCGACAGCAGCATAGCTGACGGTGATGATAGCCGACAGATTATTACTAGCCGTGTGCACTCATATACACATATATAGGCTAAAGCGACCCACTGTGTGCATTTTCACTCCAGATATGGAGGGTTGCCTCAGACTACCTGGGAGGGGGACAATTCCTTTTCAGTGATTTGTCACCAGATTTGCCAATATTTTTTATGCTCAAATGGTTTTGAACAGTTATAAAAAATTTACTTGATGGATTGAAATGAAACTGACTCCAACCGTGCTACGATAATAAACAACCTGTGACTGACTGTGTGTGTGTGTGTGTGTGTGTGTGTCTCTGTCTGTGTGTAGGAGTGAGTGAAGGAATGTGGGTGGAATGAAAAATGTCAGTCAGAATACAGTTGCACTGACAAGTCCAATGGGATTGTACAGTGTGTGCAGAAGTGTCTGTGCTTATGTTACAAAGGGTTGTCAATGCATACATACATACTTCATATACAGTATATGTGACCAAATATGTTATTAGCCTGTGGTTATAAGCTGCATTAAATATTAAAAATGAGACTTTGGAAGAACCCTGCTTTGAGCTAAATGCTAACATCAGCATGCTAACATGCTCTCAATGACAATGTTAACATACAGCTGTTTAGCAGGTCTAATGTTTACCATTTTAACCATTTCAGTTCAGCATCTTTGCAAAATTCTGAGGCTGATGGGAATGTCCTTAGTTTAGTTTGCCCTACTAATGCTAGACAGAAAAACTACATAAAGTAATAAAGCACTAAAATGAAAAGTTAAAATCTAATAACATAACAGTAGTTAAGGCATTCGCTGAACATGTTATGCAAGCTTTGGCTTAGCAAACAGACCATTAGCTAAGCTTTCTGCCCATGCTATGGAAGCCAGTAGGTCAGCATGCACTGAAAGCCTGTTGAGTACACTTCCATCCAACCAGCAAATCTCTATAAGCAGTCAGGAAATAGACCGTGACTTGGGAGCCTAAGGGGCTGGAAAAGTGGGCTTGTGACAGGACAATTGTTGGTCTGAAGCCGGGGAAACCAGGGCAGGTGGAGGGAATGAATGAATAACAGACTCTGCGGCTTTAGCAACTACTCCTGACGTGTCTTTGAGCAAGGCAGAACGGTGACTGAACTGCCTAGCGGCAAAGAGGAGAACATTTTTTGGTGTGTAGCCCCTTCTCATGCAGAAAAAACGATAAGAAGAGCAGGTACAACAACACTGAGACAAAATAGGAACAGCAGTAAGAACAATAAATCCAATGTAGTACAGCCGTTAAAGCCAGACTGGTGCAAAAGTACCAACAGAATATTGTATTAATGCAAAGTTAAGTTGTGAAAAGTTTTGAAAAATCTTGATAAAATATCAAAATCAATTTAACAATTTATAGGCAAGTGGTTGGTAATGGTGCGCAGCTCCCAGCTGTGAGTGTGTGAATGTGTGAAAATCACCTCCTCGAGGCTGCTGCGAGAGCTTGTTAACAAGAACGTGTTAATAAGGGTTAAATAAGAGTTGAAGTTGACAACATCTCATCTCTTTCACTCCTCTCCTTTCTTTGTCATACGTAGGTGTTTAATAGAAGAAAAGAGAATTCTAATAATGAAATAATCCCTATTTTTGCATGTTAAAAACTACAAATTAAAGGTAGTAGAATCCTGAATGCATCTCCTACCAGTGACACGGTATCTGACAGTAGTGGAGCCTTTCGTAGAAACCAGAGTCATAATCTGTATCAGAGATTAAAAACTCTGCTACGGGCCTTAATCCTTCCCGGGGCGCATACACACACTGATGAAGCCCGGCAGCATAAATCCCACTTAGGCAGCTCTGAAGCACGCTTTAATTGAAAGCATTCCACATATTTAAAAAGGTGGCTGCCGCTGTCGGTACAGTCACAAAACAGTGTGTGCATGCGATGGGAGTTTATCTGGGCTCAGGACAAGACAGAGAACATACTGAGAAACAACACAACTGTCTGCTTCTGTGCTGCAGCCATATTCAGTGCTGATCTGTGACATGCATGCACAGCTGGGTTGTGTGTGGTTTGTCTAATTCAGTATTTAAGCTGCAGTATGATGCATGATTGACAAATTTCACATACAAAGGATCCAAAGGTAGCCTCATTGCAGTTCTTTATTACCCTGTGGTGTCTTTTTTGACCTTTCCGTGACCTCCCTAACCACTTTCTCTCTCGCCCGAGGTCACCCCTGCTGCACAGCTAGCATGTGCACTGACAGGGGAAATGTACCATTAAGTGTGTAGCTTCACAAGATTGAGCTCCCCATCATCACCTGACTCCACAGATTAGACGATAGTGAAATTGAGTGCCAGGGTTAAATCAAGTTGTAGGCTGGTTTGGCTTGTTTGTAGCTGGGCGACGTCCGCCTGAGGCCACGGAGATAGGGCTCGTGAGTAACACCCGCTGTATCTTTAAATAAATCAGAACAGCACTGAGAGCTGCATGGGATTTAATACACAGCAAGTAGGGAACACAGCAGAAATACAACCAGGAGTCAGCCTGGGCGACAACAGCGCAAAGGTAGGTGTGTCATATTACACTGGAAGCCAATTAGCAGCATGAGACAGCCTTAAAAGAGGTGTGACAATTATAATGGCCCAAGATTTCATAGTTATATAAGCAGAAAAAAAGGCAGTTAATATTAGCAGTTAGCTATTATCATCCGTTACCACACAGAGAATATTGGAAATTCTGCACTTATAGGTGTCTTGCGAAGTAATAAGTGTGTGTCTTGTTTTTAAAAAGCAGTAAAAAAGCAGCGTACAAAATTAAGTTTGCTTAAAACTGAGATCTACCGAAGGTAGTTTTGCAGTGCTCATGCAGTGGAGCCTCACAGAGCCGCTGGCTGTAGATTCTGCATCTTGTTTCCCAAATGGTTTGTTATATTACTTCAATAATCTTTTGCCTTATATTATTTCACAAGATTAGATTGGAAAAGCATTAATCAATATACCCCTGTAGAAAAAAATAATTTGTTCCTTTGAAAGGAGTGTAGAGTATTTGAATAAAAGTGGTAAAGCACAAACTCTGCCAGGCAGATTAAAAATATATGAGCCAAATATATCTTGTTTTCTCACCTTTTTAAACTTCCTTAGTAGCAGTAGGTTGTGGACATGAGGTCTAAGATTTTCTACCCGCTGATCTTCAGCGACATACTAATAGACAGGATTTCACAAATGTACCAGCCAGCTCCCATGACATCATTCCAGGCAATTACTCTCCAAAAACAAAATCTATAAACCTAAAGTTGCGCCTGTTGTCATCAGCTCTCTGCTTTCTGATTGTTTTCTTGAATTTTATAAATACTTTTCACGTTAGACAGCTGGATCTGATCATTGGGTACTTACTGCCAAACCATTTCCTGAGGAGCACTGTGTCAACCTGCAAAAACAAGTCAGTTTTTATCACCAGCACGAGTACTCATTGTTGGTGCTGCTCAAGGTAATGAGGCGTTTGCAGGTTGTGGTGTCTTGATAGTGTTCATATTTCCTGCTTCAGTGATTGGAAATTAATTGTTTTCCTTGATGTGTGTCAATTACAGCCTGTTTGCAGTCTCTGATAGTGTGGTGAAACACACAAGGTTCAGTTCTCACCAATATCATTCCCCATGCATGCTCACTTAATTAATTGGTTACATATCATCACATTTCACTATATGTTGATGACACCCAGCTGTACTTGTTAGTCAAGCTAAATGTGTTTAAAAGTCTGTGTTAATAGAAGTGGTTTCTGCCAAAGTCTTTAAGATTAAAATATTAGATTCATCCTAAATTCCAATGAGAAAGAAAGAATCATCCATGTTTTGAATTATATTTCATTGTTTACCTGACTAAACAACTAAAACCTTAAACAATTCCTGTGCAGAATGCTTTATGAAGGCTTTATATAGTAATAAGTATCTCTCTTTTCTGATTGATTTCAGAGTTTTAAATGATTATTTGTAAGACTTTGCAAGGCCTGGCTTTGGACCAACTTGCCTGAAAAACTCTGGCTGGCAGAGTCGAAATAGTCTAATTATATCTACTTATACTTTCATATTACTGTAAAGCTGGTTTTATTATTATTATTTATTTATATTCACCTTATTTTATTCCACCTGCATTGTCTCTTGTTTCCTTTTCATCTGTGAGTGTGTTTCATTTATTCTACTTAATCCAGTCAGGTTTATCTTTCCCAGTTGTTAGGTAGTTTTCTAACTTTTTTATGAAAAGTTCTATACGAATGGTCATTACTGATATATTATTACAGGCACAGGTATGGCAGAAGAGGTATTTCTGTAAAGATTTAGTGGACACTGGGCAATATGCAGTGGACTTGGGGGTGTTTGCATTCTGTGACAGCATATGTGAAATGCCACAGCAAAGGAGAGGCTAGTCATCATTTAAATAAAAGTTGTCCAGATCCGGGAGCCTGTTGATATCTCAATGCACAGGAATACAGTAATTGCCCTTCGTGATGAAATCAGAGGGGGGGACTATCAGTTCAGTCCATCTGTCCCACAATTAAACATTAAACCTCAGGGGCAAGGATTTTTACCCAAACCCTATAATAGACATTAAAATCTCAGTAAAGTATACATACTTTTCTGCAAATATCTGATTAATTATTAATCTTATTAAACAAATAAGGAAATGCATATTGCTCCATGTACAACATTTTTACACTGGTTATTCTAAGGAGGGCACTACTAATTCTAATTGCACCGATTAGCCAACATAGTACTGTATGGAGCACCCAATAGCTTGAATGGCAGTAAATTTTATGCAGATCTCAATAAAACTTTTTAGCAGTATCTTTTTAATGTGCAATGTTTTTGTCTTAGTTTTATTTCATAAAAGTAATTCCCAACAAGGGGCACTTGGGTAATACAGTTGTTTTGGGGTATATGGAAAGATTGTGGAGTAGCTCAGCACATATAATATGATATAATTTACACCCACTTTTATATCCACATTATACAGTATTACACCAAATGATGTTGCGACTGATGTGTGAAAAGTGGTTAGCATGCTAGCTAGACCAGCTGAAAGCCACAAGCTGTAGTAGTAAAAATGCTAAATTGACCAAACTGACCTTGGGGTACATTAGTTCATTTGGCAGGGGGTACACCAGACTGCTCTACAGTAGTACTTACAATCCATCCTTGCATGGTGGGAAAACTGAGCATCTTATCTAGGTCAGTGAGATATGTGTAAATAGAAAATAAAAAAGTATGTAAGTTAGTAAGTAAGCAGCCAATCTGGCATTGTGTCATTCTGGTGAATAAGTTTGTATCAAGGCCAAAGAGGGCTTATGTAACAAATTCCATTTATTTTATATCACAGTTGAAAAATCAACTGTCTTGTTTGCCGATTTCAATTTAGATCCCCTGCAAAAGTAAAACAGTGGTGTGTTTACTAAAGCTGTGTGGGAACATGGTTTGACAGCACACTGATATAATGATAAAATATTAAAACTCAAATTAAACTTCTATTACTCAATACAGTATGTACTCTCCTCTGGAACCACAGTGTGCTCAAGCTCCTTTCATTTTGTGAAGACAGATACCTGAACAATTACACAGACGGGAGTTATCAACAAATTGCGCTCTAATTAACTTTGATTTTGGCAGTTTTGATAGCAGGAACATTTTGCTATTACTGCAGCTACTCGAAATGAGGGAAAAAGGTCTATTAATTAAATTGCTTTGCTGTAAAATCAGTTACAGAAATATGAGTCTATAATAAGGAAAAGAAACTTCTCAAGGTCAAGTTGAATATAACTCGATACTACAGAGAGCTTAGGTCTAATGATTTTCTAACATGTGTCTCTGCCTGATAAAAATCAAAACCGACAACCTGTTCTCACATAGGTAAAGAATGTAGTTACAAAAGGCTCGGAGGTTCGGCGAACACACTGTGATCTCTGAACACGGCAGAATGCCCAGTGCATAGCAGGATTCACAAATCTGGCAACGATTAAAATGAAGCTCTCTTGCTCAAAAAATGTCAGATGGAGCGTCGAAGAATGGAGCCAGACATAAAAAGTGAGAGCAAATACTCATTTTAGTCGCAGGCACACAACCAAGATGCCTGAGCCGACTATTTTCCACATAATTTTAGGGTTCAGTGATTGCAATGACAATCATCACTGCGAGGGATCTGACCTTGCGTGTTCTCAGCGACGATGATCAGTAGATCAGATGGTGCGTTCAATTAATTCGGGGAATAGGACCGTCTGTTTTACACAGGTTGGAGGAATATATTTACACTATCAAACACAAATAAGAGTATGGTAAAGTGTGTAATTATCATTAAGATTCTGTGCATTTTTCCCCATTGTGCATGTGCATAGGAGAGTGCTGTATATTTCATATTGGAGGTATGAGAGAAAAACAAATATTCTAAATCATTCGACTCTTGAGAAATCAAAGAAAAATGGCAAATATGAGTCCCTGGCACGGTGTTATTATCGTGATTGCTGCCAGACATCTATATGAATCTAATGGATTGTATAGAAAAGTGTCTAAATTTTAAATACCATACATGCTGAAGGAGTCATACTGCCATACTTGTTCAGGTAAACAAATTCAAACATATTCCCAATAGTGCCACTATGTAGCCAATTATAAAGCCAATTGTGTTTTGGCTAATAACTTATGAGGTGTGAGGTGTAGAAGAAAGAGAAAGAAAGAGATTTTGTATTTGATTAGTTTTCTTTCAATTCTTTCCTATAATTGTTTGTTAAAGTCATAGAATCATAACTGCCAACTCTGAATTTAATATTCAATATAAAATAAATATATAACTCTATGGTCATACAATGATTTAATTACAACACATTACTGTAAAAACGAGTGTAATATACTCTAACATGATTTGCATATTCATAGCCTTTAGCATCAATCTGACAAGTTTGATAACAAAGGGCAAAGATTCATGAGCATGTGCAACAAGAGGGCCTAAGAAAAGGATGTCATATTAAGCTCTCTGAGGCAACTATGTGCCAATAGAAACAGAAAAGACAGGACTTAACTGGAGATCTTGGAAAACTTCCATCTAAACTATGTCAAAAATATCTGTGCGTAGCCGCTACGGTACGGGAAGGGTTAGGGTTAGTCCTGTTTACGACGAATGAAATATGGTTGAAGGGATGAATACTTGGAAGAATGAAACTTCCTGCTGTATTTTACACATGAATATGTGATGGAGATTCTCCTGCTTATGTTGAGCGTAATTAATCTTGACAACATGTACTCTTTCGACGGCGGCAGCTGGAAGCGGCAACATCTGGCAGCGATCGCAAACATTCTTTAGCGAACGCACGTTGTGTTGTTACACTTCCAACAAGCTGTGGTGGTAAAAAAAACACTTGCAGCTAACTCCACACATTCCCTGCCTGGTTACAAAATGAACGCACCAACACAAGGGACCAAAACACTGAACACACACTTTTCTTAATCTTAAATTGGACTAGTTTTATTCAGCTGTTAGGACAACTGATGATGGAACTGGTTGTTATGTTATGATCCAGCCAAAGCCACACGTTGTGAAGATTAATTATGTGTGTTCATATGTTAAATACACCCAATACATTTCATTGTTTCAAACATTCCTCCCTGTTTTCTCTCATTTTCTTGAC
The DNA here is from genome assembly GCF_004916995.1 of Morone saxatilis. Classification (NCBI taxonomy): domain Eukaryota; kingdom Metazoa; phylum Chordata; class Actinopteri; family Moronidae; genus Morone; species Morone saxatilis. The sequence goes on from NW_023340206.1 coordinate 5,582,259, forward strand.
CATGTCTCCCTTGATAGCACGGCCAGTCTCAAAGGAACTAACCTGCATACAATGAAATTAAATGGGAACGGAAAAAGTATTATTAAAACAAAAAGAAAAAAGTAACAGTGTTGTAGTACTACAAACGCTCAGTGGGAATACAGTTGGCTACAACGGGCTTTTCTAGCTCAGTAATTGGGCAGATAGCTGGGAGCCTGTAAAGCTTACTTCACTGTGTTTGTGCTGTGGTTACTAAGCTAATTAGCGGTAAACAAGCAGCCATAACCACCTTTCTGATTCTCTTGTGTTGTTTTGTGTCTTACACAAAAACAACAGCTTCTTAAACGGCTTTTCCTACAGCACTCATGCATCTGAGTCCTTAAGAGCGCGGCGAGTCTCTCTGCTTTTACTGTGAACATGTGTGAGAGTCATATGGCTAAACAGCGAATGGAGTCAACTTCACTGAGGGCTGGCTTTAATTGAAAGAACTCCGCCGATGTTAAGGCCACTTAGGGTTTTCTAATTATCTAGCAGTACAATGACACTAAAGGCAGCGCTTTCACACCAAGTGTGATATAAGAGCGTTATTTCTCTTTCTTATCCTCATGGTCTTTTGACAGGATTAACCCTGCCAGTGGCGCGGGTCTTGTGCCAAGAATTGCAGGTTCAGGTTTCCCTAATGACCCTAATTAAAGAGAGGATATTACAGAAACATGACAATAGCACTCCATTGGAAACCCACTAACTATAATTACTATACTCGCTTTCAACAAAGCACACTCTTAAGCTGTTATGGTTATTATTATTAGTATTATTATTATTGTTGCTTTTTGGGGAGGTTCCACCACCATTCTTCATTCAAACTTTAAAACATACAGGGCCTGAAAATGCAAACTTTTAAAACTCCAGAGTGCAATCGTTTGTAGACAACACTGTTACCAGTTTCAGCCAAATAACCATGCAGAACAACAACAACAACAACAACAACAACAACAACAACGGCGGCGGACTATCAAGAGTTTCTGCATAATTACTGTGATCAACAGAGACGCATTCATTACATCTGCCAAAAACTCAATCCACCACGACGTCGACGAGGGCAACCAAAAGACGTTTTTGGACAAGACATAAAGCGGAATGAAAGTTAAACCGCCGCCTAGTGGCATGGCGTGCATACTGCGACCCATACACTTGATCTGGCACTATGACTATAAGTTCTCTCTCTTACACGGCGACTGACGTTTCAACTTCTTCTTCACCTCAGCGTTTAAATTTTCAGCACTTCCATTTTAACCACCAATTACTTACAATTACAACTTGTGTCAGTATTCATATTTCCCTTGCCACTTCAACTACAACCTGAACTGTTTCAGGATTTTAACTATTCAAATGTTCAGCAGTGAGTTTTTACATTTTCAGGAAATGTAGCCTTCTATCATCAGAATTATGATACTTTCTATCCATTAGGTCCTTGCTTATGTATGTATCTGCTTCATCCCAACTCAATCTTCTACTGTTTTACTTAAAGGTTCTGTAACGATCTTTATAATTTACTCATTTGCTCATACAGCATTAAGATCACCAGTATTATATTTTCTACTCTGTGAGGTTACATGTGAGGCAGTACATACAGGTTCAGACATTGGGAATATGGATCACATTTAGAAAAAAAATACCCCACAGGCTTTTCATATTGACGTCTTCATCAAGGAAAGATTCACCACAGATCCCACAGTCTCCTTTAGGCAGCTGTATATTGAAGTGTGAACACTGAAGTATCTGCTGACACCATCATGCTCTGAATGCTTTGCAGGTGCAAAGACTCCGCCAACAAACTAGATTAACTAACACATTTTAAGTCAGATTGGCTGCATGCTGCTTTTACCCTCTATCACTGCCTTTATTATTTCATCTGTGCCTAACTGTCTGTAAAAGCACTTTGTAAACTTAGTTTTTAAAAGTGCTATATAAATAATGTTTATTATTATAGTGTTTTATGTAAGAATTGTGTGTTTCTGCTTCCTTGTTGCTCTCTTCAGTGTCTTAATAAGGTGTTTAAAAGATAGCGCAAGGCCCACTAGGAAATAGATGGCAAATTGCCTCAGGGGCGTACGGTAAAGATATATTTTGACAAATTTGCAATTTCACAGGAGTACTGACACATGTGATGCAAGGAGAACAGGACATTCTCTAATAAGGTAGCAGGAACGACTGCACATGCCCGCAAGCAGCAATGATTTAGGTCTTGAACCCGACATCTTGTAAAGCTCTACCTTAAATAGGAAATGCACAGAAAAACAGCTAAAAATAGCTCCAATCTCCTTTATAACTATATTAACAAACATACAGATACAGATACAGATGGCCTAATGATCGTTCTCTTATCTCCATGAGGGCCGGAACAGGGAATGTTTATTAAATTAACTGAATGAGGTACTGAGAAACATTTTTAGCCATGAAATCCAGTGATACAACCCTGAGAGCTGCTGGATCTGTAGCCATCCTCGACTCACTCGCTGTTTGTTTTCTCATCCAGGCTCCAGAAATACTCAATCCAAGGTAAGGCCTGCCCACTCTCCTTGACAAAAAAGGATTTTATTTGCTGTTTGGTCCCCCCCTCATCAAAAATAAACATTTGTATTTCCGTCCGCAGAAATGTCAGGGGGATTTATGTGGTCCCCGTTTTGTGTCGGTGGCCTATTTAATGCTACAGCGCACACACACCCCTCGCAAACCTGAAATGAAAGCACAGGTCTTTATGTAGAAAGGATGTTCGCTGCCAATCAAACTGACAAGTATACCAAATTCAGATTCTTTGATAGTGTCTTTGGAAATGCATTCCCAGATATTCATGTCGTATTTCTGTCACACCCTGAATTAGACCCACTAAAAAAACAACAGAAAAAGTGATATTTATTTAAAAAAAGAGGGCTTAGTCTTTACCAAACAACAAAAGTAGACCAGGGGACTGTAGTGCCACTTGGTGGACAAGTTTGCAAGCAACTACTACTCCTACTCCTTTGACACAGATTTTTTTTTTTAAAAGAATCTGTAGTTCTTTACACTAGCTTCAGTACTTCCTATTTGGTGTCCTTCCGAGACAAAAACAAAGTTAGAGCTCAATGACATTTACACAGAGACAGAAACGTGAACAAACCGTTGGCTGTGTACTTGTACGGGGTTTCTGTAGACCACTATGAATGCAATTTAAGACCTATTTCATGTCGATACTGGCAAAAAAGGTTTTGTGTCGGCTTCATTTTGTAGTTGTACAGCATGATCGATACAAATATTTCTCAAAAAGCAAGACTGAAAAATGCATACAAAATACAAAAATACATTACCTAAGATTAACTTCATTAATCCAATCAATTTTTAAGAACTTTTTAAGACCCTGCGGACGCCCTGCACCTTTTTTCTCAAAATCCAGAGTATTAGTCCCTCTGTCAATTGTTTGGGTATTACTCTCCTATTTGGATCCTGCTGTTATTCAGCCATCTCCACTTTCAGATGTGGTGTTAAGCCTAAGAAACACCCAGCAGTAATTGCTGTGGTTCAGGGAGTAAATATTGTCAGGTAAAAGGTTGTATTTGAAAGAGACCATCTAAATAGTGCTCTTACCGGAGGTAAACTCATACGCACAAGGCTGTTTGAGTGATTTGATTGGGCCGACACATACAGGTCATCGTTCACCTTCAGTTGACATCATCCCCCTCTGGCTCGGCGCCGCCCCCGTTGCTTCGATTAGGCTAATCGGGGCTAGTTCTAAATCTTTTCAGGAAATTTAATTAAGCATTTGATGCTGTCTTTTTCCTCCCTAAAGACATCTAGGAACACGACTGAGCGGAGAATCTATTCCATCACATCTCTGCTCCTCTGCCTTGTGGCCATGAAGCCGGGACGGCAAGGGGGAAATATTTCCTTGATTAGAGATGGAGATTTGTTAATGTGCCAGATCCATTGTGGATAGGAAGGCTGGTGTGAGCTCGGTCCAGTCTGCTAAAGACCAGTGCTTTCATTGATTCAGGCAACTCCGAATCAACACATCAAACAACCCACCCCCCTTCCATTCTCTATTCTGTTGAGTTATTTGTGGCTTTTACACATTTGACAATCTGATGCCACTTTAGCAGAGGCTAACAGTAAGGAGTAATAATTGTATAAAGCCAAAAGAGAACGATAGCATCACAAGCATTGCAACCACACCACTCAGAGATGACTCAGAACACAGCAATTATGCGTTGCTTCAGGCGGTGTCAGGGGTTGTGGAACACTGACATTTAAAAACACAACATATTAACACCGCAAACACAAGTGATAAAGGTTATTAGGCGTGATTTAGGTGGAGAACGTGCACTAATCAGGACTGAGCAACTAAAGGAGTAATTTATTCCAAAGTAGGCGTGCAGATGTTTTTTTAGAATAAGGGTATATGAGTTAAAAGAGTACATGGTTTAGTGTGATGAAGAAAATAATGTAAATGCGATTTAAAGGACAAGTAATTGTGCTTGCTGACACGACAACAGAGCGGCATTCACAGTTTTAGGTGTTCATTCAGCACATATTATGAGATGAAGTGCGTCAAACACTGAAATCACAGCCCCTCAGTATACCTCACTCAAAGGCGACCGAATTCCTGCAAGATTACGAAGAAAAGCTGCAGCCTATGGTCAGATGACAACAAGGAAGAAAGGCTTTTCGCACCACAATGATAAGTGTGTGAAAATCAAACAGCACTCTGGGTCTAAATTATAAAGCTGAGATTCTGGCTCCCTATTTTCCCCCAAGATCGCTAAGATCTCTTTAGGCTTGGAGTTGGAAAGTGACTGTGGCAATCTGAAAAATCAAGACTGATACAAGTTGTTGAGCAACTACTCAATCATGTGAAACCACTGGATTTCTAGTTCTTTTTCCATTCCCTTTGAGTACTGTAGGAAGGTACATTTGAAAGGGTTGATCAGTGAGTGAATCAGTCAGCCAATCAAGGTCAAATGGAATACAGTTTAGCACATCTCCACTTGATTTTACTTTTTTACCAGACATGCACCGACAGCAAAAATAATTCCTAACTAACTCCGGACTAGTTTGACCAAATAGCCTCACTATCACTATAAATACTAAACTATACTATGTTGAATGCTCCTATCTAGTCTATGTCCGACAAAGGCCGAGAGCAGCAATACAAGAGTAGTGAAGTCCAAAATAAGAGGTTTCAGGCTGACGGGCAGCAGACATAAAGGAGCCTTTATTAAGTCATATAATACCTAAAACATTAAATTTGGTTAACCTTCACAGAATGCATCTATCTAGCTTTCTTGTCCATTTTGTTTACTTAAATAAGGTACTACAAAGAGTTTTTAACTGGTTAGGAAACTCTCAATTTAATACTGATGCCTCTATATGACCTACATGTGACCAACACGATGCAGTGGAAACACTACCACTTTTGTCCACAGGGGCCGCCAGAAACCACACAAAGCTTTAAAAAAACTTCATCTTGATTATTTACGGAACAAACGTCATAAGAATTATATATATCCGTTTTGCCAGATGTGGTTTTGCTATTGCCTCTTGTAATTATGTGGAATTACAAATAGAAGATAGAGGTTTCTTTCAAATGAATATTAAAAAATATTAAACATGGCGGACTCCATGGAGGGTCTGTAGATATAAAAAGGCTTACTCTAACTAACTTTAACTTTTTCCTATATTCAGGTGATTATACACTAATGAAATAATAAAAAAAAAAAAGACATTAAAATGTTTTCTTTTTTTCTTTTCTTTCAGTTTTTTAGCGTTGTAGGTCTACTGGATTAAATTATTTTGGTTATTTGTGTAATATATAGAAATAAAATCCCAAACTCTCATGTCGGTATCTGCAATTTGAGCCCTGAAGAAACCTTTTGACGGAGTGAAATTGTATGTTCAAGAAATCCACTGAACACTACTGGAACTGATTTCTGATTGCATGTCCAAAAATTCAGTTCACCTGTTGTTGCTTTTCTGATCCAGTCCCTATTATGAGCCAGCTTGAGAGGGCAACTCGCAGTCATGTCCATGTTGTGACAGATTGTTTTCCACTCCCACTTAAATGCACTCAATTTTGAGAGAAGTAGAAGTGTGCTGTCGCAAATTTAGATGCACCTTTCAGTGCTTCTGCTCTGCAAATGGTTCAGGGCACCTTACCCCTGCCACAGCCATTACGCCTCTCTATCATCAAGGACAACACGAGACCAGACGCAACATTTGCATGACCTTCAGCTGAAATAGTGAAGATGTCAGGCTTATTATCTGAGCAAAGTTGTTTATGGTGGATAAACAGCTGACGTGGCATTATGGCTGAGGAGATTTTATGTTCGTTATCTCTGGCTCCCACTCTGTCTTACACAGTGACCATCCTCCACATTTTAATGAACCCTCACTCCTTCCTTTTCTCTCTTTGGTTGAAGACACAAACATCATTGAGCTCTATTCAAAATTGTTTTTAAAAAAAATAGGAAAAAGGCTGTATTCCTTTTAAAAGCCTCAAGAATTAATGCTGTTCCAGGCTTAACAAATCGTGCACGCCTCAGGTCTTGAAGCCATTTAAAGCTCTACTTGAAGCCATTCCAAACACAGACTCCGCCAAAGACTTTGTTCAAAGTCGGACCAAATGTATTTCAGCTTTTGACAGAAGTTGCTGGGTTGCCAGTCAAAGAATTTCAGGGACAATGTAGTATCTCTGAGGGGCCATTACTCCAAGGCGAAACCTACCAGAGCTGCGACACAGTTTCTCACCCAGGAAGTTTTAGGGAGTAATTCAGTGAAAGGTGTGAAGTGAAAAGCCGATGTGAGGAAGAGGAGATGGAGTGTGTTTGAGGGAGAGAGAGGAACAGAAAAGAAAAAAAAGCAGGATGCTGTTAAAAGTCACAATCACATCTGGTGCTTTCGGTTATTCTTGGTTTGTCCCAGGAGTTGTAAATAGCGGGCGATGGCAGGGTGCAATAGAGGCAGATACTGTCTCACTAATGACCTCCTGTTGTCAGTCTGTCCTGGTTTTTTTTTGGGTTTTGGGGATGGTCAGATCATTGTGGCAAACATGCCAACTGGGCAGGGTTATGTTCTTGCAGTGGGGTGACACACAAATTGGACCGGCTGAGGCTGTTTTCACTTGTGTCTGTCAGTGTTTCACTCATTTCCTCTCTTTAAACACATCAAACATACACCGTCTCTGTCACACACACACACACACACACACACTGTTACTATTATTATACTGTCTATTACTTATTAAATGTATATCATTGTCATGTTTTTAATTAAATATGTAACTATAGTCTTGCTTCCTTTGAAGCATATATGCCAGGTCTCAACTAAAAATATAATTACATTAAGAATACAGTTCATTTCTCAATAGAATTAGTCTTTTTAAGCTGCAGTGATAAAAAAAATGTCCTTCAAAATCCACCCTCGACTGTCACCTCAGTGTGTTCTGACAGTGAAGTAGTATGGCTATAGGCTTTAACACTCTTATGTGGGTACAAGCCTATGTCGAAAAAATGCTGTCTCTTTTATAACAAGTGTGTGCATGTGTGTGTGTGTGCAGAGGGGAGTTTAAATAGGCACTGTCCTTCTACTGTATTTTTCTGAAGCACACTGCCATTAAGTGAGTGTACACACACATGCATACACACACACACGCACACACACAGATACACACACATACACTGAAGGACAAATAAATGTGGATATCTAATTGTAAAACTCATAGAGTTGGAGCTCCCTCTAGGGGTGAGAGCAGACGCACTCTGTACTGGACTCCATCCCAGTGAGTTCACAGCATGTCAGCTCTTTTGAAAATTAAATTCTGACCTAAGCAGCTTTCGCTTTACAACCACATAAATATGGACTTCTAAATGTTGAATTGATGTTTTTTTTTTTTTTTTTAATATTAATACCCAATCCAAATCAGCAAGCAGTTAGTATTGATTAGGATCAAATTCTAATTTGTCTAAGAACTGGCGGTGGTGTTTTGCCGTGGTTGACACCAATTAGCATTTATGACAAAGAAAATCTCTTCTAAACGCTGCAATCAAGACTCCCTGTCAGAGCAATGGAGAGCATGGGAATGACGTTTTAATATAAAAGGGTCGATCATATTTAACCAAGTATGACACCATCATTTGCAGCATAATAGAGTTTAATAGAAATAAGCGCGAGTTGCTCACTGACATCACATTCCCGCTTCTACAACACAGTAAACTACAGCAGAAAAATGCAGAATTATCATATTTGACTGAATGCGGTTTGCAGTAATGTGTTCTAGCTTGTTAGAATATACTGTAGCTCTGCTTATATATGGATCCGAGTGGGTGGAGGGATAACGAATTTCAAGGCTTTGAAAGTGCACAGGAGGAGAGCTTGCTGGTAATTTTGAGTGGGTGGGAGGGAGGCTTACCGGTGGGCGAGAAAGTAACCAGGTTTTATTTTACAGTAGTGGCAGGGCAGACAATGTAGAGTCTCGAATCGGTGAGTAGGATGGTTATAATGCTTATTTGAAGTCCTGTGCTTGTGTTTATTCGTGTGCGAGTGTGTGCACAAAGCCAATTTGGAGGTTTTTGTGTGTTTCTGGAAGTGTGTGTGTGTGTGGGGGGGGATGTTTTGCCTATTCACAATCCTCTGCTGATAAATGAGGAGTTCTGTCGGTGACTTCAAGTTGCTTTAGCTTGGCCATCACTCTTTCTCCCATCTGGTTGAACTCAGACCTGTAGGTCGCCTCAATCTGAAGCTCCCTCTGGTGCCTGTGGCAGAGACATTTAACATTACAGACGGAAGAACCGAGGAATTAAACTGGTTCAAAAGGATTGATTGCTAAACTAGAGCCCCGATTCTCCGTAAGGCATACAAACCACATTCAATTTAAGCCTTAATAAGCAATATTGTTGGTGTTAGTATCGACTAAAATGCGGCATTCAGAAAATCAATTTTCTACATTTCAGTCTCAAATTAAATTAAAGCAAGCCTAGCCGCATAATGTATAAAATGCCCCCCTTTAATGGTTAAAAACATGAAAAGAAATAAATCCCTTGAAACATATGATGGAAACACATTAAAATGCAGCATTACATTTTCAGAAAGTCATTATTTTTTTTCTTAACTACAGTTTCAAATTAAAGCCACATTATATATACAAAATATGATAAGGTGTTTGTATTTGAACACATATAATCATAAAAACACATTCAAATGTAGAACTTAAATACATTGTCGTAAAATTTACAATTCATTAAATACTATAACCATTTGCATATTAAGAAGCTGTTACAGCATCCAGCATTTACATCAAATTACATCAGTATGACAGCAACATATATTAGCATGATGTACACGATTCATTCATGTGATAGGAACGCATGTTACATAAAAGTTGAGGGGTTCACATAGAGTACATCCTTAGCTAGGAGTTAGAATTATGCAAAGCTGAACCCTCAACCAACAACGCAATCTTGATTAATGTTCGAAGATAATGACATAAAGCCGTGTATATTTATCTGTTTCATTGCTATGAAATAGAAGCATCATGCAGCGTGTCCCTGCTCCCAGGAAGCTTTTGTTGGAAGGAACTTCAGGTACACAATTTGTGCATTCATTAACTTCATGTTTCTGTTTATCCTGAGGACTTCCCCTCTTAAAACTGAAAAAAGTACATGTTTATAGCCCATTCCTTGAAGCACTATCTGTCATACGTGTTTGTATGCGAACACATACTTGAACATCCATCCTATTTATTGCATGGGAAGTGCTTCCTTTGTGTAAATAAGCCTTTCATTGTGCCTAAAAACTCAGAATGTTATCTCTTGCATCTCTGCTCTCTCTGTCTCAGTAACATACACATCGGGCCAGCAGACTTACCGGACTGTTGTTCCTGTGGTGAGGTTGCTATTGGAGACCAGAGATTCCCCTGACAAAAACTGTGCTCTTATCATGTCTGGTGTTAGTTGGACTCCTGAGCCTTCACACCTGCACACGGACAAACACATATAGAGCATGAAAGCAGCGATTTTACCTCAATACCTGATAGAGAAAGCTTCCAACGAGATAATCGATAGATGTCAATGTTGTGTGTGCTTACGCTTTGTCCATTAGTGGTGGCAGATCATCAGGAGGACCAGTGAGAGGAGGAGGTGCAACGAGTGGAAGTATATCTGTGCTGTAGTCGACAGACCTATGGAGGACACACACACTGCTTTTTCCCCTGAGGAGCCAGACCACACATTTACGAATCAAGATAATGGTCAGATATCTACTCCATCTTACTTAGATGAAAGGACTGCTTCGGGTTGTTTGGTATCTCAGTTTGAGCAGGAACGATAAAAGCACTCCCGAGTGAAAGTTGATACCACTTAGGGGCAAAATGGAATTAAAACACTGACAAGCCACAGGTTGGCTTTTTGGAGGCACTCCTTCTAGGCTCTGAACTGAAACTAAAATAATGGCAGGTGGCATGGGACCGTGGTCAGCTACACATACAATATGCAACAACCATTGTGCAAATGAAGGTGTCATGACCTGGACTAGGCCGCACCAGCAATTTTTAAATCCATTACTAAGTTCGTGTGTAACGTCGTTCTTACTGCTAGTTAGTTTCAAACTAGCGATTTACTGCTACAATACCAATTTCAGATATAACATAAAATCGAATCCTTTGTAAATGTTAGTATGACTTTCTTTTATATGCACACATAGAGAACTGTTTTAGAATAAGCAGTCTCTACGCAGTTTAGAATGAATGGGAAATATCCAATTACGCTAACCAAACTGACGCCATTTCGCTAGACAAGTTGTACTAGCATAAAAGTTTGTAATTTGAGGTTTGCTGTTTGAGTTTTGTGAAACGTCATTTAAAACATTCCCTGCATACATCATTATTAAAGAATAATTTGAATTTTCAGGTCAGATGTGTGTTCCATATTTCATATCACCTCTTTTCCTCCTCAATCTAAAGCTAGCAGTCAGTTAGCTTGCTTGGTTAGCGATGCGAGTTAAAAGGTCCAGTGTGTAAGATTTACGAGGATCTATTGGCAGAAATGGAATACAATATTTACAGGTATGTTTTTAATTAGTGTATAATCATACAAAAAAAGTATGACAATGAACAATGAACCATGAGAGTGAACCAAAACAATACAGTTGTGGGCCGGACAGCTAAACAATGAGCACAAACTCCCTATAAAGCTCCATGTCATGAATCATACTCCTGTATAATGGGTCTCAGTTGCAGTTCTATGAGTCTGTGTGGTTCACAGTGGTACAGCTGTAAAATAAGAACTCTCTGTACCCAGAGAGATACTGTTTTAAGGTTTGTCAGTAGTTGAGCTATGACAGAAACCTTTTAATCATTCACACATACCGTATAAGATAAACACACACATTTCTCTCTGTTCCTGTTGTCAAGCTGCTGTCAAGTTCATTCTCATCTTCCATTATGGCCACCTGACATAAATCATATTGTTTGTTTTTGAAAGATGACTGTAGACAGAGGATGTAACCAGCGAGGCAGTGATAGAAAATTAATAAGACTGAGCAGGGAGGTTGGAGGGAAAATCATTTCTCTCATGAAAAAAGAAAAACTATATCTGGAGTTATCCTGGAGATCAGTGCTGACGGGCATAAAGAGAATATTTTGCCATGCGAGGCATCTGATTATGTAACATAGGGGAAGTGATGAGAAATGGCAAGTAGACAGAAAGGTGAGGAGAGAGAGCTGTAGCAGAGTAAGATTCAAAAAATTAACATTGCCTCATTAGCTCTGTAACGTTACATTTCTATCACTCAAAATGATGACAATGTACATGACATTATTTTACCAGGGTCAGAAGAAGAGCGTTTGCACACCTGAGTGGGATTTGTTGTGACAGGGTGCATAGAGAAGCATACAGTGCGCCACATGAGACAGCCCCATGCTGTGTTCACTAATACGCTACACCAAAATATCATAATTTATTCACTGTCCATTTAGGCTAAAGACTGAATAAATCATTATTTCACAGTGTCAGTGAAGAGACAGTGTGCGGGGCTCTCTGCCTCCATGTGACCTAGATTCTGCACACACAGAAAGCATCTCACTCGAGGTATACAGCGGTACTAAAGGAAATAATGATTAATGGTTCTATTTATCCATCCAAATGATATATTTAGTGTACGTATAAGATCAAATTTGTCTTAAAATAAATAAAACAAACTGGAATTGATCACTGCAGTAACATCAAATCACTTCAGTCCAAAACTACTGAAATGTGGTCATTTGCATAAGTGAAAATGGGTATTTTTGTCAGTGTTTTGATGAAATCACAGGCTTTAAAACCTGAGGGAGAGAACTCATGTCAGCAGATTGATTTTAGAAACTCTGTGGACTATTTTACAAGAATAGAGGTGATGAAACACACCTACTGTATAGCAGTTACTTCACAAAAACTAAAGGAAATCAGCACCACTACTTTGGAAATGCAAAATGATAAATACTGTACACCCAAGTAGACAATTTGACATCCTGCAAGCAGGCAGGTGCTGAGAGTTCTGTGGACGTGGCGGTTACATATTTACTGAGACTGTGAGAAGTCGTGTTTCTGTAATACTGTATATGAGATGGTGAATGGATTCTGAAGCTATTAAGCACTCACACCGTCTCTGCAATTTGATGAGGGGGCATAGAGAGGATAAATCTCCTCCAAGTGATCAGTTCTTAAACTATAAATGTGAGCCTGTGTCTTACAAACACGTCTAATGTAACCGACATGTAAATGCTCTCAGTGTGTCTACAGATGAACTGAAACAAAATGACTGCTACACAATATATTGCCTGCCAGGAAGTGATTATGTACTGTTAGTGAGACTCGCACTCCACACTTCTATATATAGTTATATTGTATGAAAATGACCATGTTAAAAGCTGAAGAAGCTATAATGAAGTGATCAGGAGTCTTGCCAACAGAGGGTCATAAGTTTAAATTCTTCCAACCGCCGGAAAGATAAGGACAGCGGAAATGAGCAACAGAAACTTTCAACTCTGTAAACAACTACTGTAAACATGCACTTCTACTTTTTGATCCCGCAGTGGTCCAGTTGGAGCATGGGAACTTGGGAACCTTTGGGTGAATGTACCCTGTCCTTTAACCTCTCTAGGTGGCTGCTGTCAGTATAAAGGCACTCTTATTGCCTCGTTTAGTGACACAACTTGATACTGTGCGCAGTGATTCAGGTTGGTTCTGACCTACCTGCGCAGGGCACAGTTGCTGGTGAGAGCGGGCTGGTTGAACAGACACTTGGAGGCAATCGAATCAAAATTCTTCCATGTCATGAACCCTGGGATCAACTCCTGTAGTTGGTGAGGAAAAAAGAAATGCATCAGTGCAGTCAGATATATAACAGGAAGGGACTGCTCATATTTCAAAGAATTCCTCAGTCCAGCAACAAAATGCATCTACAATGATAAATATGATACTGTAACAACTTGGTTAAAGTGTTTTTAAGATGAAAGTATTCCAAAGAAACTCCCAAAAGTGTCTGAAAAGAAAATTACCTTGCGGTCCAGAAACGTCCTCTGAGTGTCTGTGCTTACGTTGCCCCCAGGGATTGTATACCTGCGTATGGAAAGAGCTTTCTCTCTGAGTATCTGGCTTTTTCAGGGAACAATCAGGTCTATAGACGTGCATAAACATTTATTTTCTCATGTGTTGTTGTTGTTGTTACCTGGGCAGAGGGCAGAGGTAGAACTCCAGGTCACTCTCCAGGTATTTAGGGGTTGGTTTGTAAGCCTGCAAGCCTGGAGCTGGGTTCTAAAGCATATGATGAGATACCCAGGGACATAATAGTACTTTAAATATACTGTCATACTGATATGGATTATGTATCATGTGCAGAAAACATTTAATGTTTAGTTTCAGACTTTAATTTTGGATTAATAGTAAGAAATTACAGGCTTACAAATATTCTGAGTGGGTTTGCTGGAAAAGGTCTGAGAAGAGCTTCAGGGGCGCTGAAGGTGAGACTGTGAGCCTTCTTTGTTTCCCCATCCTCCTCTTCATTTTCACGCTGCTGTTCCTCCCACACCTTGGGCTCCGCTGTTGTGGGAGGCTGGGCTCCGATCTTACTGGGAAACAGCTCGTCCTAAAAAGTCACACAGCGAGAGAAATTTTAAAAAAGCAACGAAATAACAAATGATTAGGCAGATCTGTATGTTTTAGTCCAGGTGCTGCATTTGTTGTACTTGGAGATGGTTGGTAGTGTGAGTGGGAGGATAGACCAGCATACAGGCGAGTCCTGTGCAGAAAGTCAGTGGGAAAAAACATTAAACAAAACACTGCCCTCCTCCATTCTCCAAGCGTGTGGAAAAAACAGACCAACCAGACAGTTGTCTTCCAAACCTTTTACACCCTGTCACCTGTTTACTTTGGCCAATCAGGGAAAGTATCTGGACTTAATGCCACTTTGGCACAGGTGGTGGCAATCTCCCCTCATTTAGAGCTAAATGGTACTCAAATGACAAAAAATCGATTACATTAAGAACCTCTTAGAGCCATAATTAAAACATACATATTAATGTTAATGATGTTGATAAAACAGTAAACAAAGACATTTTAAATGGGAAGTTCTTCTTCTTAAAGGGTCAGGCAGGTCTGGGAATTAAAGTCCCCCTACAGAAAACCTGTGTGAGCAACACAAGTCAAAAAGCATGTTTCAGACATATAAATATGGATCAGATGAGCGAGAGGAATTTGCACCTTCCTCTCAGTGCTCTCGGTATATTGGGAATAGAGAAAGAAGACTCTATGACATGCATATTTACCAGAGCTCCAGTGCGAAGCGGTCTGGCCAGAGCAGTGGGGATATAAGAGTCAAATGCCTCCCAGGCTGACACAGGCTGGTAGCCCATAAGCTTATAGTGCTGAGGAACCTGGAGTGACAAAACAAATAATATGTTTCTAATAGCAAAAGAACATAGAAACACAACTTATAGGCCGACTTAGCAGCTAACTATAGCAGAGACGAGGCACCCACAGAGGTCCTTTATTACAGCTTTGTTTTACGGTACAAAACAGTATTTCATATAGATATTCACATACAAGGTCATAGGTTCAAAGTGTGGAATATAATCAAATAAGCAGAATGTCGTACACAGATCATGTATTTAAGTAAAGGTACTCCTACAACAATGTAAAGATACTCAATTACAGGTCTTGCATTCTAATCCTACCTAAGTAATTGTACATTAGTATTATCAGCTAAATGTACTTAAAGTAAAAGTAATTTTTCTGCAGGAAAATCTACCCTGTGACTATGAGATTGTTGATACTGATGCGTCAGTAAGCAGCATTTTACTACTGCAGCTGGTCAAGCTTTAACTACTTAGGTGAACTACTTACTCTAGGGGGTCTTGAGATGATTACATATATTAAAATCTTAATCTGAAAATTAACTAGTAAACTGAAGCTGTCAGACAAATGTAGTTGGGTAAGAATTTTATTACAATATTTTCCTCTGAAATGTAGTGGAACCAAATATAAGGTGACATAAAATGGATATACAATATAGAAATACATTTTGATTGAGTAAATGTACTTAATGTACTATAAGCGTGACGTTCAGCTGCAGAAAATACCTACTTGAAGCTTGAAGAAAGGAATATGTGTTGTCACAGTCACATCAATGGGATCCATAGGCACTGTGACCAAATGACTGCGAGTCTGGAAATATCAAGGAGACAAATGGCATTATTTGTTCAATTGAACACCGAGGCTTATTCTCTGCAGGGCGTCGGGAAAATGAAAGATTTAATCAAAGTGCAGGAAACTGAGCTTCCTCTTTGATTCCACAGTTAGATCAAAGACATCTTTCAAGGGAAATAATGAATGGAAATCGTTCCATGTGCAGGACAATAGCCAGCACTCACTTTTCACTCTAAACGTCCATATGTCGGCCCCCATTTAGGCAGTAAAAGGTAGTTAAACTATATTGTTAACAGGCTGCTGATTATTATCAAATGTAACGTACTCACCAGCGGGTCATCTTCATCTGAGAATATTGGGAAAGCAGATGGAAAGACCTTGTCTGGCGAGATCTTCAGATCACAAGTTGTCTCCTCTTCAGCTGAACAAGGTGAGACAATTAATGCATTAGAAAAGTTAATTTAATGTATTATTTGTTAGGCTCTGTGAGAAATGTATGACTAAATGCACACAGCGCTATAAATAGGCCCGTCCCTGAGGTATGCATGTATCTTCTAAGAACCTCATAATAACCAGAGGGGATTTCATCTGAATTTTCCCCTTTAGGAATAAATTCAATTAAGCGTGCTTTGCTGTCATGGCATAATGAGATTACGTCTGAATGAGGAGATCATAGGATAATCAAAACCTTTCCTTGCCGAGGGCAAGTTCTTCATACTGTCTGACAGCTTCTTCAAACAGGTCAGTCTCCGGTTCATGCGACATCGGATCACTACCTGGAAGGGAGAGAAGGGTGCAGATTAGTTCTTGCTTTAAATGGCTGGTTATTCACCTTCGCCTCTTCTAATCCCAGGAGAGGTGTCAGGGAGATATTCACATTCATTAAAAGGATAAAAACTGTTCACCACCACTGTACAGCTTTAGACTTTTCTCTATTCCACAGTAATCCTATGGTATTGTTTTAAAGTTTTATATATATGGGTCTTAAATACAGCTGCAAACAACTATTTGCTATGTAAAGATATAGTGTCCAGAAATACATCACACTCCCTCTGCCTGTGTTGCTATCACAGCCTCTTTGTGGTTTGTTTAGGAATATGGTCTGGTGTACATGTAAGTCCCTCCACAGTGACTTTAAGCAGCAAGTGAATTTTGTATATATAACGTTTAACTCATCTGTTCCTCACATCGTCAAAACCAAGACCAACTAACATGTAAAGATAATCGTCACCTTGATCTTCCATCAACCATCAAGTAAACAATCTTGGGACATAGTCATGTAAATATGCCTTGTTCACATGTATAATCACCCACCTTGCTGTGTACAGGAGTTCTGCATGAAACATTTAGATTTGGTCAAGATTACTGGAACCTCACCTCCATACAGAAGGACTGGTACACTGTGCACTGAGTGTGACACTGTAAGCAAACAATGCTCTCCCAGCTTGATTGACTTGTTTTGTAATTTAATTAAATGTTATGCCTAAGAGATGACTTCCTGTTATGCCAAAATGAGTGAGTTTTTCTAACTTTTCCATGAGAAAAACATACCTTTATTTTACTAGCTGCTAGGAAAACAGAAAGCATGTTCTTCCTGTGGCATTAGGAGGCTTTAAGGCTTAAGTCGGTTAACTCAGCTCTCACTGGAATGCGCCACACCCAGAAAAAAATGATTTTTCTGTAAAGAATATTATACTTTATTTAGTGTGAGGAGTTTACACATGGCTGAACTAAAGGGACAGGGCCGCGGGGACACTAGTCCTCCCCTGAGGGAAGAAGAAAGCGTGTGTGATGCATGTATGCATTTGTGCATCTAAGAAAATGCTCAGGCACGTGTGCATTTGCACATGTACCTTGGTGACTTTACAGTACTTGGATGTGTGTACCTTGCGTGCTGCCTGCTGGAACAGTGCGAGGGCTCTTTGTCTTAGCTCCCAATGAAAACTGAAGTTAAGCTGGAAGGATGGGGCTCCCTCACAGGCCTAGAAGAGGTTAGAAAGACATTTATTGCTGACTTTTATTTCATTTGACATCGTTACAATGAGTGCATATTAAAAGGACTATAAAGGGAAATTTCATGAGGTCTCAGCTTGGAGTATTTAAATGGTAAAAGACAGTAGGACAGTTAAAGTGAATTAAATTGCAGGAGGTGCTATAAGCAACAGATTAATTTAATCTAAAACCACTGAGAGGCAAGTTTTTTAGTAGAAGCCCTCATTTACAAAGAATAAAAGAAAATGTGTCATGCAGAAGTGTTAAGACACTTATCCACACATTTACCAAGACAAAATATGGATCTATTAAGCATTAACTGCACGCTAACGTTTTCTGTTAAACTGTAAATCCTTCAGGCAATGATGACAATGATCACTCTCCCAGGCTTTGTCAAAAACCACCAGTGCATACGACTACTTCTTAAAACTATTGTAACTACATTATGAATGGCGGATAGGAGGATCAGTCTAGTAAAGAAGCTATTTGACAACAGCAGCTTAGAGAAGTCCTTCAGAAAATGGGAGTCCAACTGGAAACTGAGTACACTCCACAGTAGAGGTTCACCTGTCCTGCTTCACAAAGTAGTCGTCTGGAGGACAGTTTGGGCTGTCCGGCAGCACAGTCTTCCTCGTGCCTCGCATCGCCTCTTTTTACCTGCGACAAAATCAGTTAGCACAGCACGATGAAGGTCTGTAAAGCACACATAGACATTAATTAAACCTTGTGCCAGGATCAAAACAAGTCAACAATGACCTAAATGCTAACATCAGCCTGCTATCATGCTCACTAACATGCTGATGTTTAGCAGGTATAATTCTTACAATGTTTACCATCTTATTACTATTAAATAAGAGGTAACTTCTGCCACCAAGAGGCCTACTCCTGCGTTGCTTCCTATTCATCATTATATGGGGTTATGAATTTATATTACTTACGCATGCACTGCATTTTATAGTGTGTCACATCGTCAGAATTGGCAAGGAATCTGCTTAAAAAATGTTACAGCATAAAGAAAGATTGGTTCGTGGCATAAAAGCGAAAGTAGATGCTGTTCTTTCTATTTCTGCTAAACCCTTCAGAGTTCTGGCAATGACAGATGGTGCAAAGCCAATGGGGGGAAAAAAAAATATTCCAACATGTTTATCCTCTATAGTAAGGACGCCTTGAAATCCTTTGGCTGAAGAGGCAACGCTCTCTTTGTCACAGGAAGAAATAAGCCGATGGGGTATGTCTTAATTTTGTGAAACAATAGCAGCCGTGACTACTAATCCTGTGGAGCAAGGTCTCATTTGTTTATAGGAGTGATATATCAAGCTAACAAAATCATTTGACAATGACATTTGATAGTTTTGACAAAAAATAAACATGGGTGATGAAGAGATCGTGTGGTAAAGCTGTAAACCATCACTGTGATGCAAACAGAAAACGTTTCATCTGTTGAGTTATTTAAGTTCTGGCCTGCAGTAAAGGCTCAGAAGAGGACATACAGAAGAAGATAGTAGTTCATCCTATCATAAAAACAACAGAGTCCCAATAAAACACCAAAGTGTGGTGATACGAGGCCGTAAACGAAGAGCGTAAGGAGGAGTACGCATGTATGTGTGCATTATAAACAGTGCCGGTGGAGAGGGGATGGGGGAGGAACTGCTGTTTACTGTCTGTGAGAGTTCTGTTCAGTATTCAAATAACTTTTCTGAGGAACCTCTTTCACACACACACGCACACGCTCATATTTCAATACTGGTGTTACTTTGGCTGAGTCTGCACATTTCCTCAGAGCCTCTCAATAAAATCAATCACAGAGGCAGTGTGGGTTTCTTTTTTTTTTTGG
The DNA here is from genome assembly GCF_004916995.1 of Morone saxatilis. Lineage (NCBI taxonomy): Eukaryota > Metazoa > Chordata > Actinopteri > Moronidae > Morone > Morone saxatilis. The sequence continues at coordinate 5,601,768 of NW_023340206.1, forward strand.
ATGAAATTCACAGCGTGGGTCTAATACACAATCTAACAACTGAATCAGGTTCTGACATTGGTATGCCTCTGGTGTCCAGCATAAGTGATTAGCTTCTAACACATCCATTAAATGTCATGTTGAATGAAATAGTAAAACAAACTCAAACGCTGTACATGAAACGATCTACTGCAACAGAAAAGTCTGTTACTACTACTACTACAACAACTACTGTAAGCAATAATTTAGGTTTGACCTGCACAGATTGCCCTACACACACTATATAAGATTATACTGTCCAACCAGTCCCTCCCAACTGTATTTGTTAATAAATGTAGACCTAAATCCAGAAGTGGGTCATGGGGGAACAGTTAAACATGTAAGGCAGCGGTAAAAGATGATTTCAGTTCCTACATAGACACACTCAGAGGTTTTTCAAACCGTGTGACGCACCTGATTTGGCCCGCTCACCAACAGGGTCAACAGTTGGAGCTGCAGCAGTGGCTGTGACACACAGCTCATGGAGGCAATTAAGGTACTTTAAAACCCTCAGCGCCCGATTGCCGCAATTTGCATAAACAATGGCACTCATTAGCTGAGTCATAACTCAGTCAAATCTGAACACACGGACATGATACACATATTATTATATTCAGCGCGACTAACTCTGATATCCATCAGAAAAAAAACAACAACCATAAATCCTCGCAGAAATCAGAAAAGAGAATGATGTTTTGAGGTTTTTTTTTCCAGGATCAAAGTAATCCAGTGATAGTTGTCTGTGCATCCACGGGTACACTGCAAACAGGAACTGCTAATTGCTAATTCAGCATATTTTTAATAATGCATAAAGGCTAAAGAACAGAAGAGCATGATTATCCCCTAAATCTAAGTAAGACTTAGTATAATAATAGGACGTGTGGTATTGGGGAGCCCACAGTGCCTTTGACTTTGAAAGCACCCGCTTTACGTCAAACTATTGTGTGTACAACTTTCTGTAAGAGTGTCAATGGGCAGACGGAGTGAAAGATCTTACCATGTATTGATGTAGTGCAATCTCTCTCTCCTCCGCTACCTGCCTCCTGGTGTGTTCTGACACGGGGTCCTTACCAAGATGAATTTGCCTGAATGAGATTTTTTTTTTAGTTCAATTAAGCTGTCATCTTGAAAAAAAACATACAATATACGGAAAAAAAACACAATATATGTCAATATAAGCAAGCTAAGAGATGACTATTTATAAAAATACCCATATTATTATTAAAAAAAAATCTTCTTTCATGTTCCCTCTTCACTTAAATTTGCTCCACAGTTTGAATTTCTATTTGACTTTGCAGTGCGTGGACATGATTAATATCAGTCATTCTTACACTGGAATTCTCTTTATACCAACTCTTTTCACCCAGAATCCCCAAAAAACTGCATCCTCTCTACTATTTTGCTACTGAAATTAAATTCAGCTTGTATGATTTGTGTGATGAAACAGCACATCTGTATTTTACATGTGTATTCTTACCAGCAAGTGGATTTAGTAATTGTATCTTAATCTTTTTTCCATGTTATCTTGTGCATGTAAACAATTAAAAGCATATATAAAATGTAAGAACAATAGTTTGTGCATAAAGAAATACAAATGCAACTGTCCAAACACTCACAGGGATATTATTCGACCTACCATCTGACGTGGTTGGCTTGCTCCTCCTTCACGTTTTGTTGAACGTTTTTCATGAAGAGGGCCTCCTTCATCCGCCTGTTTTGCATACCGACCATACTGCCACAGGATATGGCTGAAGTGAGGGGGGATAATAAAAGACATGAGTGGCGCCATATGTATAATGTAAAATACAATTTGCTTCATGGCAACAAGTAAAAAAAAAAAAAAGATACTATGCTAAAGGAGAGTATAACAGGACCCTAATACAACGTAGTTCATTTAAGCTCACATAAATTACAACAACAGATTAAATGAGGTGATACGCATCACAAAAACTCCATAACAACTGAGAGCGTAAAATCAGTGGGTGGCATCTACCTTCCCTCAGGTCTTTAGAGCTGAGTTTATTGGTGTCTTTGATCAGCATCTTTGCCACCCCTGCAGGGGTACAGACATCGACTGCGGGCTTCATCTTAACACCAGCCTGATCTCTCGATGTCTAGAGGACGGATAAAGAAATAAATAACAGCGAGAAACGGAGGACAACACATTATCATCATCTACACAAAAGACGGCACTCAAATATAGTTGTGATGGAAAGACAAAAGAAGAACACACGTGGAACCAAAACTAAAAATGTTCCCGAAATTAGGTTCTTTCTTCTCTTATCTCCTTAATCAAATTAAAAATTCATTAATTAAGGTAACAGATTAATAAGCACATCTTACATTGCACTTATATAAAGACCTTTACATTTTTCATGAAGGAGCAAGAGAGCGTCTCAAAACTATTTTCAGCATGAAAATGAATTCATTAACCCCTTCATGAAGCACCCACCAACTCCTGTTTTAATGCATTTCAAATTAGGCTGTAAGGGTTTATGAGTCAGGACTAAAACAAATAACCCCCCGTTTTGCGTGTAAGTAAATAGAAAACTGTTACTGGACCACAGAAACTACCTTTGCTTTGTCAGCCTCCTTGGTTGGCCTGTATTTGGGTTTACTTCGAGGAGGCACCTGGGTGGCAGGTGAAGGTCCTTTGTGTTCTGCAGCCACTGCATCTTCACGACCCGACTTTCCTCCCAGCTCACTGTCATGCAGGAAAATAAGCAGATATGGAGTAAAACTTTAATTATGACAGAATTGTACTGAATCAGCGAGGGAGAGGGCCAAAATAGATTCATTTCTGCAAATAATTTGGGATTGCAAAGTCATCACTAGTAGAAAACCGCATCGCTAACCGTGGCCTTAAATAACCCCACAGTTTACTCAACACTTCTCTGACACAGTGTCAACAAAAGCTTGACATTACAAGCGTCACAAAGATTTACTAGGTTTATTTAAGGATTTATTGCAAGGCTATTGTATTAGACTGTATTAGATAGATGGAAAATGCAACACAGAAGCAAAGTCATTGAAGATATTAAAATGATCATCGTCTGTTTATTTTAAGAATAGCCTCTACCTCACTCGGCAACAAGCGAGTGTCAGGCAGTGGTTGGAGCTGGAAAAGCATTGGCTCTAGCATATATTTCTTAATCTTTCACTTGCACATATCTCATCTTTTATTTGGTTCCACTGTGGGGAACAACAAACAGAGGGAGGATTGTTTTATATGCTAAACATCCATCGGGAGGCATATCCATCTTGATATCACTGCACCAGCCACCAAGCTATTTTCATGAATTATTAACTTTTGGCCGAGATAACACCAAGACAGTGCAGTGGATGGGGCTACTGCTGCATGATGGATAGCACCCTCTTTCTCATGGGAACAGAATTAAACATTAGGTTTTATACTGGATGAAAAAAAACAAATGGGAACTTCTAATCAGCACACAAGGCCATTTTCTTAATCCGAATACAAGGTACAACCTGACATATCTCCACACTGCAACATGAGGTGGTACATTTTGTCTTGTACTGGCTCGTCTTATTCTACTTCTACTTACAGAATGTCAATACAACCCAGGTAATGGGTGTGAACCTGCGGAGTGAGCAAAAGCAACAGAGATACCACTGTGAGATAAGAGAACAGAAATATAGCAAGACAACAAGGTATGTTACAGTAGAGGAAGAACACATTACCACCCCCCCTTAAACAAATACTATCTGCTGGCTCCTGGTCAGCTGACATAGTGTCAGTGGAGATACTGGTATCTCTGCTATCTGCGCACCTTTAATGCCAGTAGTGAATCTAGAAAGACCTAAAATCTTGATATAGTTTTAAAGGTCAGTAAACATATTTCAACATTATGTCACATTGTCTTTATGGGTGGTTAGTCAATGTTTAGTGTTGACCTGTGGCTTTTTCAACTCAACAATCTCCTGCTCTAATTACCTGAGGGCTAGGTGAGGGGCAGAGCTCCCGGTGATGGTACAGAGGTAGGGTCTGGTGTTGAACTGTGAGATGATGAGCTGGATGGTGACTTGAGACGTACCATATTGGAGAGGGCTAAAGGTCACAACGATCTTCACTTCGCCATTGGCTGGTATCACACCTGGAAGAGCAAGGGAAAAAAGCTTAAATATAGCTTAAAGTAATAGATAAATGGTTGAAATAAATAGTTTAAGTACTGTAATGGATAAATTATTAAGCCATCCAGCTTCTTTTTTCTCAAGTGCAAACTTGAATCAACCTTAACACTGAAGTTCAACTGGATTACAAATTATTGTAACATCCACGTTGAAATCATTTGAAATGAACACAGGTGGGGTCTGAGGTCCCTGAGTTTATCTGATGCAGGGTGTAAGTTATACAGCCAGCACTGATGAGAAATGACTGATGGGCAAAGAAAGTGTTACACTAAACATAATGTTAAAGTACCACTGTTGACTGCTGTGTGATGTTTCTACATTGTGAGCTGTAAGTGTTGTAACATAGCCACAATTTATCGTAGAGAGGGAAAAAGACAAAGTATAAAAAGCTGTTCCAAAATAAGAAACTCATTTGTATCTCTTCTACTAATTCCAGGTTTGTACAGAGTTTAAACTGCAGCTGTAATTCAAATCCCAAATGCTTGGTTCCGCCATGTGTTATGATGCTTCCCAGACCATGAATACTGCTCAGTGTCAGTGTGTGGAAACTGGACGCATCCTTCAATTCTGTTGTGACTTGTTTAATACACAAAACATACCAGTCCAAGCTTCTGAGAGAACACAGCTCTCCCGATGCATTATGTTCTTTATCTGGCAGGCTCAATAAGAACTATCAATGGAAAAACAACTTGATTCATCCATTTTACCTTAAAGGCAAATATGTTTAAATACGTTAAAAGAAAACAGCCATTAAATGCACTGTAGAAATAATGTGCACTGCAATGAAAAGGCAAGTTCTCAATTACATTTGAGAATGATGTTAAATTAAATGATTAAACTAGTCCATACCTGTAAGGGGATGGATGGAGAAGGCCTCGTGTGGCTGAATAACATACACCTGAAACTCAAAGTCAATGGGGCAGCTGCATCTCAGAGGAACAGCATGGCGAACACTAGAGACAGATGGGAAGAAAAAAAAACCCCAGATGAAATCATTTCTGTTTACGATTTGACACCAACGGGTGAAAGGAAGCATGGTTGGTTGTATGGAAGAATACAAAGAGACAGGCAAGCCCTCAGGCAGATAGGAGGTCAGAAAACAGTCGACTGAAGACTCCGACACACAGTGTACGGCATACGCACACACCTTTGTCCAAGTGGTACGGCTGAGAGGTCGATGTGAGGAGGGATGTGCAGGTCATCGATGACAGGGTAAGCATGAACTGGAATTAACAGGTTCTCTTCCCCCTTGGAAATGTTGCAGTTGGGTTGAATGAGCAAGGAGGAGGAACATGGATATGGAGAGAGTGAACGAGAATAACGGAGATAAAACATATCATCAAAAGAGATAAGTTAAAGCAGCTATAGTAGGAACTGTTCCTGTTGGTTGTCTGACTGTTTGAGCTAGCTTTAGTGGATAGTTGTGTCTTTCCAGTACTTGTTAATGCCAATGAAAAGTCCTCCAGCTTCCACTAAATGCCTAAAGATTTAAGTGTAAAACAAAAACAGTATTTGCAGCAGCGCAGCGACCGCGGCGGCGCACAAACCGCTGGATCCTGACCTTGCAGTGAACCCGAACGCAGTCGTAGAAGTAACGCCACTCGTCGGGATAGAACCTGACCTTCAGCGTGTAGGCGAGGCCTGGGATGAGTCGATACTTGAGAGAAAACACATGGGACAAGGTTGAATCATCAGAAGTCGTTTCTGATTGCACTAATGGACAAGTGGGGTCATATTATTATATTCAGGTCAGCAATTTGTAAACGAAGGAGGGGAAAAAATACCTTTTTGGTATAAGATGTTTGGAAGTGCTTGGTTTGGGTTGGAATGATATGAATATTCATTACTTCAGATGAGATGTTGATTAGTTTCTGAGGGAGAGGAAGAGGAGAGAAAAGAAAAATTCATTTCCATCCAATCATGTGCACTTGAGAAGACTATTTCCATATTCTTGATGCTTACATCCAGTCTACAGTGCTTCCGCTCGCAAATAGGGTGTAAAATCAGTGCCCATTCAATTAAATCAAATTTATCCTCGATGGAAACCAAATGAGAGGACTTTATGATGGGATAGGACTTTTACAGTGTTTTTAATACTTTGCTGCAATGTTTTAAATACAAACAAACCTAAAGTTATCTGAGGTCGGGGCTCGCCTTCACTACACAGGGGAATTCCTTAAAGGCACAGTTACATATTTTCCCTCTTACCTGCAATGCTATTTATCCATCTAGATTGCATTACTTCCTAAGTAATGGAACTAGATGAACTACAGGCTCTTATAACCGGGTCAGGATTTCTTTTTTGAGCACCACAAGCCCGAGTGCCATCTGGTTCCTGGAGGGAAGGCAGACATCTCGACAGCAAATATCTCCAAAACTCAGCAACTCACCGAAACAATATAGATGGTTAAATATCAGTACAGATAAGAGGAAAAATGTGTGTTTTTGATTTTGGATCACTGAGGTCTACTCCCTGCTTAAAGCCCGGGATGCTGCTGTCAGCTCTGGTGACAAAGAAGTCACACTAAAGTCTGTCTACGAAGATTTATGTTGTGACAGGCCTGTCAGACACCTGGAAAATGTTTGTTCATGGACACTTTGAGTCTTCAGTAGCTAGAACAAGCTGTGCAGCCAGCCCCCACCCAGCAGCGAGCACTGACTGTGCACTAGCAGCGTCACAGACAACTTCAAGCTCTCCCTGGACCAGGCTTTTGTCCTCACATACATCAACATGTGGATATGATGCACATAAATTCCTGCCACACCGGACCACAATCCCATCAGTGCAATAACCGGCTAATGACTATGATAAATCAGCCTGGTACGGGGACAACTATCTCTCTCTCTCTGCGTCAGTGAGACGAAGGAGGTGTTTTTTTGTCCTCAGATGGAAACAAGTGACCCACATCTCCCTTCAAAAGAGCAGCAGGTGAATCAGCGTGCAGCAGAAGGTACACATATGGCTGCCAATGTTATCTACACTGTGTGGACCGTGTCATTGTTCGTATGTACTTTTATTTCACACCAAGCGCTTGTGGACATGAAGGTCTAAAGACTCACAGTCAGTAGTGCATCCTGTGAATGGGACAGGTAACAAATTAATAGTGAAAACGCCAAAGATATGTAAACTTGGACAGTGTTTTCCTCACCAGGATCTTTATGTAATCCTTCCCCAGCTCAAATCCACTGAAGTGAAGCACTGGGGGCTCTGCTTGGATCAGGCTGTTGCTTTTCAGTTTGGCATAGATTTCTATAAGAGGGGGAAAAAAAAAAACAATTACTGAAATGTAATAAGCTTTTTGCATAACAGAAAACAGTTTGAATGCGGGCTTTTCACACCTGCAAAGAGGATTTCCACACATATAGCAAAATGAAAAATATGAATGTCAGCCATTTTGATGGTGAAAAAATAACACTGATGATTCAACCAATTTAAATAAGCAGCGATTTAAACTGTAACGCAACTAGAACAACCGGATCTGCTGCCATATTTTGGGTTAAGTGCTTCATCATCATTGCCGGCAGTATGAAAACAGTATTAACGCACGCCATCAGAGGGTTTCAGAGGTCATGCTTCATACGTACTGGAGTCCAGTAGATGATTGGGAACGTTGGCTCTGCTCCTGCTCTCCTCCACCAGCTGGCTCAGAGGCAGAGGAGTCCCCCTCCTGAGGGGTTCGACCTGTTGGGCAGATACGGCCACCTCCATGATGGCGAAAGGTCAGCTCTGGCTCCTCATGAGAGAAACGGACAGAAGGAGAGAGGACGGTCAAGGAGACAGCGGCGTGCTGGGAGATATCACGTTGGTAAATGAATGTATAACCTGAACACAAGAGGAAAGACATGGAAGGACAGCAGGTTATTGTCACGTCCAGTTCTTTATTGTTGATTCAGTGAAATCACTCGAGTAGTTACATTTGTTTTTATGTTTTTATTTCCTGTCACGCAAAGTGTGAACCAGGGGCACGACACTTCCTCCACCTTATCTGTGCCTTAGTAACATATTTGTGTAGCATTATATATTTTAGATATGTGAATATACAGTATATATTCATCAGTATCATTGGTAACATGTGTTTACCCTATTTAATGACAAAATGCCTTCTGTGAAAAAGGTCTATTAGACATTTAAAGAAGAAGTGAATCAATAAAATGAAACATTAAATGGGAAGTAGATCAGATAGATAGAAAAATCAGGAATATCACAAGGATAAATTAATGAATGCCTACACTTTCTTTTAATGTTATTTGTCATTAATTCAATGGCGTATTCGTTTCTTTACTGGGTCATTTATTTATTGTTGGTTTTGGTGATTTCAGTCCTCCATATAACAGACAACTGAAGTAATGTTACAGTCTCGTCACTGGTTCAATCGACACAGACTGTTCATTATTATTTATTACTAACGTTACTAACTTAGCATTACCGTCAACAGAGGCTTCTTAGCAACACTTCTCATCAGCTTCTCCTGTAAAAAAAACCTTTCGAAAAACGGAACTACACAACTTACTCGAGCTCTAGCCAAGGGGTTGCATCGAGTTGTTCAAAGAAAACAGACATTTTCCGTGTGTTTTCGTACCGTTTGGACACTTTATGTTGCTGTCGATGGAGAGGACCCCACAGTCAAACACCGGCGTTGCCATAGTGACGCTGGTGGTGTGAAGGGGCGGGGCCAACGTGCGGTCAGAGAATACGATTTGTTGTCGGCGAGCGTCACGTCGTCCGAAATATACCGGAAGCTAGCGAATCCGCCTTCAAAATAAAAGCCTTGACGGAAAACATACTGCTGTGTGTTATTTGTTTCGATGTAAAAAGTAAAAACACATCCTTTGAAGTAAGATGTGTTATTTTCTACAGCTCTACTACTAAATATACTTCCCGTTAAGACAGTGACGCGTGTATTTATGCGCGGCCATAACTTTATTTTGAATGCCACGGCAGGATGTTCACGTTTTATAGCAGCTACCTTGATGAGCGCTTATCAGCTTGCCCTGACTAATAATGTGCATAATTATTGACAGTGAGTAGGCCTACGTTTGATTTTCAGACCGCATATATCTGCTGCATGGCAGGATGCTTGCTTTTCATTCTGATCAGATATGCGGGGTGTCGCACCTGTCTGGATGGAAATAAAGGAGCCCGTCTGACACAATGAGAAAAGTTGGACTTATTGGAGTGCTGCTGTTACCCCAGGTGAGAAACATACATGCATGCTTAGTTTGAATCTGTGAAATGTGTTAAGAACAGTAACATTGTTATCTCGTCGTTTTCAGGCGCCCTGGTCATCAGGGTGTCACCCTCATGTTAATCTTGTGAAAGAGGAGGAGAAGTGCATGAAAGACCTGTCACACAAAGCAACAGGTGAGTTAATACAGTTTCTAAATTGTGTATTTTAGACCTTTTGTGGTATATAATGATTATAAAAAATTATTGAATAAATCAAAATTGCTGCTCAGTGAATATTTCCATTGAAAAAATGTTGGTGATCTGTGAGATGAATGAAAAGTTTGCCTTTTTTTAAACCTATAAAAATGTGACGCAGTGCTCTAGTGACACCTAGTGGCAACATAACATAATGCACCCTGGACACTTAGAGTAGACATAAGGCGTTTTATACTGAAGGATCAAGATTAATCCAGACATGTTTTCCAGTGTTTATCATGAAATTAAAACATGAAATCATTGTTATTAGCCAGTTTGATTTGTTATTAACTTTGTATAATGTATGGAATCCCAGCAAATCCTAATAAAACATGTCATTTCTGTCCCATCCATTAAGAAAACAACATCAGCGTACACTGTAAGGGAATGTGGGATGACCTGAACTGCTGGCCACCAGCTTCTCTTGGAGAAACTGTCTCTCAACCGTGTCCAAACCATGAGTTTTTTAATTCAGAAGGTGAGATACGACACATGCACTCACAGACACATTTACAAACAGGCCCCCCCATTATCTATGACACACTGCACTGGTTAATTATTTGCCAGGAAGCTAATTTGTTTTCATAAGGAACTGAGACAGCTTCTCCCTCTCGGGGTCTCTATCCAAACATTCAGCCATAAAAGGCTTGTGTACATAGAGACACTAGGTAACACTTTGGAGTGCTATGTTTATGTTGAGAGATGAAGATGATAGGTTTCATAATGATGTATTTGAAGAACCGACCGGAGGTTTATTGAAGCACCTGAAGAGGGAAAGTAATGGTTATGTATCTTTTTACTGTCCAATAAATCAAGGGTTGTGAGCACATGATCTACACACACCTGACCAGCAGGAAAACGGTCCTAATAAGGCTTCATTTACAGGATATACTTAGTTTTCTGCCAAATGCACACTAAAGAGAGCAGTGACAGACGTAGGATTTTATTGCTATTCTGCAGGTAAAGTGTATCGCAACTGCACCGCCAGTGGCTGGTCAGACGCGCTCATCCCACATGAAGATGCATGTAGCTACACTTTCAATGAGACGCTGCACTTTCTTGGAGAGGTTGGTGGTAACTAATATGTATACAGTATGTGACTTTTGTTCAATATAAAGCATAAATATGAAGTTTTGCATTATCGAAATATACTATCCAAGTACAGACACGTCTCTTGAAGCACAAAGAGTTGTTAATTAAAGAATCTTATATGACTGTGAATATTATTTCTATCCATGCTTAAAGGAATAGTTTTGGAGAAATATACTTATTTGCTTTGCTGAGAGTAACTTAGCTTAACTTGGCTAGGAACATTTAAAAAGATGACTTTTTCTTCTAGGCTTGCACCCTAATTACCAAAAAACACTTTTGCCGTATTACCAAACTCTGAAAAAATTGATTCCTGACCCTGTAAGACCGGTCTCTGTGTCCTATGGACTGAACTCACTTCAGGACAAGTTTGAATGCTTGAGTTTGAGCCAGATCCTGGGCTGAAATACAGTTTAAAGTCAAAAAATACTCAACAACTTAGCATCAGCTAAATTGTGTATCCGTTAAAGGTCCCTTTAAGCATAAACCTTCCCCTAGGCTTCTCAAGTCCCCCCACAGTGGCTGTTTTAATGATGTTGTTAAATCATTTTGAGGAGGGGAAGTGATCTTCTCTGTCTTTTTCAGTCCTCAGATTCCCATTTGTATTTCTCCTACGTGAAGACCATGTACACTGCTGGATACACACTCTCTCTCATCTCTCTCACCATCGCCATCACCATATTCTGTCTGTTCAGGTGGGAAACCTTCATTATTACCCCCTTTTCTCTCTCCTTCAAATATTTTGTATTGTAAAATTCCTGCACTGAAAACTAAAGAATGATACATTAAACTGTGAATGTTTGATGTACTGCAGAAAGTTGCACTGTACCAGGAACTACATTCACATCCAGGTGTTTATCTCCTTCATCCTGAGAGCCATCTTCATCTTCATCAGAGACTCTCTGCTGTTTAGTAATGAAGAGCTCTACCACTGTGACTACTACCCGGTATGGATGGATGGACACTGTTTCTTCACTTTAATCTGCTTCATATATGTGGTTATAAACATGTAGATTAGAGTGACACTGGAGTGTCTTTTGGGTCAAAAATCAAGGAATATATTTACCATACACCCCAATATATGAGAGGAATATTCTCATCCAACTCTCAGAAAGAAAATAATAAATAATTCTTCATATATATTTATAGAAACATTTACAATTTTGCATGTGTCCGTAGCTTTGCAGGTACTTTGTCATTAACAACTAATTCAAATTTTGACCTTAAGGTGACACTAGATAAAAAATTAGAGGATGATTTGGAAACACCATTTGGGCACCATGAATGTCTGTAAATATTTCCGTGGTGCTGGTTAACTGCATAAAGAACAGTGTTATTTTATTATTATTTTTAATACTTACGTAGTGCCTTCTCTCCCGTGCGGCAGGTGGCATGTAAGGTTGTGCTGATGTTTTCCAACTACTCCATCCTGGCAAACTACAGCTGGCTGCTGGTGGAGGGTCACTTCCTCTTTACCCTGGTCAGCCGCTCCTTCTTCTCCCTGAAGAAACACCTCGCCTGGTACATCGTCCTAAGCTGGGGTAGGTAGACGTGTTAACAAAAATCCAGTCTTTTGTTTTCGCTCTCTGCTTTGCACTCGTATTCATATTCACAGCTCAGGATAGCAAACACTGACTCTGTGCCTTCTAAGATTTATTTCATCACACAGGCGTACCACTGATTGTTATCATCTCCTGGGGTTGTGCCAAGTATTTTTATGAAGACGAAGGGTAAGGAGGGGCTTAAAAATGTGTTGCACTCATTCATTCGCAGTTACGTGAGTATCAAAGTGTGTGATTTTAAAATTATTTCTTGTCGTTGCCAAAGCTGTTGGGAAACCAGGACACATGCATGGATTTGGTGGATCCTCCGAGTGCCAGTTCTTCTAACTATATCTGTAAAAACCTTCTCTCTTTTACTTTAATATGTTCTTTAAAAAAGTAGGTTTTTTTAGAAACATACTAAATGACCTTCTTGCCAGGAGTTAGATGAGAAGATTGACACCATTCATGGCTGTCCGTTACGTATGAAGTTACAGCCAGGAGCTGGTTAGCTTAGCTTAGCATGAAGACTGGTAATGGGGGTAACAGCTAGCCTGTCTCTGTCCAAAGATCCACTTTCCCATAACTAAAGCTCTAAAAGAGATCATTTCTGGGACGGGGCCATAACCACCGACTTGCCAGTCAGCTTCATATTTAGCACACATTTACATGATGAGTATCAATCTTCTCATCTAGCTCTTGGCAAGAAAGTTTTTTCCCCCAAAATGTTGAAATGTTTGTATTACAAAATATAACAAGTGTTTTAATCATTTCAGATGAATCTCATATTTTTCTTGGGCATTTTGAGGATACTGGTGGGCAAACTCAGAATGTCGGATGCACAGAGGAATGAATTCTGCCAGTATAAGTGAGACACTGTAGTATTGTTGCTGTTGTTGTTGCTGCCATACTATATATTTGATATGTAAAGTTAAAAGCCAGTTATGGTTTACATGTAAAAAAGTGTCTTTGAGGAATGGGCCATGTGCTTTGCATAGGATAAGAGAATAAAGACTGTTCCTGTTCGCTTTGTTGATTTGGATTAAAGTATACACACTAGCAGGTTAGTTTCATAGGGACGGATGCAAATGCAAGGACATTATAGGTAGTATCATACTATTTTAAGCCATATGCTAATTTGTTTCCATATCAATATTTCAAGCATACCTGTAGAGACTGAGATAGGACTATCACAGAAAAATATGTAGGACCACTTTTTTTTTTTTATTGAGAAAAAATGTGTTTTTCTTTCACCAGGAGGCTGATCAAATCCACATTTTTTCTGGTGACTCTGTTCGGTCTGCATTACATCCTGTTTGTTTTCTTACCTGTTGAAGTCAGCAGCTCAGTGTTTAAGATATGGACCCTTGCAGAACTGGCCCTGTCATCCACACAGGTAAAATGTGCTGTATGTACGAGATAGATAGAACGTCCAGTCAACTCAGAGTAATGACAAATAAAACTACACTCACTGTCCTTTCTCTCTTCACATCTCTTAAGGGTTTTGTGGTCGCTGTGCTCTACTGCTTCATGAACGGAGAGGTGAGAACTGATTAGCCAATTAGAGCCACAAACGTATGGTTTTTAGAGTGTAAAGCGAGTTGGGCATCTATGACGTGTCGCATTTCCAGGTGCAGCACGAAATTCAGAGGAGGTGGAGGAGGTGGAGGCTGACTCAGCACCTCCCCAGTCGGCCCAGACAGCATCACGGCTCCATCAGCCACAGCGGGTCTCCTCACACGCAGGTCTCCCTGCTGCCCTGCTCTCCAGGCAGCCCGACAACCAGCGGGCTCCCAGTGGATACTCTGGAGATGTGATTCGCGTCGGGATTTACTCATTTTCCCCACTCTCCTTGTCGATACAGAGGGGAACCTGGCTTTGTGCTGATAGCCAATTAGTCCACAACTGCAGTGTGGAGTGTTTAATACAGTGGTACCATCAAATGCCTATTTTTCTAATCCGTGGAGTTTTTATTCAATGACATGATGTAAAATGTACTGCAGAGGCCCAGTTAGTAAGCTGCCAGGCTTACTTGTTTGTAGTACTTATAGTAATGTCTCAAAATGTATGTATTTGTTAACGTCCACATCTTTAAAAGCTTTGGCAGGCAAAGGTTGGAAGGAATCCAGCAAGATCCATGCACTACCCAGAGTCAGGGGGGTATTTAAACTGCTTCAATTATTAGATATCAATTAAAAGGGTCACTGCAGTTATTTAGTATTGCACCGTGAAGTTTGGGGACTGGGTCAAAATTGATGCAGTCGAGGCTAAGATATCCTGGCTTTTTGTCTCTCGAGTGGTTAAAGCCCCAAAAACCTCTAAGGAGGAACTATTGAATTGTATTTCATTATACTGACAGCTGTTTCTACTATTTATATTTATAAATTGTTGGATATTTGTCCTTAGAAGTTGAAACAAGTGAAGTCTGAGGCCCAACGAACTGTAAAGTCTTTATTTTTGATAGCAGCCCTGTATACAGATGCTATGTGTTGAAACGTTTTATATGAAATTGTACATTATATTTTAACTTAAACATTTTGAGAAACATTTATTGGCTTTTTTGCCGAGAGTTAGACGAGAAGATCGATACCACTCACGTCTGTATGCTAAATGTTAAAAAAAAAAAAAAATAGAGCCAGCAGGTAATTAGCTTAGCAACAGTTAGTCTGGTTGTGTCAGAGCGTAGACAGATTGGTTTTCCTTTTGCCAGGCTAGCACTTACCCCCTGCTTCCACTCTAAATGCTAAGCTAAGCTAATTGCCTGCTGGCTCTAGCTTCACAATTAGCATACAGACATATAAAGACGCTTTTGGCAAGAAAGCAAATAAGTTCATTTCCTATAATGTTAACGTAAAAAACAGACTCTAGAATCCCCATTTTGCCTTCAGCTTCTCCACCAAAATAACATAGGCGTCCATTGCTTCCTCTTTGGATAGACCTGTTGGTTTAGAAATGGAAACAAACAAACCAGTTGTTTTTTTTCAGGAAAAACGTCTATTCATTCAGTTAAAGGTAACACCCAGATATTTGTTTTTGGGAATAGTAGACAAACATGTTTTAAATTCCACTTTGTTCAGGTGAATCTTCCCTAAAACTAAATTTTTAGACGTATCTGTTTTATGTTTTATATATAGTCTTTCATGCAACTGTCCAAAATGTATTGTTCTATTTATTTTTAAGTTTTAAGTTAATTTCCATATATTCTGACCTTTCTTTGCCTTCCATGCGTCCCATTTTGCTCGTCCTGCGAAGTCAAACATCCCTGGGCGATCTGTGGATGTAAAAGCAGCCATCAGTAACGGCTTTGCAACATATATACAAACGGTCAAGCCACATAAC
This sequence comes from Morone saxatilis, assembly GCF_004916995.1. NCBI lineage: Eukaryota > Metazoa > Chordata > Actinopteri > Moronidae > Morone > Morone saxatilis. Next base: position 5,617,329 of record NW_023340206.1, read on the forward strand.
AACAGTCTTATGAGCAACAAGACAAATTATCTTATGAGATGTCATGTGCGAGCTTTTAAAGTCCCTGAAAACTTTGTTTCTCAATCAGTTTCTTTCTATGAGCAGCGATGGAGGAAGTATTCCAATCCATATTTAAAAACTGTAACACCAAACTGTAGAAATACTCTATTACATTATAGTAAAAGCCCTGCATTGAAATGTTACTTTATTAGCCAAATACACTCAAATGTGGAAAAACTGTCCCTAGGAGTGTGCCTGTAGCTGCCACTCAGGTCATGTCCTTTATATATTCTCTGGGAATCTGAAAACGTATAAATTTAACCCATAACTACTAGATAAAATCTAACATCTAAAATATGATGCATTAATATGTAAGCAGCATTTTAGTGTTGCAGCTGATTACAGTGGCGCTTTAATCTGTTAACTAGTAACTGAAGCTGTGAAATAAATGTAATGGAGTAGAAATGTAAATATTGAGAAATACTGAAGATCTGGAACAAAGTTCTCAGGCACTTTAAAATCCTCATTCTGCATATTTATGGCAGTATAATGCTTTTTGTCATCTGCACACAGTCAAATAATATTTCTTTCATCTTTGTTCGGAAGAAAGTAAAAAGAAAATATACAACTTTGCGTAAACTTATCACATTAGGCATCATTTACAAATACACACAACCTGTCAAACTTCATTTTTTCTCAACCGCACCCTACGTCCTCAAAGTCTTTGCTCATTGACATAAACACAGCTTGTCTTTTTGAGTGTTTTTTTTTTATGTTTCCACATGAATACTACAAAGTAAAAAAAAAAAAAATGTAAAAGGCCTCACTGCAGTGACTCACCTATGTTAACATCACCAACTGTGGCTTGCTTATATAAACCGTACAGTAGACCAATTTCTCCATTGTCTGGTCTTTGTTTCAGTACCTTCACCTCCTCTACTGCTTTCTCAAATGATCCCTGGTTGGATGAGAAAAAATACAAGCCGATACAGAAATTTCAGTTAAATTGTTAGTTTAAAAAAAAAAAAAAAGAAAAAAAAAAACTCTTAAAACCAGTCTAACTTGATTGTGACTGTTCTTGTTCTACAATCAGACTTATCGTCTCTTTACATTCACATAAAACTGTAGCTAAGCAGAGCGATTCCCGCTCTGTCACAACCTGAGAAATGAGTTAATAGTACCATAAATATTTATGTTACATTGTCGGAAAGGCTGAGATTCAAAGCAGGCAGTACTTACAGTCATGACGGCAGTGAGAAACAGACACACCTTGCTGCTACTCGACTCACTCCCCAGTTCTCAGTCGCCGCTCGTCCAACTTGTCCTGCAGTTTGTCATTGTTGGGATTTGCTGAGGAAAATAAAGTGGGAGGTAGTTTCAGCACCGTCTGAAGACTATGAAGGTTTTGACATTCCTCACGCTAACAAAGGACAGCGGTGGACAGATAAGACAGTTTGCAGTTACACTAGAAATAAGAAATAAGAAATAATCTGTTTTTTGAGAATTACAGGACATGTAACCAGATAGAATCCTTTATTATGCAACACAGCTGTAGTCTAACGTCTCATATGACTTGTTGACTTTGTTGTGATAGAGCTGAATGAAAACCATGTCTCTTATTACAATTTTTTTAGCATTGGGAGACATGAGCGAAACCATTCTGCACCACAAGATGGCAGCATCCACATATTTAATAATCTGATGGGTTCACTGCTGCGCACAGTTCAGGGCAGCCTGAGATTAGATTTAACTTGCATTTGATTTTGTAAAGACGGACATCAGTCTAATCTTTAATTAAAGAAGTTAGTTAGGTTTTATTTCAGCCTATGATTCAATTGTAGCTGATAAATACATTTGTACAATGAGGCTCATATCTACAAACTAATGTATTTCACATTATTTAAATACAATAGAGAAAAACAAAAAAGCATTATTGTATTTTGTAACAATTTGATCTCTTTACATTCGTGATTTTGTGGTAGTACACTACTTTGATCTTAATTTAGATTCAGGAAAACAATCTATCACGTAACAGAGTCATCTTTGGCAAGAACACATAAAACTGAGAAAATACAAACTTATGTAATAACAAAACAAAAATTGCTGAAATCACAAGTCAGCAGCAAACTGTGTTGTTCCTGATCATAAATGAAAACAATTAAAAAAGTAACATTTTTTTAAGTCAAATGAGTACTGATGGGTAGTTACCAGCAGGTTAGTTGAATACAACCATAAAACTGAACAATGTATAGTATCCAGGTAAAAAATAACACTTTAATGGTAGTTTTCTTATATTCAGTAACTACTAGTCAATGCAGCCACTGAAGCAGCAGCTTCCAGTTAGCAAATGAGAGTTTATGCATAAGGGACTGTAGAAAAATGCTTAGGAAGGAGGGTGGACAGAAATGGGGAGGATATTGTCTGTTTCTGTATCAGAGATTTGAGGAACAGAAGAGTGAGTGATGGAACGACAATCTCTGCCAAAGAGAGTTTTTATAGCTGCTTTTTTATTCTGCATCATAACAGATGGCTCTTTATAGATTAGAAGACATGAGATTAGAAACTGGTAGCTTCGTGTTTAGCAGCTCTTGGTTTTTTTTAAAATCGAGAATAATGTTCATCCGCCTCCCCACCTCAATCATTTTCATACAGTCCCTAACAGTTTGACATTAAAGGTCCAGTGTGTAAGATTTGGTGGCATCTAGTGGTGTAGCTGCAGATCACAACTCGCTCGCTTCACTCTCCCAGGCACGAAGGAGAAAATACAGTGATCGCAAAACACAAGCACCCCTATCTACTGTTTGGTTTGTCCCTTCTGGGCTACTGTAGAAACATGGCGGACTCTATGGAAGGCAACCCTGCGGCGTTTGCAGATATAAACAGCTCATTCTAAGGTAACAAAAATATAACTCTTATATTAAGGTGATTATACACTAATGAAAACATAGTTATGACTATATTAGATTCCATTTCTGCCAATAGATCCTCATACATGTCACACAATGCACCTTTAATATGACAGCACATTAAAAGGGTCAAAGTACTGCAAAATAAAACGTGAAAACAAAATGCAACCCTGATGTTACATTAATGAAAATCCTCATTAACAAATAATAACATGAAGACATGTTAGTTTTAATATTTAGCATACGGACAAAACAGGATGAGGCCATGTTGAAGGCTGGCTGACAGATATCTGTGCAGCAGTCTTAAAGGCGGCAGGAAAAATAAAAAAAATAAAAGGGAATGCAAAAGCCAAGAGGACAGCTAAGTCTACCTCGGATGATCTTATTTCAGCTATACAAAATCCATGTTGTACTGCTTCAGTAAGTCCTGAGCAGGTTCATTGGAAGCGTAACAGTTTCGCATAAATTAAACCAGAAGCTAATATTGTTCAGTTCTGGGTTGAAGCTTCAAGTAGAGTAACAACACAGAACAATAAATTAAAGTAAAAGGTAACTACATACTCATTTTTGTCAATGCATAGTGCAATAAAGTTGATGACCACAGCTCTACTGGTCAAATATCTATAAGGAACTACCAGCTAATCTGTTGAAAAGAAACTCACAGATCTCTGAAATCTCTCAACGGGCTTTAGAGATGAGCCATCAATACATTCCAGGAGCGTATAAATCATTTATCTTCTGTGCGAGTGTGGTTGACTGGACTTTATATTCATGAGCGCACACATAAAGAGCTCTACTTTGACTACTTTTCAGTCTGGATCTTCACACGCACACCCAGCAGTGCGTTTCTCACACATGGCTGACATCCTCCAGCCCGTTGCGGCAGCCGTCGTCCGGCAGGGTGAAGCGGATGTGTCGGCTCTTCTCCCAGCCGCGGCGGATCTGTCTGAGGCGCCCGGCCACGCACGGCACACAGAGGGCCAGGCGGCCCAGCAGAGCCGTGAGGGGGAGGATCAGGACCAGTACGAAGGTGGGAGGCAGGAGGAAGCGGTACTGGGTGGGGTCAAAGGCGCGGTCCCAGCCATAGAGGAGCGTGTGGAGGGTGGCCATGGACAAGGCACAGTAACCTAGCGTGGACTGCAGGGGGGTGAAAAAAGGGCGTCACAGGTTGCATTTGGAAGTGAAGACAGACCACGACAATCATCCTGTCCTCCACATATAAAGACCCACACTGTTCCCCTTAAAGGGACTCCTCTTCAGTTCACACCAGTCCACTACATTAGCTCATTATGTTACAGGCTACTACAAACCCTGAGGAAACACACTGACCTACCACGCTTGACCTGAATGAACCCCACTAGTGTATGCATGTGTGTATGGTGTGCGCCATATACTGTAGCTACGGGGCCCGCTAATTAGAGAAACCTCCCAAGGTTGACTCGGGTAGGGGGCCGGGGGTTAAAAATAGTCCTATTTTACCTCATTCACTCACTAACTGGGCAAAGTGCATCATAATTATTTCCCCACAACAAGACGGATGAGTTTTTATTACACAGAGGAGGAAAGAAAGAACTAAATAATTGTATATTGACAGCAGAGGCAGTAGCATTCCTATGGTGTATGTAGAGAACTACAACAGACAATTGGGGGATTGTGGGATAGATGTTTTTTTACAGCAGATATTTTGTCAGGAAAAGCGCAGGTGGAGATGGAGTTGGCAGAGATAATGCACAACGCGCATTAACACACTGTCCTGCAGCAGCGGGCAGCGGGGTCTTGATGTGCCGAGCACAAAGTTGCCTTTCATCGCGCCGGCTGTCGGCACATGACTAATCTGACGGCCACCGGATTAGTTTAACGGAGAGATGAAAGGGAAAAAGGCAGCAGCGACGGACCGCGAGTCCTGGAGGAACGGGGGCCACGGTGGGGAGGAAGTCGAGGAGAGGAGGAACTGCGCACTGAGTCACAACACTCCTGATGGCTTTGTCACAGCCCGAGTTTAACGCCGAATCTGGGGCAGCTGCTGAACTGGGAGTCACAGTGTCTGTATGTGTGGGATCATGTGAGCATGTAGGAGACTGTAGAGTGCGTCTGTCTGTATGTAAGAAGTGTGACTGTACGTTTATGCGTCAGGACTGTCAATCTCTGGCTATCATTCTGCATTAATCCTGTCTGCTATCCTGCATCCAAAAGAAGAGAAACTCATGCTTTTGGCAGTAAATAATCACAGGAAAAAGGAAACTTTGGGGCCAATCTGTCTATTCTACTTTATCTTTATTTCATTAGCACATCACTGCCTCTGTGTGTGTGTGTGTGTGTGGTGTGTGTGTGTGGTTGTGTGTGTGTGTGTGTGTGTGTGTGTGTGTGTGTGCACCTGTATGAAGCTGAACTCCCTCCAGTTGACAGTGTTGGACACTGAGGGCAGCGAGGTGACAGCCAGCAGAGAGAGCAACCCGAGGGCCACGATGCCCGCCGAGAGGTACAGCTCCATCCTCCACACCTCCTCGTTCACCCACGAGTCGTCCACCCCCTCCTTCACCTGGACGAGACACAATAAACACCAGAATCCTCCATGAGTCCAGGGCAGATTTTCACCTCCATTGATTCCACTTACATAGAACGGTGTCTGACTGACGCACAAAATACACTGATGACAGCAGAACAATAACGCACTGATTTCATGTATGTGGACACATAATTGGTCATATTGTCACCGCAATTGCAAAAGCTTCTTTGAGACAAAAAAAAGTCTAGTCAGGGATAAACACCTCCTCTAACTCTGCTGTGCTACCCACAAGTATAGCTCTCTGTGTACAAACTGAATCCGAGTGAAGAGCCGTTTCTTCTTCGTCTCACCTGTTTGGCAGCCATGTTGAGCAGTTTGTAGCGGGCAGACTTCCTCAGGGGGAGACACAGACTGTAAATGGCATGCAGAACTGCACACAGGAAGCTACACAGCCCGAACTGCTTCCTCCTGGTCAGCCAGCGGTCCAGCCAATTAGGGAAGCGATTGTACTTGGTGCCCCACCACAGCTGGAGGAAAGCGGCACACAAACCGGGCAGGTAGACCAGCGACAGCATCACCAAGGCCACGGAGGGGAGAGTGACATTGACAGTCTCTATTGGCATTTTGTAGAAAACACTCTTCCCCGCCATGATGTAGGGCTGCAGGACGTCACGGACGAAGTTGTACAGGTAGAAGAAGACGAACAGGGACAGGGTGCAGAGGACTGGGATATGCCAGGAGGGAAACAGATACAGGGGGAGGTTTTCGACCTCCAGAGAAGAGGAGAGGAGGCCCATATCGACCGGGACGAAGCCCATCCGACGACAGAGCAGCATCACCGAGCTCTTGGCCGTGCTACTGTCACTGCACAGGAAAACCTGGAGACAAGACACAAAAGAAATGAAGCTGAGGTCAAAGCATCGCCGGAGCTCCATCAATCTAAACTACAAGAGGGAGCTGACGTATCCTACCTGCCTGCTTCCATCCCGAGGTCCCATCTGGAGCGCCCAGGCCGATATGGTGTTGAACCCTTTGACCACAGAACTCTCCGGAAACAGGTCCGCCAGCAGCTCGGCATTCGAAGGCCCCTCTAGGCTGATTTTCAAACCGTTGCTGACATCCACCAGCGTCTTTCCAGCTAGTGCCGGCTTCAGCTCCACCAGCGTGGAGTGGTGCTCAGGGAACACGGCGACAAAGACCAGGTCTGCCTGGTTCGCTGCCTCCATCTGGGACGTCACCTGGAAGACAAAGACAGAAACGACGCACGTTAGGAGGAAATTATAATAACAACAGGAACATCAGAATACATTATTTACATCAGAATACATTATTTACATCATGACTTTGTGATCAGAAAACTGCCTCAGAAAACTTGCAGCTCCGAGAGTTTAAGTATATGAATTGGAATATATTTAATCACACCTGAACTCAAATGGCCAGGAATGCATTGATATATAGTTTAAAGATGTCAATATCAGATATTCTCCCACCCATATATGAGTAAAAAAGCCATTTCTAAGAATCCTTGTGAATTCCTTATTGGCAGATACTGAAATATGATGTAAAGGGGAAACATTCAAAGTGTGAGATTAACTGCTTTATCCAGTTCCCATACCACAACTGACTCATCTTTAACTAAGATTATCTTTTCTCTTCAGGATAATAACAACAGCTATTATGCCTAAAGTATCAAGTCAGAGTAAATATATAATTATCACCATCGGGGGCGAAACAAAAACACCAATTACATGGTGAGTGTGAATGTGGGTGTCAGTGTCACTGTGTGTGTCACCTCGGCCTCTTCAGGGAACAGAGCCACGGAGCGTTTGGGGGTTCGACTCCCCACCACTACTTGGTAGCCGGAGGCCACCAGCCTTCGTGCCAGTGAGCGGGAGAAGTCGCCCGTACCCAGAATGCCGACAACGGGAGCGCCGGGGTCAGACATGGAGGCTTCCAGACGTCTGGAGCCTCTTCCTTCGCCTCTTTCTCGGATTAAAGGCCTCGCCATCTCATCAGGCATAATGCCCTGACAAATCTATAGACAGGACACACGGTCATTATGTTGGTTTAATTACAGCCACGCGACCTGAAGAGGTTCAGTGGAGAGACAGAGAGGAAATTAAAAAAAGTTGGTATTTACTTACAGACATTGATTGTTAGGTCTACACCTTAGAGGCTTGTCTCTTCATCCAGTCTGGGACCTGAAATTAAATGAGTAGTATTAGAAGATGTAAAGCATGCAGTTTAAGGGCAGTGAGCTGCTCTTTTTAGAACACAGAACTAGGACCCCCATTATCTCTGTGTCTCAATCGACATGTCCTAGATCTGTAACACAGCACTGTGAAAGCAATAAGGGGCCATCCAACAATAACAGAAATGGATTTCACACACCCTGAAGACAGTAAGTGATCAAACAGGCTCATAAGAGCAGATGCTTTACTATAAACAGCGCGCACGTTTAACAAACAAGTCTCCCATTCAGGCAAAACTTCACTTTGACCTCACGAGCAGCTGTTAAATGCGACAGACCACATGCGGTTATCGTGCGGTTACTAACATTAGCAGTGAAAACGTCCATTTTATAAAACTTCTGCTTTAGTAGTCAGCCAGCTACACGCCGAGTTTACCAGAAAACCACAAGCATTCAGAAACCGCTCCACGTGTAGTTGTGGGACTTATTAAAGCTGAACGATTAGCGATACAACATGAAATAGCCAGAAATCCATACTGACATTCTCTTCAAACACAGAAGCGGACTGAAGCAACCTTGCTTGTTGTCCTTGGCTGAACTCGTGGAAACTTTAACCTCCGAATGAAGTTCCTCTCCACGACACACAGACACGACACAGGCACACACACGGGTATATACGGGTAAAATAATAGCTCACGTTACATACTTTAGCTTCTATTAGTACTTACAGCGATGTTTTTTCACTTATTTACTACCACCGACTTGCCTCGCTTCTCCGCTTTCCTCCAACTGCGGCGACTCTTCCTGATAAGATGACGCCAGAGCCAAAGCCCCGCCCCAGCCACGCCCCCACGTGTGTGCAGGAGATAAAAGTGACAAAGCATTGGGCTCCTCTAAAAGATCTGTGATCCAGGAGCCTGTTTGGAAACCACACCATAAACTGTTCACATTGCAACAAAAAGTAAATAAACTTTATTTATAGAGCACCTTTAAAGACAAAGTTTGTGGTTTGTAGGAAGGAGAAAAAGGAGGGAAAGCGGGAGCTGGAGGAGGCAGAGACGACAGCATATGAAAACCAAAATGATGTGTACTGATGTGTACCACAAAGTAAAAGGTATTGAATAACACTGCATATTAAATGGGATGTTGACACAGTTAAAGCAGACATATGTGGCTCCAGATACCCCAACCCACAATCTGAGCCTCTCCTGTAAGGTGCTGTGATCAATAGTGTCAAATTCTGCACTCACACGTTGGGTTTGCTTCAGGTACTAATGTTGCTGTTGCTTCCTATGCATATAATTATTTATGTATTCAAATATTTAATGATGTATCACACTGATACATGTTTGGAGTCATCTATTTGTTTCAAAATGCAAAGAGGCAGTGTGTAACTCCCTCACCTCACCCTCCAGTTCCGAGCACAAAGGGGAAACTACATGACGATAAATGTTACACACTGGACCTTTAAAACTGGCTATAGCTCATAGTCACCATAGTTTCTCCTTCACACTTGGAAGGCGAGTGGTATTCAGTAGGCTGCAATCTGCAACGTCACCACTAGATGGCACCAAATCCTCTGCCCTGATCCTTTAAAACCAAATACGTGCAAAACTAATGACATTCTCGTTAGCTTCAGCTGTACGTTGTGTTTAGTGCTAATTAGCCAATGTTAGCATGCTAACATGCTATAATAAGATGAATATGGGAAACGTGATTCCTGGTCTTTTTTTGTGGTTTGTCTGTATTTCCAAAATCACATGATATTTTGTTGAAGAAGACCAGAAGATAATATTTTTTTCATATTGTTTTATTGTGAAATGATTTTTAAATGGTAGGTCCCCCCTTTACTCCATGTGAGCTGTTGAACTGGTGTATTTGATAAGCTGGCCTTGGGATTAGAATAAAAAAGCAGAAGCAAAATCGTGTTAAAAAGATGTCTGACCGTAGGTTACACACTGTCAACATGACTTCATCATGTCTGCCTTTGCCACTTGCAAAAGGTTGAATCCCCCTGGCTTAGAGCGCTGCATCAGTGTCACCACGCTCACTCTCTCTAGGCCGTGACCTCGTGTTTGTTTACAACGCTTTAGGTCACAGTCCTTGACATACTTATCCGGTTTTGAGATTTTTCATTCATGGGTATCGATTACGGGGGTGTCCTGGTGTGAACACCCATTAATCTTACAAGTCAAATCAAGCGAAGTCTCATCCAGATTGCAGCTTATTGCTCTCCCTAAAATAACGCTGGCCATTTGGATTGAAAGGTTCTAGACACCCGAGCAATTAAGAGAGTTTTTATGTTGAATGTCCTATTTTTCAAGGTCATGGAAGGAGCTGCTGTACACGAGGGGGCTTAGAGGCCACCATGACTTAAACACATGGATGACATAAACAAAATCTGGTCCAATAAGTCGTTTTATTACATACATACTTGTGGTTGCAGTATGTAAATGGGTTAGGTGGGATATAGTGGCAGAGAGGTAAAGACGTGGTCATAAATAGTTAGCCTGAGGTGGACAGGTACAGCTACGTCAACATCTGACAAGACCATCAGTGTCAAAATGTTGTATTGAGGAAGACGTTTGTTTCTGTGCTTTCAAGGTGCCCTTCATCAGGGATTAGGGTCACATGTTGAGACAGGAGCTGATGTTGCAAGATCTCATCGCTGTATTGTTGTGGCTCAGTGAAGGTTTCCCGCACAGATTTACAGTAATACTCTATGACATTTTACAGTAGACTATGTTTTGCTTGGCCTATAATTCATCCTGTAATAAAATCGAATCTTTACTGTGATAGATTTATGAGAGTCAGAGGGTTGTCATCGCTTTTTACAGTGGCCCTGAGAGCCCATCACACCACAATTAAAGAAAACCTGAAACTAAAGGAAATTGAACTGGGAGGCTATTAGGGCTAAATTCAGTGCACATTTTAAACAAATTTCCAGAAAATCAGTAAAAGAAAATGTAAAAGTTTAAATGGAGATGTTTATTCGCCAGCTAGATTTGATATAAAAACCATATGATTAGCTTATAAAATATAATGCATTATTAAATATTATACAACACGTTAAGTATACAATTATCTCCCTCTCAACCAGCTAAAACACTAAAGGGCTACTTACACATTTATGCATCAATAATAATAATAATAATAAGAATAATAATATAGTACCAACAAATGCCAGTTCTGTAGGATGAGTACTTGAATCCCTCATGCTTAGGGAATCTGAATCCAGTGCAGAAATGGCGGACTCCGCCACTACCAAGTACATTTTTCAGTTAATACTTAATTTAAGACATTTTGAATACTGGACTTTGACATGTAACAGTATTTTTACATTGCACTATTATTACTTTTACTTAGAAAAGGGTCTGAATACTCCTTCCACCACTAGTGTTGTCTATATTTGGCTGTATTCTGTATACGTTGTTAATTGTTATGCTCCATATTGTTAAATTGGTGAATTTGCTTCTCAATTTGCCAATTTTTTTATACTTTGCTGCATTTCCTCCAACTGCTGCAGACGTGTTCTCAAATCGGTGAAGATATTTTGTTCACATGGATGTTTGACTTCGATGGCAGTGCTTTCAGCTCTCAGGGCCACCCTCTAGTCATCCTCTTCTTACATTTTCCTCTGTGTTATTAAACAAAAGCACGGAGAACAGTCTAACGGTGGACTGATTCATTTGTCTAACTGTACGGTTCGTGAGTATAACATAGCGGTCCACTAAAATGCAACGTGATTAGAAGCATTGCTCCGCCGTAGGGCAGGATAATCTCAGCAGCTGCAGTGCATAATGTGGACAGTGTGTCATGCATGGTTCACCATGGCCTAAAGATACAGTTCACTGTACTAATCCTGAGTAAAGGTCATTTCTGCAGTCATGTCGCAGAGTCGGGGAGCATAATATTCTCTGTATGCCTTACTGCATACTTATTTTTAGGGTTTTGTTTTGATGGAAAGATAGATTTAGATGAACATTTAAAACATGACATAACATTTCCCGCTTTGCCAGCCAGGACTGTCGTGTGTTCACATTTCAACCTCCATTTTATTTTTTGACCCAACTCGGATGACTTCTCGTGCTCAGTCTCACCTTCAGACATGAGCAGCTCAGCTGGAGCCATGTTCTGGGGAGTTAAAGCTGAGCTGAGCACAAGCTGAAATTGCTTAGGGGGGGTCGGCGGTGCGGGGCTTCTGCAGTGTGACCGTAGGGCTTCAGCTAAGCCTCGTCTCTGGCCTCTGAAGATTTCTCCACATCGCCTTGAGCTCTAAAGCCTCTGTTGTGGATGTGGGGCCTGTGCTCCAATTCAAGGTGCTTAGCCGCCAACCTCTAGTTTTGAAGTATTTCAGGTCCTTCAGGGGAATTTTTTGAGCTTGAGGACAAAATCAATAGATGCTTTTATTTTCAATGAGCAAAGACACTCTTTATTGAGTGTCTCAATGGCTTGCACTCATTGGAAATAAGCAATGAAAGATGTTAATAATAGTCGCATTCAGCTGATGTGCTGACAAACCACGCGGTTAGAACAAGTGGCCTCGCTGGGATAGAAACAAATGAGGCTAAAGAGGCATTTAAGACAAATCTGTATGCAATAGAGTAATGATTTCCTGCGCACAGCAAGAATTCTAATTTGTCTGAGAATCGAAATGCAAGGCCTGTGGCTCTCCAGCTCATAAAACAAGACATCAAATGTGTCCCTGCAGCCGGGGAGCTTAGAGCTGAAGGTGTCGCCAGCCGTCAGACATCTATGCTCCGTTTCCGGCATATATTATCTGCTTTACCCCCCTCTGTCTGCCTGTGCGTGTGAAGTGACCAATGCAGTTGGTCAACTGATGTCACCAACCTGCCCTCGGCCATTGGTTCTGACTTTGAAAAGACCCCTCGTGGTCTGAGTCAAATATCTGGTCATGCGTTCAGCTGCTAGTTTAACGGAAACCTGATTTTAAGCTTTATTTTGTTTATTGTTTGTTTATTTTGGTCAAGGTGGGTTCATTAATGTTGAAAATAAAATAAAAAATCATGTCTGTTGATGTGGGAAGTCTATTGGATGGGATATATAATCTCTGATCTTATAAGAATTAATAGATCTGTTTATATGGGGAACAGAAGAATTAATTAATTTTGACTTGTAATGTATTCCACCTATAAGAACTAGCCTATATACCATTTAGAGAGATTTATGAAAATAAATATGCAATCATTTGACATTCAAGTATAAGATTAAGATATTTTTCTACACATAAATATTGAGTGAATCATATTAAATATTTAGTGCCATATTGAATAACAATTGCGCAGACTTAAACTTTACGCACTGCTGTACCTGCTCCTCTCCTCTCATCAAGTCAGTCAAACTGAAACAGAGGACTTCCTGTTACACATTTAAAAATAAAAGCCTGATCTGTTTTGTGAATGAATGAATGAACTGTGCAGCATGGATCCTGCTCACTTCATATGTGATTGTATGTTTTATAAAATCTTCATCTGCACAGAAACTATGCCCACTAATTATAACAAGTCAAATAGGCTACATGTGGGGGGAAAACTGTCCAGTAGAAATATAAAGTAGGCTATAGTACAAAATGGAAATACTAAAGTAAGTTCAAATTAGCCCTAAATTGTACTGTACTGACCTGGTGACAGCTAGAGAAATAAATCTGACCCAGACAGTGTGCAGAATCGGATCTTAATGCTCATTAAAAATGAACTGTAGTTCAGAATATATATGCATATATAACACACACAGTGAAGGTTATGTGCCTATTTTAAATGACTTCACTTCTTCACTTCCTTTACAGAATTCCTGTTCGGTAACCTACTGTTTTAATTTGAAGGCCCAATCCTCTATTTTCCGGTCTGATCTTTGATAACTTTGACAGCTGGCTGCAGCTGTCCGCGCGCACCTCTCCATCCAGGCAGGGCGCGCACCCGCACCCCGGTCACAGCCGCTGCCCAGGGGCTCGAAGCCATCCATTAGAGGATCCGGACCGAGGGATGCGCACTCTAGTAACTTCCTCTCTTTTCTTTTAGTCGTCCAGAGAGACCCTCTGTCCTCCGTCACAATTCCCCCCCAGAGCGGCTCCACGGGTCTCCTGTCGTCCATTGGTCCCCGAACCGCGCGGAGGAAGTGGTCGGTGGTCTTTGTGGTGACCGCCGTCGCGATGGTTCTGCTGGCTCTGGTCGTCGCTGTCCCCTTACTGCTGCTGCGCACCTCTGAGACCTCCGCTCATTACTATGAGATGATGGGCACCTGTCGGATGGTTTGCGACCCGTACACCGCGAAACCGGGAGGCGCCACCGCCATGGAGGTGATCCAGAACGTGAACGGGGTCGCTCCGCAGCCGCCGATGGCTCAAGGGAGCCGAGGGGAGCCGGGCCGACCGGGTAAACCTGGACCTAGGGGCCCGCCGGGAGAACCAGGACCCCCTGGTCCGAGGGGGCCAGCGGGAGAGCGCGGCGACGGGAAACTCGCCTTCCCCGCGATAACCGGAGCTGCGGGGGCTGAGAACGGCGAAACGGACGGCGTGAACTCCACGAGCAACAGTCTGAGGATCGCTTTTTACGTCGGTCTGAAGAATCCGCACGAGGGATATGAGGTGTTAAAGTTTGACGACGTGATTACAAACTTGGGGAACCACTACGACCCGAGCACCGGGAAGTTCACCTGCCATGTGTCCGGGATCTATTTCTTCACCTACCATGTGCTGATGCGGGGCGGAGACGGGACCAGCATGTGGGCCGACCTGTGCAAGAACGGACAGGTAATATCAGACCTGAACAGGAAGAACGGGACGAACGTTGTGCAGGTTTTAATACTTCTAATGCGCCACACCAGATTAACCAAACCAGTTTACGCTCGAAAGACGCACAACACCGCTCCACGTTTTATCGGTTATCATCCTTCCACAGGAGTCACAGAACCGCATATTCTCACTGTGTGTGCGGGATGATTTCAAGGTAACGTCAGGGAGGTTTTGGGTCGAATCCGGTGATGTGTGTATGCTCCGTTTGGGGGTGACGCTCATGCGTAAAAGCTCTTATTTTGCCAGCTCCGTCTGGATGAGGGCTCAGATATGAGGCTGAGTATCATCAATATAGATGCTGCAAAATTAAAGCGTTTACTTCATGCTATTTTTTAGTACTACTCTATAATGGTTAGTAGTGGGTTTAACATCTAATTTAATTTTCTAATCATTCCCCTTCCCTGTCTAGTTTTGGTTCCTTTTACACACCAAATGCTATTTTTAAGGCTGCACTGTTGTTCCACTTCTGCCTCTCAGGCACACATGAACTTCTGTCTCTACTGCATTCTCCTACAAACAAATGCATATTACATCCCTCTTTTTCCCCCTCCCCCAGGTTCGGGCCAGCGCCATAGCTCAGGATGCAGACCAGAACTACGACTACGCCAGCAACAGCGCCGTGCTGCACTTGGACTCTGGGGACGAGATCTACGTCAAACTGGACGGCGGCAAAGCCCACGGAGGCAACAACAACAAGTACAGCACCTTCTCCGGCTTCATCTTATACCCCGACTAAAGAGAGGCCGCAGCGGGTCAGCGTGGACAGTAACCATCACTGAAAACTGTTTCCATTAAAGTATATGGTCCCATATGTTTCTCCTCTTTTGAAGATAGGTGCCACGACGCGCAGGCTTATCTGCAACTGTGTATTCTGTTTATTTGGTCAAAGACCTTTTCGTATTTGATTGAACTTACATTCAACTGCTCTACTGCCATCAGAGTATGTACATATCTTACTGCTTAGGATCAGAAATGATGTTCCAGGTACGGAGAGCATGCCAGAGATCACAGACCAAACACCCCGTAAAAACTCTGAACTGAGAACGTAGATGTTTCTCTTCAGTTTATTTGAATTAAGGGGGAACACGTTTCTTAAAGGACTGGCTGCTTACAGGCTTACAGATTCTTATGAAGCACTGTGTGTATTAATGGTGTCCTATTTGAGGCACGAATGATGAAAGAATTGAAATCGAGGAGTAAAATGAATGTCAGATAAGATGTTTTGTGAGTAGGCCTCAGCCAGCCGTGTTTGGACTCAAGGCCCAGTCACATCAGCATTTAAAGTCAATTCATTTCAATTCTCTCACAGGGTAAATACACATCTTTCACACTGAGTTCAACCATAATGAACTTTTGACGCACAAATTTGCGCCATCGGCCAGTAGTAAACATCTGAGGGGACGGAAGGTCAGAGAGACCAGAATGGAGGAAGCTATCGTAGCACGGTCCACTTTATTTAACCTCCTCTGTCGGAGTAGAGATTGATCCACAAAAGAGACGTGGTTTGCAGACGTTCATGAGACAGGAGTCCGTTACAAGCTAAAGCATGTAACTGACAGTAAGCGCACTAGCTTGCCTCCCTGTTTAGAAAAAATGTAATGAAGTGATGCACAATTGAGAGAAAGAGCACAGCACAAGGGAGCTTGAAGAGCTACAGGGAGTGGGAATGTGACTTCATCAACAGCAAGTTGGCCATTTTTGTAGGATACCAACCATGCACTGTACACAGTCACCACCCATCTAGCCTGGTAGTCTAAACGGTTCAACTCGGTGTAACATCCTAATGACAAAATTAGCACCAGAAACTGGTCAAATGCTGGTAGATATGTCTTTTGCGCGTACTTTATACATCCCTTCGACTGACGGATGACAAATGACCGGTGACAGATAACGACAGCTGATAGCGTACATGGCTATCCTCAAAAAATGGCAGCACCGCCCCATAATGCTCCACAATTCAATGTGTCATGTTGCTCTTCCTGGCGCGACCAGGCTTTTACTGTGGAAAGTCAAACACTGACACTTAAAGCCACATGATAGTAGTTTGTTTCAAAAGCCCATTCTCCAGTTTTATATTTATTATTTAAAAGGCATACTGTACAGTAGCCTACATCTTTCACCTGTCATGCACCTTATCTGGACAAGCTGTGCCTGTTTTAAGACGAGATGCTCAGTTGAAATGGTCTGACGGGGTCAAAGTGCCAAAGATGACAAAGACTCCACGTTCTGAATGCATTAGTCAAGATGCAAAAAAAAGTAATGTAGCGCAGGCCACCTTGACCGAGTCGTGTTCAGTGTTTCGCAGAATAACCACACATGAAAGTTACAAATGGATGTCTTGCGTCGTTATTGAGTCAGTTATATTTTGTTCTCATACATGCAAATAAATGTTGTTTGACAAAAAGTTTGACTGGTGTGAAAATCTCTGGACCCAAGTGCGAGCGACGTGTTTGTGCGAGCAGTCGGTCCGTTCACATTTTGTTCCACAGGCTGCCTGTCTGAATGTGTTGCATTGCACTGTAGCCTACAGACTCTGGTTACAGAGCGGTGTCCCTGCACTGCAGCTCGCAGGTTCCAGGTGCCTCCCCGAATGTCCTTTGCGCCACTGTAGCTCGCAGACATTTGTAGTCAGTGAGTCTGGGCCGCCATTCTGCTCTCATTTGCTGTATTTATTTAAAAAGGTCACACTGAGGTCTTTGCATTATAAGTCCGTTGTGCGTTGTTCATTCGAGTGCAGAGTGTTAGAGAATCTGCAGGGCGAATTCTACTTGTTGCAAATGTCAGTCAACTTGTTTTGAAGCTAGAGCTGAAATGATGAGCTGATTAACTGTCTTGATAGATAATAATGCTGCTTTTCTCGTCTCAACTGAATATCTTTGTGTTTTGGGCTGTTGGTCAGACAAATCCAATAATTTGAAGATGTCACATTGGACTGTTTTTCCACCTGTTTAAATTTCATAGCCTAAATAATAAAAAGATTAATCAATAATATAATCAACATATTTATGACTCAACACTTTAATTGTTAACAATTACATGGAGGCTCTTTATAAGACTAAATTTAAGAATATGTAAAATTTTTGACATGCATCTCTCAGCTATAACCATTACATCTGCAACTTAAATGCTTTTACTTTGAAGGACTGCGAGATGACTGAGTGGCAATAGAGAGCAGACTGTCACCAGAATGCTGCCTGGGTAAGTCATCATATAGTGACTTGCACGAGGTATGGCTAGGAAACATAAATAAGATGCCTCGCGCGTCTCCTCTGATATAAAATTGGGTCGAGGCTGGTGGCTGGTGGCCGCTGGCTCTTGTGTTTCACTTTTAATTAACTTGTATTGAGATTTGCAAATGCTTTAGCAGACTCAAATATTGCTGTAAGCCTTCATTAAGATGATGGCTGTTTTGTGGGTGTTTGATTTTTTTTTTTTTTTTTCTTTCCCCATCCCATCCCCCTCAGGAACACACACATAACAGCTGTTTACACACCACTCCTGTCAATTTAAATGGAAATCATGGGAAACAAATATTAGCATGTCTGGTTAGATAAACCTCTATTAAGGTGTTGGCTTATTTTGCGGCGCTCTACAAACGGACTCTGTCCTCCTCAGATGGGATTGTGTTCATTCTTGAGCTGCTTGAAGGAGGGAGAAAAAAAACAAAAACAAAACAGATGTACAGTTGTACTTGTCCCCACTGTTTTAGAATGAAAATGGTAGTTAATGCGCCTGTATGGAAGAAGCCAATAATGTGTTCGCCTTGAATATGAACTCCTGATTAGTCTTAGATAGCATGGTTTTGGTTTGGTAGTTCTGGGCTTGTATCTATCAAACATTTAGAAATTGGTGATAATGAGTTATGATAACTTATCTGCATTTAATTTGATAGGAGGTTGCTCCACTTTTCCTTTTTCTGTGTGCAGCACGACAGCGAGAATAAAGCTGGTAGTGACTCTGTTTTCAATCATCTTTAATGTTTCCTCCACTTGTCTGTGTGGTGCTAATTTCCACTTTTTATGTGTTTTTCCTAATGAATCTTATCTACCAGCAGCAGAATTCCCTCCATGACACAGTTGGGATTTAGTTTTGTTTCTATAATATTGTTCATTACACATGTTAATTTCACACAAAAAAAGAAAAATGGGAAATATGAAGGACCTACAGGGCCCTATTTTAATCGCGTAAGCACAACAATAAGTGCAAAGCGGTAGGGGTTGGGCATCTCCAAGTGCACCTTCTATCTAGGCAGATATGTGGTGCTGTGTCTAATTTGTACAATTATGATAGAAATAGATAATTCATTCTACTGTATTTCATACAATTTGTCACATCGTATTGTAAAATGTGACACCTTTACACTGTTATGCATTTCAAGAAGAAAACATGAAGACGCCACTGTTGCTAAAGAAGAAAGCTGGAAAGGAGGCAATGACACACGGGGACGAATGAGGCCCGCTGAGCTGACGTCTCCCCCCATAAACAACAGAATACGGAGCGATAACCGACCGGTCTGATGTGTGTAGAGGTGTGTGTGGTCGTTTTGTAGCAGCCTGGTGTCAGCCTGCAGGTGATTTAATGAAAGTAAACACAGTGGACGGCCGTGTGTAATGGCACCATGTTTTTTAAGGCAGACATGGTAGAAGGTATAATAGACGCCTGAAAAAATATCACATAATAAAAGTTCAGATGCTCGAAGGAGAAACTCCTCACATGATAAAGAAGGAACAAATGACCCTCAGATAGATGAAGGTTTAGAGATGACCATGCTTGGACTCTTTAAAGATAACTGAAGTATTTTGTATTGTTACACTATAGCCAGGCTTCATTCACTCGCCGGCTGATGGGATCATTGTTCAGGGATGTTTCGCAATGTGATGATGTCACCAGTGGAGGCCTTTTAAACTGTTTAAAGATCTAAGCGTGATGGCCTTGTAAAGGCTCTCAGCCGCCGCTGCAGACACATTTAGGATGAAAAGTGGAGCTGCTGACACCAACTGAGACATCAACAGCAGTACGTGTCACTGGCTGCCAGACGGATGCTCACGCACACACATATATATATATATATATAACAACAGGATAGATGATAAGGCTGCTCCATCCCTGTAGTCTGGGTGACAGTGAGGGATCGCTGAGTGACAGACGGAGTAGTGAAATTCTCTGATGGATGAGATAAGTGGGACGAGGCCTCACACACACACACACA
>NW_023340206.1:5636976-5641276 GCF_004916995.1 Morone saxatilis
CACGACTACTGCTCACCTAACCTCCTGCGTGGACACATTTCTAAGCGATGATAAAATACCTGCGCACCCCGATGTCATCTGAACCAGCCTGCTCGCCGCGGACAGGGCACCGGAACCTGACCAATCCACTGCCGCGCGGGTGAGGCGAGCGCGCAAGGCACACACGAGGGACGACGCGCGGGGATATTTCGACGCGGATACCACCCGCGCACAGGCTCGGTGCTCGTCGTGTGTGGTGTCATTGATCTATGCATGTAGTATATTCTTAGACACACACATACCTAACCCATCATGGACCACCGCGCAAAAAGAACACCAGAAGAGCACATGTCGTGTGATGATCGGTATCGACCGATGTTACCTACACTAACATCACACTGTAATGCATGTGTGGGCTGTGTGGTGTGGCTGGTTTTGTGTCGTGGTTTACGCGTGTCGTGTGTCGTCGTAACGACATTGTATTTTCGAAACGCTTGATCACACCGATGACCACTATACTACAGACTCACGCAAATCGGTACCCCAACCCTATAATAACAGCTACTGATAACATTTTATTTCCGTCTATTATCCGAGATAGAATCGCCGCGAGAAACATCTAGCATTGAGCCTTGAACCAAGAGTTCACGCTACAACCGTTTATAAACACTTTATGCTTGTGTTCAAGATCAAAAAGAAACGATAGTACAACTGTTACACGTGCAGTTAAAAGGCGCTGGGTCACTTATTCAGATTTAGAAGCTGGGAAAGAAACTGGTTTGTCACTGATATAACGACTAACGCTCTTTCAGGACATATAGACACCTAAAATATTCTAGTCCGTTAAACGAAAGAAGTGGTATACATTGAGATCCATTCTAATTTAACCTATTGTAAGAAAATGTAATCAGCGCGTACCTTTCCACACAACACATGTCCAACCACTATTCCCTCGTTATAGTCTCCATTCATTTTCATAAGCCAGAAACTCGTACCAATGCCTGCCAGCACTATTTTAGTGTTGTCCATTTTGCCATAAGAACCCTGAACTTCCACCCATCTGACTTGGGTACCCCCATTCCTATCTACATTGTGCTCAACCACAGCCTGATCCTTATATCATACGATACCTCGGCGCCGATCCACGCTCCACTCCATCACGAACCCCTGGCAATACACTCTCACGCCCACAACCACATCACACCCACCTTCTACGGCTTCAAAATCAATAAGGACCAAGTTTGACTCCACAGAAATATTCTCTTGCCTTGGCATCCCCCGCCCCAGGGCAGGCATACGAACGCAGCAGTCCATGATTTCCTGGCTCAGAAAGACTTACGCTTACTGCTACGGCGGCTCAGCTCATGATTATTTTCATGTACTCCCGACTCTCATCTGGCCTGCTACACTTTCTTAATTGTGTTTCTTAGCATCTGTGGGTGCTCAATTATTACTTCTCAACCAGTGTGTATTACTAACTTCTTGATCTGCAACCAACCAACACAGCCCTCCACCCGATATACGTCTCCAGCTTCTGATTAATCGGTCCATCCCACCGAACGACATACACACCGATGCCCGGGGCACACGCCCGGCCCCCGGGCCCGCGAGCCCACACAGCACATCTGTTCCATTTGGGCGCAAAACAGAGATTCTTCCGGCCCCATTTGTCTTTACATCACCGAACGAATGTTTGAACACAGTCCCCCAACTTCGGCCGCCTACCGTCCTAACAACTGGTCTCGCCTCCCCAACCCCTGGCTCTCCACAGTCGCCGCACACCGCACGAACGGCGAGAGACCCCCATCGGCCCCGTTAAAACCTGACTCTCAAGGACACGGCGTCTTCAGCACCTCAACCCTTATCCAACTCCTCCCAAGTTCAGCAACAGCACCCGCCAGCCTGCAAGCTTGTCAGCAGCACTCAGCGGGCCGTGGCGTTTATACCCGGGTATCCAGTTCAATTCTCACGTGCATTTTACCACGACTCTGCACCCAGACAGACGAACCCTCACAATCTCTGCCACTGCACCTCCCTGTACCCATAGACGCACCACGTCCCTCAGACAACCGGATACCAGCATTCCATGTTCAAGGTTTCCGCCCATGCCTCGTGCTGCAGCCTTCGACAGAGCGACATCAGGATCTCATCGAACTCGCCTAGAAGCTATTGTCTTTCTTAGCAGCAAAAGCCGACACCATTGAGATTATATTCTTACCATGAAGTTAACCCTGAAGTGACCTCCAGGGCAGCACGTTAGTCCTTTTCGCCTATTTGGTCATACTTTTATTACTTCTATGTGAAAAAATCAAGATCTTTTTTTCATCCAATCCCTCGGTTATCTCTGTCTCCTCCGTTTCCCCTCTTTCTCCTCGCTTCTGCGTTTCCCCCCTCTGAACCTGGCAAGAAGATAGCGGTACGATTTTCAACAGTGCAGACTGACAGATGAAGTGAGTCCGGGCTTTGGCACTTGAATCATATACATCCCAGGCATGCATGCATCTCGTAATCACTCGAGCAAGATTCCACCTGAAACAAAGTCCTGTATCACGTGTCTGCTGTATGCAGTTTGGTTTGTGTTGTTATGTGTATCGTTTACGATTCCATTGGGACCTTCGCCGGCACTCATCACGCACCCACCTGACCTGGCCTGTCTGCAGCTTGCATCAAGAATACGAAGGTTTAAGGAACGGTTTTAACATTCAACGCCAGACACCGCCTCCCTTCCTTTTTAGCCTACTGGACAAACACTACTACTCACTCAACAATTTTGTATGTATACCTTGGAGTTTGATAGTTTTCAAACTTTCAAAACCATCTAAGTCTGTAGTTATTACCTCGCTTCTTCGGACTTTTGGTGTTACTTCCTCTAACTTGGCATTCCCTGACAGATTCTCTTGCCCCTTTTGGATTTGTTGCCTCTACTGAACCCGTCCTTTTCTGCGGCTTGTCTGACCTATTCCTCCGCCTCATCCCACCCCTGTACCAGCCCTGTACGTATACTGTGAATTATCCGCCAGTCATCAGTGACCCTTCTGTGCGCCGTCATGGCCGACCCATTGGTCGAGAAACAGTACAGCTCTGGTTATCGGGCGCACCCGCCACCGCCACCGCCCCGCCACACCGGTTTACCGGCAGCAAAAACCTTCTGTTAGCGCTTTCACGCGCCTCTACGGTCTAAGATTATCGCTTCAATGCTTCTCACTTCCCGCGTCAGCGCGTTCGCCACCTTTGCTGTGTGTAAGTCCAGGGCTCTGTACCTAATAATTTGATACAGTCCCTAAACCTCTCCTGTACTTCCTTATAGACCCCTGAGCCCACCATACCCCGCCTGATTCACTCCAACCAGCATTGTCTCCTGTACCAACCTACATCTTTAATTAAGTCTTCTTCGCACGCTGCGTGCAACTGCCTGATGAGGCTATACAAGCTAAGAGTTCCCTTCAGATGTCGCTCTTTTATATTTTCTCATCGCCAGGGCTGACATTGCCATTCATCAGGGCGAAATACTGGCAAATCATCCGCCGGCAGGAAAATCAGCTGACGTGGAATAGAAATGAGGAGAGGTTTTTAAAATGTTCCCGTGATTGCTGCCTGTGACAGAGCTTGGTCGGCCTGCAATTTTTTTACGTGGGAATCAGAACACCCTTCTGCTGAAACAACCTGAGGTTGTTGTTTGGCGCCCGCCCCAGGGTGGTGTTCAGACTCTTTATTCACAGGGTTCTAATCAGAAGCAATATCACGTCATCGAAGGTGGCATGTGCCACAGGCAAAATACACACCACATAAAACCTGGGCGGAGAAGCTCTGAGCCCGCCCAGAGTGCCTTGGCAACCGCGCAGCTGTCATTACTCAATACATCGCCCCATGTTGCTCAGCTGGCCTGTCAAGCGGCATTCCTGAACTCAATATCGTGTGGTGGGTGTGTGTTTGTTGTGGTGTGTGCACACACACACACACATATTGTGTTCAGGGGAATGCAGCTTGACAGGCAGCTGAGCAACAGGCATCGTATTGGAGTAATGACAGTGCGCGTTGCCAGGCACTCGGGCTGCAGAGCTCTGCCAGGTTTTATGTGTGTGTATTTTGCCTGTTGCACATGCCACTGTCATGACTATGATTGTCTGATTAAACCCTGTGAATAAAGAGTCTAACACCACCCTGCTGCCCAAACAACACCTCAGTTGATTTCAGCAAGTGTCTGATTTCCACGTAAAAAAATTGCAGCCGACAAGCTCTGTGCACAGGCAGCCAATCATCGGGACATTTTTAAAAACCTCTCCTCATTCTTTCACTCAGCTGATTTTCCTCCGTGCGATGA
>NW_023340206.1:5641323-5645438 GCF_004916995.1 Morone saxatilis
GGCATGAGAAAAATATAAAGAGGGACATCTGAAGGGAACCCTCTTTATGTTGTATAAGCCTCATTCAAGATGCACGCAGCTGGAGAGAAGATTAAATTAAAGATGTGGCTGTGTACAGAGGAACAATGACTGTCTGGTAGATTAGCTTTTATTTGATCATGTCTATAAGGAATACAGAGAGTTTTTAGGGACTGTATCAACATTATTAGGTACAACCCTGACTTACACACTAAAGTTAACCTGCGTACCATATAGAACGTACATCATAATCTTAACCCTAACCCTAAACCTAAAGAAGTTTTTGTGCCTAAACCTAACCAAACTGTGACTGTTTCACAATGTTACCATGACGACAAAGGTCACATGACTGCATAATTCACAGATACAGTACAAAGCTTACAGGGTGGAGAGGCAGGAAAGGGTCAAAACCCAGAAAAGGAGGTTCAGTGAGGCAAACAAATCCAAAAGGGGCAAGAAATCCAGAATCCAATAAAATAAACCAAAAGTCCAAAACCGAGGAACATTTAACTACAGATTAGATGGTTTGAAGAGTTTGAAAACTATCAAACTCCAAGTATACATACAAAAGTTTTAGTAGTAGTATTTACATACTAAAAAGGAAATGGCTGTCTTGAATGTAAAACCTTTCCTTCAAACCTTCATTTTTACAGGTCCAGACAGCCAGGTCAGTAGTTTATACGCCCGAAGGTCTCCAAAGTGAATCTAAACAATACACAGCAAACAACACAAACAAACTGAGACAGAGACACTGATACAGACTTTGCTTCAGTGGAATTTCTTCTCAGTATTACGATTCATATGCTGGATAATGATTCAGCCAAATGCTGACTCACTTCATCTGTCAGTCTGCACTTTGAAAATTACATATCTTTTGCAGTTTAATCGGCCAAACAAGGCGAAGAGAGGGGAAACGGAGAGACAAGAGTAACAGTGATGGGATGAAAAAGATCTTTATTTTTTCACATAGAAGTAAATAAAAGTATACCATATGACGAAAACTAACGTGCTGCCCTGGAGGTTTCCACTCAGGGTTAACTTCATTTGGTAAATAACTCAATGTCGGGCTTTTGTAAAGACAATAAGCTTCTAGATTCATGAACCTATCGTCTGTCGAAGGCTGCACACGACATTGCGAATACTTACACGTGAATGTGTATCCTTTCTAGTGACTGGTTTACTGTACAGTATGTCAGTGGCAGAGATTGTATCACTGTCTTCAGAGTCATTAAAATGCACTGAAATGTAACTGATACCTATAACGCCACCGCTCATTGTTGCTGCTGAAAGCTTGCAGGCTGCAGTCTGTTAGTAAAAGGTAATTATAATTGATCTAAAGCCGCTCTTTGAATCATTTTAACGCCACTGTGAGAGCCAGGTTGGGGATGCAACAATTTTAATAACCAATTGACTGTTTCAAGTCATTTTCTATGTAAAACAAATGCCGAAAAATCTCTGTTTTTGGCCCCAAATTGAATATTTGCTGGTTTTATGTATCTTCTATAATAATAAACTGAATATATTTGATTGTTGGTTGGGCAAAACAAGACATTTAAATACAACTTTAAATAATATTAAACCCAACAACTAAGAAACAAATTAAGAAAATAGGCAGCAGATGAATCGATAATGAAAATAATCATTAGCTGCAGCCCTAATAACTAGTCTGTCTTAGCCAAAATAAAACAGATGATTTTATCGTATTTCATCCTGATGCAAGGCAAGAAATATTTTCTGTGAGTCAAACTTGTCCTTTTGATTGAATTAAAACTTGTATTGGTATTTATATTGCAGTTCTATGATGATTTATCTATATATAGATCAGCTTTTGTTGAAGCAATTAATAAATCTACTCCAATCATTTGAATTCATTTCTATGCAAAATGATCAAACAACTAAAATAGTGCTGCAGCTTTACATTGCTGTGCTTATGAAAATGAATTAACTATAAAGGAATAGTTTGACATTTTGGGAAATATGCTTATTCATTTTCTTACCAAGAGTTAAATGAGAAGATCTATGATACCACTGTCTTGTCTGTACACTAAATATGAGGCTAGAGCCGGGAAACGGTTAGCGTAGCTTAGCATACAAACCAGGAGTTTTTCCCCGTCTAAAGCTGAATAAGAACCAGCGCCTTTAAAGCTCAGTCTTAACACGTTATATCTTGCTTGTTTAATCTGTACACAAACAGAAATGTATAAACGACTGTTAACTGTCTTTGTGCTAAGCTAAGCTAATTGTCTCCCGGTGCTAGCTTCATAATTAGCATACAGAGATGAGATTGGTATCCATTTCTATCTATTTGAGGATATTTCATCGTTATAACTGTCAGAAATACAAGGTCTTACACACACACACACCTAAACACACACACAGAAACACACACACACCCACACACACCCACACAGATGATTTGTAGGGAGGTAAATGGCATAACTGTCAGCAACACATCTCTGTCTTGTTCCTGGGGGCCGGGCCATAATGAGAGGCTAAAAGAGACTACGCAGAGATCAATGACACACACACACACACACACGCACACTCCTTCCCTTATCCCGTCAACCATCATCCCCCTCTCCCTCCTCCTGCCTTCTCCTCATCCCCATTATTTATGTCCTGCCTGCTCCCTCAGCTTGTCATGACAGACAGGAGTTTTAGAGCCTTTAAAAATGGGTCCACCATCTACTTCATACATAAGCTTATTTCTGCCATATTTTAACTTATTACTGAGACTCGTTTTTTTTTTTTTTTTCTGGTCTTTTTGTTAACATGAAGCTGACAGCCTCGTGGAACGAAATTCACATTACTTTTAATAAAGATGACATTCATGTTCCTTTGCAGAACTTTTTCTTTGGCGCTACTAATTTATAAACTACTTTGATTCAAGACCAAAAAACTGTAAGATATTCCCATCTGCCTTCAATGTAGTTTATAGTGAGTATTAAAGGTACAGTGTGTAGGATTTAGTGGCAGCAAATGTTACACGCTGGACCTTTAATTAGCAGATGTTAGCATGCTGACACCTTAAACTAAGAATGCGAATATAGTCAACCTTACCTGGTAAACATCTAAACGTCAGCAACGTTAGCATTTAGCTCACTGCTATATACAGCCTCACAGAGCTGTTAGCATAGCTGTCAACTGTTTTAATATTTGCATCAAGTGGCAGATTTGCTTGTGTTTTCAGGATATCACTGCAGACTCATTGCTTACAGGGCTAGGGCTCTCACTTGAAATGTTGTCGCGTAGAGATTACACCTTTCTTCTACCAGGAGTACACACATTTTAACTGACAACTCATTCAGTTTTACTCTGGCTTTATTATGATTTCCCTCCGATTACTCAAACTGTCTAAAATGGCTGTCATCTGTCTGCTTTCAAATCAGATAATGAGTTATGCGAGATATCATTAATTTATCACCCTGTCTCTTAGGAGGGTTTTGTAATCCCGTGTCATGCAATCTGTCATTTCTGAATATAGGGGAGTAAAGGTTAAGGAAATAAGTCATTGGAGCAGGCGGCTTTTATTGTAACAAAGCCAATGAGGACTATATCTTTCATCTCTCCTCTGGCTGATGACAGTGACAGGCCGAGGATGCCAGATGAGAGAGATGATCCTCAGAGAGTTGACTGAAAGGTTAGAGTGGCCCTAAGCAGCATGGCTGATGAGGACACACACACACACAGACAGAGATACCCCTTCAGTCACGCATATATTCAGTGCTGCTCTAGTATCCCATTAAATAGGCCATGAAGAAAGACTCACATTATGCTTATTAGGAAGCAAGGAGGGACATTATAATGGACAATTACACAATAATTATGTATTTATGACATCAGAGGACACATGAGTAGAGATTTTGGCTCCATGATGGCCTCCACAGAGGGAAGACATATACAGCAAATCTCTCATCTGCACACTTTCATAGGACCCTAGGAGCCTATTACAAACTGCTCTGTGACGTTTAAGTGCTTCAAGCTCAGCATGCTAACATTTTCACGACAACAATGCTTTGTGTTTAGCAGGTATAATGTTTTACTACGTTCACATGTTAGCTGAGGTTGACGTTACAACTCATCCTGCGGGGGGGGGG
>NW_023340206.1:5645538-5662082 GCF_004916995.1 Morone saxatilis
GGGGGGGGGGGGGGGCCTGACTGTCCGTACCAAATACCACGGCGATCCATCCAGTGGTTTTTAAGATATTACAACAAAAGCAAAAATGTCAACCTTATGACGGTGCTAGAGGAAATGTCAGGGGATCACCAAAAACAGTGAGCTTCAACCTCCAGGGGCCACTGATGTCAAAATGTCAAAGCAAACCACCCAGTAGTTGTTTAGATATGTCAGTCCTGACCACAGGGGTCAAAGACGGCCATGCTAGCTGCTCTGTTAGACAGCTAGAAACCCCTTTAGTGAACCAAGTGCAAAGGAAAAATGGAAAAGGCCCTATCTACAGCCTGTCTTTGACTCCGTGGAAGATATCTAAAGGTAAAAATGGCTCATTCGAAGGTAACAAAAACATAACGATTCTTATTTTCCTGTGATTATACAGTAAAGAAAACATAGTTATGCATATTATATTCCATTTCTGCCATATTCTGTAAATAGAGGCCCTTGAATCTTGCATACTGGACCTTTAAGACATCACCAAAGTTATTACACTTCATCTTGAGGTTGGGGACCATAATTGTTCGTACAATGCTTTTGACCATCCATACAATAGTTGACAGTACCATCCCTACAGCCATGTCACTAGCATGGCTGAAAAGACACCTCCATTTCTGCAGGAGCACGAAGCGAGACAGGTAATTTTGTTAACACACAGTGTCCGCATCGATTTAATTTGCCAATTACTCAGTGGGGCCCATTTATCATCACCTTAAGCTTTCACAAACTTCTCAGCAAGATGTAATGAGACTAAGGAGCAATCTGTCCCCCTCTTCTCATTAGGACTCTAAAGAGATCCCCCCGAAGCTTAATTATTTATCTGCATTAATATCCCTTCAATTATTAATGATAGGTGAGTGGGTGTGTGTGTGTGTGCGAAGGCCAAAGATCAGCCCTCCTTTACCTCAGCCTCCCTCCTGATTAATGGATGAGGGAGAGGAGCCCTTCATGTATTATTACTGCAGAGAGCCTGGACCTTGGAGAGAGACAGAGAGGCAGACAGACGGAAAGAGAGAGAGAGGAAACTCAGTGAAAGATAACCATCGTTTAGTATGCAAACATGTCCTCTCTACATTGCTGGCATTTCAATATTTGAAGGGGCTTGTATGGAAGAAAGTGGCGGGATTGAGTCTCTCCATTAAAAATTCACCCCTGTTTGCGACAACTCTTTAACATTTGTCTCACATCATCGCCACTAATCTGCTTAAATCTGACACCTGTGGCACAAAGTTGTGAGACGTCAAACTGTGAAAAAGTGGAAAACGGAAAGACTGGTTTTACAGCGTGAAAAATTGCTTTATTTTTGGTTTTATTGGTTTTTATGGAGGAAGAGAAACGTTTTAACTCATCCCATTCACTATGTTTTTATGCCATCTCCACTGATCAATGCTTCTTTTTGTCGCCATCCTTGGTTAAAGTAAAATGTTGGAACAGTTCATGAAGTTGCTTCAGTGTCTCTTTTCCAGCTGCTTTACTCTGACATCTAGTGGACAAGCGCAGTGTTGCGAGCCGAGGAATAATGTGTTGCATTGCTTAAAAGAAACAATATGGTGTCATTGTCACAAAATAAACTTTATGTAATGTGTTTGGATGATAGTATAGAACGCAGTACACACAGATGCATATGCCATGTGTGAATGTATCTTATAGAAATCAGAGTTTTATTTCATTTTCTATCATTTCTATCTTTAGGACAGGTGGAACAGACTTGATGATGATCTTACATGCATCGTTCTCTTGTACCTTTGCTCAACTAATTTCCCTACAGAACCTTTACATTTCCTTTATTGATTTCAGGACAACTTATTAACTTATTATGCACCATAGCTGTATTTCTACACTATTTTTTTTATCTGTTTGTATTTTATTTTCTATTTATTTTCTCAGATGTTTTCTTCTTCAGCTTATGTAAAACATTTTTAATAGCCTGAAATGTGCTAAAGAAACTCACCTTACCTCAACTAAATTAATATTTAATGTATGCAAAATGTATTTACTTTATGTACAAGTAGGTTGTCAGGGTTTTCTTTTGTCTTTTTCTCTCTACAAGTAAAAAAAATACAGATTAAACAGACCTAACATTAATGTAAGTAGCTTGGTTGGTTTATTACTCTGTATGGTGTGTTGTGTTTGCAAAGTGAAGCACAGTTCTTAATTGTACATGCCACTTACACATCGGAGTCACTAGATGTCGCCAAAGTACTTTCTATTGACTATCTGGGTTTCCTGGGTTTACAGATGTGGACACCCACAGTGTTTTATGCCAAGAATATCCCATAAATATACTTTATCTTCATCACTCAACTTAATTTAAATTTTGCCCAATTTAAGAAGTTTTAAATTGGGCAAAGAAGAAGGTTGTTTGTTGTCTTTGTACTGAGGAAAGTTGAGAATTAAACTTCTGCTCAGTAAACTTATTTTTTTTAGAATAATATTCTTAAATCAGACACTTTTTGCTGTAACACCAGCTGACAGACGATCTGATGAGATTTCCCATTTGAAATGAATGAGCGTGAATGAATACAGTTCAGTTCCTGTCTTCTTCCACTAGGTGGCAGCACCAGCATGCAGCTGAGCCAGAATCAATGCAAAGCTCCACAACTTCCCTCTGAGTATCACACATTATTTTGTCATCTGAACCCTGAAACAATTTGAGTCATCTGACAATGCGAAGAGGAGATTATTCTTAGCACAAACGCACCACATTCGCTTGAAGAGAAAACAACAACACAGCGAGCTTTCTTGGAGTGAACATGATTCAATTAGGTTTTGAATTTTCACTGATATAAGATATTGTTGATTGTTGATGCAGGTTTTTTGGGGTACAGGGAGAAAATATAACTCACTCTGATGGTTTATCCTCTTATATTTGAGGGCCAAAGATTTGATTAAAGTAAATATTTTCTATCACACATAATGATGAAGCTGTTATTTCAGTTTTCTAACAGAGCTTACACTAAAATTAGACACAGCTAATTTGATATATTATTGTATATTTTTGGTCAGTCTGATTCCTACAGTAAACATCATGCTTTAGTACATTTTTGGACTAGTTTAGTTTTTCACAATAAAGCTCACAGACCTCTGTATGCTTTCATTGTCGCCCTGGTACTGGCTTTTGTAAGTAGGCCTATTATGTTTTATTTTTAAAACCAATACAGATGCCTTTTTTCTTTATGGTAAAAAAAGTAACTTTTAAAAATGTATTTGCTATTTAGAAATACAAAACACACTATTTAGGTGAAACAAAGTACAGGAAGATAATAGGACTAATTAAAGATCACTGGATCACTGTGCTGCTGAGTGTTTTGAACCCTTAAACTATATGTCAGGATACTCTTTATGTAGGTCTGTAATATTGAACGGATGAAGTGGACAAAAGAGAATAAATCAAATGTAGAATATAGTACAGTTGTTTGTTAAGATGGTTTCCCTTCATTTGGCTCTGGGGCTACATTGTTCCATCTAATCCTCCACACAGGAAGGGAATAATCAAGTGAAAAGATGATTTTCTTTTTCTGTATTATAGAAGCTGGTACACACACACACACACACTGTCATGCCTTTACTTCAGACAGCTTTTCAACAAGAGTCTCATAGTGTGTGTGTGTGTGTGTGTGTGTGTGTCTGAAGCACCTCCAGTATATAGGCTACTCAATAAAACCGGGGCTGCGATCCGTCAGTGCATTTATCATCCTATTACGGCGACAAATCCGGCTCCCAATACATGAAAGGTAAAATGAATTACCAACGTTAAGCCGTCAATAAAGTCATTTCTGTAAATGGTGTCTCCGAGGGCCCCCGCTATTATTCAACAAGCTTTATCAGCACCTTGGAAATTACGTGGCTTGTAGCGCGGGCCCCTGCCTCACTTTGATTAAGGGCCCTGCCAGGGACCGGTGACAGCGCTTTTGACTCGGGTTTTATTCAGCCCGCTCGCCGTGATGAACACCGGGCTGATCGGGCAGAATGAAGACTAATTAAAAGCTATAAATTATCTTTTGCAGCTCCTCTCAAGGAGCCTCTCTTTGCGGCGCCAGATAAGAGCAGACTGAGTGCTCATTTACCCACAATGGCGCTGCGGCTAAACAGCATATTGATACTGTCCTAATTGGAATTTAATTAAGTAGCCATGGCTTCCCCACTCCGGCCTGTGGGATAAAGATTTCACTGCGGCGGTGTTACACATCAACACGTCCTCACTTTCATGCTGTTGCTATTATGATTATTAATATTATTATTTCAAATCGCCAATTAGAGCCTGGTGGCAATTTTATTCTCATTCTGGAGATTTTTTTTTGCGCATTTATCGGGACACATTCCTGCTTTCTGTGCCTCATTGTGTTTCATTTTCCCCTCTCGTTTGCTGGATACGGATGCGAGTGTAAAGTGTTGTTTTGTGCTGCTGCCAAAAGCTGGGGTTGTCCAAAATGTGGATGTTTAAATCGTTAATGTGGGCCCAAAGTGCGTCACGCAGGTGCTACGGATGTGGAAGAAAGGCCAGAAAATGCCAAGGGAAAAACGCAAATGACGCTTAAAATGGCCAAACACACTTTTAAATAGGTGTTCAGCTTCACGAATGACTGAGATTTGCGGATATAAGCTTAGAGTCAATTCTAGTTCCTGTTCTTTCTTTAAAAAAAATGGCCACGTTTTATTTATGTGAGACCTTCATTTTAGAAACAGTTAGGCTAATTATTTGTATTTTCTGTGTTAGAAGTAAAAAATAAAAAGGAAATAAGTCAAAAGCTGCAGAGAGATATTTCTACATTATGCAGAAAGGTAAAACACACCATAGAAATGCATTAAAAAAAAAAGTAAAACACCTGTCAAGTAATGAGCCTGTAGGCAGCGAGTTAACTAAATTAAAATCCTCCCTCACTTTAATTAACCTATTTAATTGTCTTATAAATTAATCTCCGTGTAGTAGAAGTAAATAATAGTCCATAAAACTCAGAATATGACTCAAGAATGTGTGTTTGAATTAAAAACAACACACTTTATTCGCTCCTGTGTAACATTTATCACGGCGTCCATCCCGCTGTTGTTTTTGTTTTGCTGTGTACATGTGTACGCACGTGCGCCTCGCCGAAAAATAAATAAAAAATCGATCGAAGTCCGCGCGGCTCCAAGCGCGCGCGGCGCATCCCGAGCCCCTGATTGGCCCTCGTCATCTGTGACAGGGACGATCCCGGCTCCTGATTGGTCCGCCGCACGTGTGTACGCGCACACGTGCTTCCGGCTGGGTGTAAAGTGGGGAAGAAAAAAAAAAAAAACACACGAAGAGGAGGAGGAGGGTGAGGAAGAGGGGGGAGAGATAACGGTTTTAGGAGAGTTTAGGAAGAGCGGATACACAGATATTATGCTGCACCGGGGAGAGGCACAGACTCTGGCGGTAACCTGGAGCTGCTCGCTATGCCCGCTCTCGGAAGGCTGTTAGGAGACGACATGCCGCCGCTGTAGGTGATATTAAAATAAATAATAATAATAATAATAATAATAATAATAACAACAGGTATTTATTCGTTTTATTCCCGCCAAACGGGTTGTTTTTACATGCTGTGCGTCTAAATTGGATACCGAAAAGGGGGGCGGGAGCGCGAGCAACAAGTGGAGTTTTTTGGCGTTTGGAGAGAAATCTCGTCTCCAGCTATGGAAGAGCAAAAGGAGCCCAACAGCGGCCGGGACTCGACCGAGGAGGAGAGCATGTCCCTGTCGCCGAACCTCCCATCCCCTCCTATGATTTTACCCCACCAGGCGGCCCAGCAGGCCCACAGAACCACGAACTTTTTCATAGACAACATCCTCCGGCCGGACTTCGGCTGCAGGAAGGAGCCGAGCTACCGCGACCGGAGCCAGACGCCGGGCAGAGAAAACGTCAACCCGCTGGGAGCCAGGCCGCCGCACGCCGGCAGCCTCTGCCTGGACTCCAACTGCAGCAGCGACAGCACCTCGTCGTCCCCTTCCTCCTCCTCGTCGTCCACGTCTTCCTCGCCCTCGTCCAAGCAGAACTCGTCGAAACAGGGCGAACCGGCGAGCAACGGGACCGGCAGATACGCAGACAGCCCCTCGTCAATTATGGTTATGAGTGGCAGCAATGGAGGCTCTCCGCCCAGCACGAAGGAGAGCCAGCCGCTGTTGTGGCCCGCTTGGGTTTACTGTACACGGTACTCGGACCGGCCCTCATCTGGTAAGGCGCTAGTAGTCCCCGCTAACAGTCTGTCTGAGTGCTGGGGAACTTTCTCCACAGTGCAAAAAAAATATATATCATTCCCAAAGTTATTATTATGAGAGGGAGGGGAAAGTCGGCGTGTTCCTATTAAATATTGCATTTATTTTACTATAAATGCTTCCTTGTGTGGCTTTAAATCGGCCAATCACAACAGAGGATTTTTTTAAAATAAGAAATTAAATTATTAAAGAGACTAACAAAATAAAAAATGATTATGAATATGAAAATAAAGTATACACGGGAAACAAAATAGATAATAACTTTCTATTACTCCTCTTACACACACACATATATATAGAAACATTAATGTATGGGCTGCAGTTGTTACAGGGTAATAATAATAATGAATTTTCAGTTGAATCACATTATGCGTACAGTACGTGTAACGTTAGGCCTCCGTGTGTTGTGTAAATGTGTGTTTTCGTTGACTGAGGAACTATCAGACTTTGTTTTTGACCTTTCTGGCATGTTCACAACAAAATGCTGAGAGCTGATAATTATGGATCATGTTTAGTTTGTCTAAAATGTGACATGGCTCAAACACGGTGCTATTGTATTAGACCCAGTGAGAGCACCGCAACAAAACTATCATTATTATGTATTGAATATTAGACTGTAATATGAGTTTGATATGACTTTTAAAAGGTTATAAAACAACCCATCATCACACTCACCAGCCTTCAGTATAAAACACCAGACATTTCAAAATAAGAGAGAAAACAGGACATTATTGTTTGATTTTCTTTCTCCCTGTTGAACCCAAATATATTACAAATGCTTATTCCCAGTGTTGAATGTTTTCCCGATGATTAACTGCAGTGTTTAGACTTTAAAAACTATAATAAATAAAGGTAATGATGCAGTTGGCTCAGGAGCCCCTGCACTGTTGCGCCTTATTTAAAAAAACAAACCTACAAAAAAACCATGTTGTTTTTCTTTTCTTTTTGTTGTTGCATTTATTGTCTCCAAACTCCTGCTGGATGGCTCGGTGAGTGTCAGCTGATGTTGGTGCTCACACAGTTGGAGGGCTTAAAGGGATGCTTGTCATTTATACTGAAAGAAGACTTAAACAATGATTACAGAAATAATAGTTATTAAAAACACTGCGGGGCACAAAATGAAGTGAGATTTCGAGCTTCCATGTTTGTGTTATTTTACATGTATATTAACCTCCTTGTTTACACCGAATAATGAGCCATTATAGACATGTATGTTGTTTGACAGTGTTTTTGTGAGTCACTGATGGCGATTATGTACTCTTCATGAAGGTCAACCCGCCTCCTCCGGTTACTTTTTCATTTCTTTTATTTCGTGTCTTTCCTTCCACGGCTATAGGGGGGCATTACCTTTAACTGTGTGCTATCGCTGTTGTTAAGAATCAACAGTCACCTGATGTCAGTCGCGTCTGTCTGCACAATGCATGGAGCCGCTCAGAAACACACACATAACCCAAAGTGCGCGCTGCATTATAACGAAGTAACCACGGGCCTGCATGGAGGGATTGTTGAACAGAATTTGAGCTGTTGTTGTTTTGTTGCAGAGGTTATGTGCGCTGCTGTGGAGCTGTGAGGGGCTCTTCTCTAAAGCAGCTCAGTGCATGCGAGCCGTGGCAGCGGGTTAGTGCTGCTGGCTTTGGCCAATAACAAGTCAGACCTTTACACAAAGGCCTGGATGTGTTCCTCCAAACGTGTTTACATCCAGTGTGAGAGCAGGGAGGACACATTTGTTCAGCTTGCTTTGATATGTCTCCACTACTTCCCTCCATAATAAACCTCCATTTAAAAGGGAAGTTGTTTCATTGTACAAGTGGCTGTATGAAAAAGCCTTGAAGTAAGTCATGAACACACAGTTAATATCAGTGCGATATTAATTATTAATCATGCGTTAATGCCAATAAGACCTCAGCAGTGTGGGACTATATTGCGTGGCGGAGGAAAAAGTCATTATATTACAATATATTTGAATATGATAGATTAAAGAAGAAAACACTGCCTATTTAAAATGACTGTCTATTGATTGGATATTGCATGTTTAGACACAAACAAGCCGCTTATGTGCAGTGTATGTGTGTGCTGGTAGGTTATATCAATAGGTCCGTGGCTTTGTCCACACTGAATGCACACATTGCAGCCAATAGTGGAGCATGTGTCGGTGAAATAAGCAGGAGCGTGTCTGCATGGTGCTTTACACAGAGGCTATCGGGACACTTCGGTGACCTCCATGTGATCACATCGGGCAGACCATAAGGCGCGATCATCGCTCATCACACAGACGCTTAGTCGATACAAGCGCAGGAGGGCTGCCTGGTAACATTGTGCTCGTGCTCCAGCCGTAGAATAAATATTTTATTTCCACTGTTGTTTCCACACCAGGCCCAAGGACACGGAAACTGAAAAAGAAGAAGAGCAGCAAGGAGGACAAGCGGCCCAGGACAGCGTTCACGGCCGAGCAGCTGCAGAG
Organism: Morone saxatilis; assembly: GCF_004916995.1. NCBI lineage: Eukaryota > Metazoa > Chordata > Actinopteri > Moronidae > Morone > Morone saxatilis. The sequence goes on from NW_023340206.1 coordinate 5,654,264, forward strand.
ACTGAAAAACGAGTTCCAGGGCCAACCGGTACACTAACGGGCAGCGGGAGAACAGTATCTGGCCATGAACTCAATCCTGAACGAGTCCCAAATCAAAATCTGCGTTCCAGAATAAGAGGGCCAAGAATTTAAAAAGGCTACCGGCTACAAGGAACGCCTGGCCCTGCAGCTCATGGCTCAAGGACTTGTACAACCATTCACGTACCACCGGTGCAGGAGGGGACAAGGAGGAGAGTGAATGAGGGCCGGACAGGCTCCTGATGAGGGCCCCGCAACTGATCGTGTTTTGGCAGATAAGAACAAAACAAGAAAAACCACTGGAACTGGAAGAAAGGGGGAACGCTATTTTAAAAACACAAGATTTACTGTTATCGGTAACGTATGATGGACATAATTATATAAATGAACGACGTTATTAAAGTTTATATAGCCCACAGTTATCATGTTGTATACAGTATATTTAATTTCAGGCTCATCTCTCCATCCGGATCTTTCAGGCTCGTCTGTGTTTAGAAGATGTCCAATTGGCTCTATAGGTTTTCTGTGGTCCCCCCCCGCACCCGCCCGTCCCCCTTGTCCCCCCATAGTTGCGCCACATGTCCCTTCAACACATCAGTCCGCAGACTCAAACAAACCAAAGATTTTAATATGTTCACGTGTAGTCTGAAATAAAGAACGACAACGGTAGATGGACGGACTACATTTTCCTTTCTTTCATTCATCTCCACAGATAATATAAGAACAGTGTTTATGGGGATCATCCATATACAGTTCATACAGAGTTTTTTACTCCATGGAATTTATCTTTAATTTCCTAATTGGGATTTACAAGGAGACAATTATAATAATTCTTTAATTCTTATTATCTTGTAACTTAAACCACACAAGGAGCTTTAACTGGACTTCCCAACATCCTTATAAAATGCATACATGGACATAAAATAAGGATCTAAAAGAACTGGGGGCATAAAATTCACCCAACAAATTTAAAGGAGCAAATCGTAAATTAATCATAACAGGCTTTTTTTATTCTTTCTGACTATATAATTACATACATTATTTTATTTTGTATTATTTTAGAGAGGTGGTTATGGGGCCGAGAAAGGAATATAAAAATATGTAGCACACACACACACTCACACACACACACACACACACACACACACACACACACACACAGTTCCTGTTTCACAGCTCATCTTTCACTATAATCAGACACTGCTTGTTTCTCCTTAATGGATAACATTTCACCTATTAATCTATTCTGGGCATTTACAGGATTTAACAGCTCTACTCGCTCACTCGGAGACTCTTTTAGGAGCTTTAATGAAATGAACAGAAATCTGTCAGTGAGTGTATTCTCAGTCTTCTGCTCAGTGAGAAGAACTTCTTCTTTGTGGGATACGTTTGGCCTTACGTGACCTCAGGTTCAGGTTTTGACTGAGCCTGGCTGTGAACTCTGTGACATGGCGTGTGTGTGTGTTTGGGAGTGTGTGTGTGTGTGTGTGACTCCAAGGTCAGCCAGAGCAGACAGAGTGAAGGGTCTGTGCATAAGTTTGTCTGATTATGTGAGATTTGTTTGCACTGTTTAGCTGTTATTGGTTATTTCAACAAGGGATGGGAGTTTTTTTTTTCTTTTTTTGGCTGTTTTTTTAAGGGGATATTGGAGGGAAAACTCTAAATTCACATACAAACACATACATAATTTAATTTTACCGGTGTAAAAAAATGCCCCTTTTAATCCTCATAATCTCTGGCAAATAGAAGCTATATATTTATATTATATTGTACGTCTCAAACTAATGTAAATTAGATTAGGGTGAGGTATTTTAAAAAGAAAACTGGATGATTATTTTTTATTATTCAAACAATTTTAAATAGATCATTCCTTCTATTTGTTTTTATAAAAAAAATATGGTTAACAGTGTTTTTAAAATAACAAAAAACAACTAAAAGATTCATGTTTAGGCTAGTTCGGCATATTTTTCTCCCTTTCTTTCTGTCTTTCTAAACAGCTTGTTTTTATCAATTACTCCAGATGAATCCATAGTTTCCACCTGCCCTCCCTTTCACTAACACCATCCAGTTCAGCTCCCTGTACTTTACACTCATTCCCACCAATGTCCATGGGTGTAATCCTCCTATTACAAACAAGCCACTATGTGTAACAGAGGCTTAAACTTTCTATGGAAACGGCCCGTGAGGTCAAGATTTATTTCCAAAGCTTCCAGTATTGGTGCCGAATTATTTCCCTTTATTTTCTTTCCCCTAGCACTTATAAATACACAGGAGGAGACGCCTCACCGTGATTTTACTGTTAGTTTTATAAAAAAGTGGATGATTTAAGGCGGACGTTTGAAGTGGAGGCACGTCGCTTGAACCCGGGCAAACCCTTCACTGTTGCTCTGAACCGGCAACACGGCCCCCGCCGCCATTTATAATATTTCTGTTTGTTCCATCGCTCATACACATACAACTGATCGCGGATCGGATTATCTAATTAAGAGCTAACAAGCCTGCAGAGGTCTGCAGCGGAGGAGTTCACGGCCTCCGCGTTTCAGCCTTTTTAATTATTTCAAGTGCTTGCTGCTGCGTTTGTGTTCAGCTCTGCCTATAGAGCTTAGATTTAATAAGCGCACGGCATAGCGTGTTAATAATTGATTTCAATAATGACGAGCAGGGACCCGCTGTTCACTTATATTCTGCAGCGTTCAGATTTCATTATGGTTTCATTTTTATACATTGATATTTATTTATTATTTAGCCTATGTATGGAGATGGCAATGCTGCGCCTGTTAATGAGTGCACAATGGAACTGTATTCAATTGCATTAAGAAAAAGGCTTGAAGCATAAAAAGTGAGCAAAATGGGCATACAATTAGGCAAAATGACGAATTTAGCCATAATATAGCTAATTATTGTAATTATTGTAGAAATTGTTGATAGTTTATGTATGGATTCTTGGTCTTGCCAGGCTCTGGTGCAGGTTAACTGTCTTATAAAGGCTGTCAGGCCTCCCTGCAGCACATCTGCAGCAGTGGAAACCTCCAGGGCTCCTTTAAGGGGTTTCCTCTGGGTCCATAGTAATATTAGGAATAATTTAATGTCACTATTTGCTGAAATTTATGAATGAATATTCATAGGACTTGCTTCCAGTTGGACACAAAATCTAATTTAATCTCAACATGATCAAATGGGCCTCTGAGGAGCTTATGTGTGTCTGTTTGGTTTTATCCACAGGAAGAAGCCACTAAAAAGGATTCTGCATCAGCTAAAGTCATTTTAACGCAACTTTCTTGTCTTAAGGAATTAAATAAGAGAAATTAGAGAACACACACAGGCCTAACGTGTTTCTAAATCCAGTCTCTTTGCCATCTGGCCTGCATGTGTGAACAGAGGTGAAGAGGCGGCCTGGCTCTTCACGGTCAGCTAACCCTACAGCTCTAATATTATAATGATAGTTTCATTCCCCGCTGTGAATGCGGAAGAGGATCCTGTGACAATGTATTTAAAATTCATACAATTATGAAACAGCGAGAGGATTTCTCTCTTCCCCCACCCCACCCTTCCACCTTGTCATTTAGGAAGCCGAGGGTTTATCTGTAAAACAAAGAAAAGCCAGGGATCGTTTGCATAGTTAGCATAGTCTGCCTCGCAGGCACAATATGGATTTAATTTATATGCAAATGAAAGCAATAAAAGGAGAATACACACTGGAAATCTCTGGCGTTTAAAGGGGAGAGAGTTGGATTCAGAGCAGGTAGCACACTTGCACAGAAAGACGCATTATCAGCATCAACCGAGAACAATGTTATATAATATCCAGAAGCTGCAGCAACGATTGCACTGGTGTGTAATCCCACAATGCACCGCTGCAAACCCCCAAAAGTTAGCTCGAATTAAATAAGATTTTTATTATGAGGAAAGTTACATTCGCGAGGCTCCAAATGCAGCAAGATCAAAGAGTCTCTCACACATGCACACACACACACACACACACACTGCAATAACTCTTATAAAATATGGTGTAATAGATCAAACTACCCAACAACATATAAAGTGGTTTTTAACTCCACATCGACCAACTACAATATTACAATTCAAAGTTAAGACATCAGTAATAATAAAGAAAAGATAATACAATATACTTAATAATTCAGCATTTCTCTGCGTAATGAGACACTTAAAGTGAATATCCGGCCATTTTTATTTGATTAAAATTCTGAATGCAGGACTTTTATTTGTAACAGAATAAGCCTTCATTTTACTTCCAGTTAAAAGATCTGCGTTCACGCTTGAATGAATCTAATGACACTGGTGACCTTGAGTCACATCAGAAGTAGGTGATAGTCCTACATTTTGATAATAATTATAATCATGTTTCCATTCATTTTTCGAGCATACATAGTAGAGCCACTCCCAGACATTTCTGCAGTGTACATTGATGTTAAAGGTTCAATTACATGCATTTATTCAAAAGGAAGGAAGATCAGAGCTCATTTGTACATTTATCCGTCTGTCTGCTGGTTATTTGCGGCTAAACTTAAACGTTTTCTGGGCTTTTGACGACAATAATCCACACTAAACTTGTGTTTTGTTTTCCAGTTGTAACATTATATTATTATATAAGATGGGGCACACAGTACACAAACTGGGGTCCTCTTTAGAAACATGCAGGCTAACCACCTGTCATTCAAACAAAGGGTGGGTGGGGGGTGGGTCGACCTCACCAGTCCATGCAAATTAAGTGTTCAGAGAGTTGTTTATTTTGTGTGACGCACGCTGCTGGAAAATACATGTCAACACGGAAGTAGAAAAGCTTTTCTGGGATAAACAATTATAAACACACACTCACACACACACACACACAATGAAATGCACCCATGCAGAGCCATACAAGCATGTGCAAAAAGGCAGGAAAAGAGAGCCTGGGCTTACACACAGACCCATTTAAAAGAGCTCCTTAGATCACTACGCTGTGACGGTGGCGGTGCTAAGTAGAGAAGTTTAGAGTAATTCCGTCCCAGCTGCTGCCTCCGTAATGGGATGACAGAGGAGGGGAGGGAGACAAAGAGAGAGGTCCTTCATGTCTCCTCTTCTTTAACTTTTCCCCCTGAATTACTGTAGATGCCTGGTCCCACGTCAGGTTGCCCTTTGGATTTAGACTGCATACAAAATTGCACAATTTGTCACACCGTGCACAAAGTAAGCACGCTGCAAGAGGAATAGCTACTCTTGTTTATTTTCTTCCTGGAGTAACATCCAGAAAATTATGTGAGTGACATTATGCAGCTCACCCAGCTGTATGATGCAACACAGTATTCATTTGTTTCATTAAACACATGTTTTATTCGAGGGTGTCGGCGCAGTTGTGTGAAATCAAACTATTATAGTCAGTTGGCATCCTGTGAAAGCCTCTGCAGTTTCAGCATTTCAACTTTTCTTTGAATTCTTTCTATATGCTTTCCATTGTGTTTGATTGTGCACCAGAATGACAAGTGGAAACAGAGTGTACGGAGGACCGAGGAAGTATGCACACAGCCAGGATGTTAAAGATGAGGTTTTTTTATAAGGCAAAACTGTGTAATAGATAGAAATGTTATAATGCCTTTAAGCCTATTTAGGCTAATTATTTTAGCCTAAATAAGCTAAAAAATGCAACAGAATATAACCCAATACCTACACATATATAATTCAATCTGCCTATTCAGGACATGCAAAGGGAAAAATGCATCTACAAAAGAGCTGTATTCTTTTAGTTTCATTCTCCACTTTAAGATTTATTTTGATTATTTACAGGTCATAGTTTATGGTTATATTGAAATCAATAATAATAAATTAACTTATATTTCAATACATTTAATTATATGATTTAAACCAAACCACACAAACTTCAGAGGTTTCAGTGGGTTTACATTGTCCATCATGAATGCGTCACTTAGCTATGTGTAATATTTAATGTAGTATATAATAACTTTATTAACAACATGTCAGTTCATCAGAATGTGTTTTTTAAACTCACAGATAACAGCTAGGCGAAAATATAAGAAATAAATTAGTTTTAGCTTCAGCTAAGGTTAGCCATATGGAACCCCAAAGTGGTCAATATTAAACAGATAATTCTGAAATAAATAATCACATAAAATAATTGTTTAAAATAGGGTATAAAATGTAATTGAATCATATTTATTTTCAAAATAACTAGTTCACTATTTTCATAGTTCATTTTTATTTCATAATAGATTTTATTTTCAAAGTCTGTGTTATGGCATTTTCCCAATAACACTTTATTTCTTTCCACTAATCTTAAAATGTTGCTTTCTAAAATTATACTTTTTATTTTATATTGTCAGTTTTTATGACTGATGTAGTCACTGCGGTCTCATCTTTCAGCCAATAACATGACTCCTACCTCCTAAGTTAGCAAGCTTAACAACTGCTACCAGATTTAGCCAGTTAGCACCTGTTAGCTGAAGCAACAACAATGTCAAACATCTCCTTTTATTTATTTAGCTTAGCAAGGCTGCACATGCTATGTAGCTGGCTAGGAAGCTAGGTGGGGTTGTGTTTATCATTGAGCATCAAAATAGAGAGACTGTGTTAATGTTTGCTGGTTAATTCAGAGTTACTTGTGCCACATTTTGATTTGCATTTCTCTGAGGAAGCTCTTCTCTTACTACAGTAGCTTCTCTGCTTGTAAGCCAGCTAGCTAAGCATGAGCAGCCTTAAAAGCTACAAGCTAAAGAGGTTTAGTTACTGTGTCTTTTTACCAGCAGCTTCCACTTGCTTGATTCAGAATTACTCTGACATTGTTGCTGCTTTAGCTAACAAGTGCTAACTAACTAAATCTGGTAGCAGTTGCTGAGCTTGCAGTCGGCATGTGATTGGCTGGAAGGTGACAAAACCACTGTCATGAAAAGTGACATTATGGAATAAAACTAGATATGAAATAAAAGTATTACAAGGGAAAATGCCATTATTAAATAAAAAATGTCTATAATGCAATAAAAATTGTAGAAAAATAACACTGTTTATTGATAAAATCACTTAATTTAATGAGTTGAGTTTTAATAATTTCTTCAATTATTTAATTTACATATTTGACACAATTTATAATTTATTTTATTATGTCTTTGTTATTCACCTAATACTGAACATAGACTTGCTCAACAGCTAGCTATACATGATATAGCGCTCTTGCTTTAGCAGATTAGTTGGTTGTTTGTGACAGAGATCAGTATGTGTGCCCCGGGACCAAGGATTATATAACCAGATCTACATGCTGTTTTCACTGAAATTATACATTTCCAGGGCATAATAATTTCTTATATTTTAAAACATACACCAAAAAGTCAGATCCCAGTCTTAACTCAACTCTGACCAAACATGTAGTTGTTACTGTGTTTTCACTTTGTTGGGCAAAATGAAATAGAAGGGAAACAGCAAACTGGGACTTCTGAGGTTTTTCAATAGCTTAAATTTATGAAAGACAAGTATGAAAAGTATAAATTACTCCTTTAACTTGGGAACGAACTGGAGAGGAAGTGCTGCTCATCACTCTGTTCAAATATTATTGGTGTCTGTGAACCACTGAGGGGTCATGTCCTCTTTGCACTTGACTTGGAATAACATTAGTTGAGTGTGTGCGAGGAATCAGCTTTCAAAGAAACTCTACGAATGATTTTCAAACCCTTTAACCCCCAAAGTGTTTTGGTTTCAGGAGCACACATATACCGAGATCGATTCTTCTCAGTGTGGGGAAGTTTACTCATGACTTATTGTGGGCTGTCAACTGGACTGTCTCTCTCTCTCACACACA
>NW_023340206.1:5662110-5671979 GCF_004916995.1 Morone saxatilis
CACACACACACACACATAGACAAAGGTGGCATTGAGAGGGAACCTCCCACAATGCAGCTGAGCGTCCAGGGGGCTCTCTGCTCCAACAGCCGTGATCTCACCGAGCTAAATCCAGATTACATGGAGGATATACACAGCGCCACTTGTTTACTCTGCCCGTCAGGGGGTGATTTGGGGAGGTGGGGTGTGGAGAGGGTGGAAGGGGCATCACAAACCCACTGTATATAGAACAAACTGACTTCAAGCCAAAATTCAGGGGGAAACTTTCTCATCATTTTGTTCAAAATTTGTATCATTGTGAATTTGTGTGAAGAAATTGTGTAAAATAAAAACCCAGGTTTATGGATCTGAAAAGGCTTCTTTGCATCATAAAATCAAGCATCAAGCTCCCAGAGACTCCCTTTTCCAAGGATCCACGTCCATTCAAAGGCTGGTTTCCTTCTCTGTAAAAACTTTCTAGGGAGTCTTGTATGCAAGAGTGTTTTTAGATCATGTTTTATGAATAAAATCGACTGGAATTACATAAGGCAAACGTTCAAGTAGATAGATAGTAGATTTCTTGGTTCCTGTGAACTCAATCTTCCTCAACCAACTCTGTTGACTATTTTTTATGACCCGAAACGCTAAGGATGTAATTTTCAAATATATAGCGTGCTACTGAGAAGGCGGCGCAGTTAAGGACAGTTATTCTGCTCAAATTAAAAAGGAAGCGTCAGGAAATGACAGTGCATCTCCAGCCACAGCTATGTGGCAGACAACACTTCAATTCAGGCTGCTGGCGAGCGCTTTATAATCTGCTTCATCTGTGTTAAAAGAAGTCATCACATGCAGCACATTAATCAGTGCGAGAAGTCTGATTGCAAAACAACACGGAGGTGCAGAAGGAAAAGATCTGCGAATTTAAATGATTTTCGCTGGAATTGTGCATCTTTCATCAAAACAATATGAAGAAAACACACAGTGACGCACATCTTACACAACTTCTCATGGTGAGTTTCTGATAGAGGCGTGATAGACACACACACACACACACACGCACACACTTATACACCACAAACACAGTAAGAACAAAGGCAAGGACACCTGGGATTCCCCTGTTGTATGGGTGGTCACATGCACCTCTGCCTCTTCTTCATGCCTTCCACATGTGGAAGTACTTTATCTTCCCACTGCCTCTCTCACTTTGTCTCTCTTCTACTCTGTGTGTGTGTGTGTGAACCACTTCACTTGGAGGAAACCAAAGCTGTGAGAGGAAGATGGTCCGCGATGAGAATAGCGATTTAACTCGCTCCCATCTGCTGCCCCCTTGAGAGGTATTACACTTTAAAAAAAAGAAAAGAAAAGGGGTTTACTGTTCAAGCAATGCACCACATTTTTTGGGAGATTGTCATGTTGGTCAACTCAGCCGTTACGTGATGAGAACATAGACACCGCAACCATCCATGTGTCCACAGAAGACTCCTTGCTAACACTTTAGTGTGGAGCGCTGTGTTGAGTGACTTGAGTGTTTGCTTTTTTAGGGTGTCTTTTATTTTATTATTATTTGTGGGTTCATTTCGCAGGAGTCTCTCAGAAATCAAACAATGGCTGACATATTTGTTGTCCGTCTGGTTGGCTACCCTCTCGCCCCTCTTCTCACACTTCAAAAGCAGACGCGCTGGTGGAGATCTCCCTCTCCATCTTTCATCGCGGCGGCCCGGAGGTGATGCAGGGAAGCGATTAGTCATATTCAATTTACATACGGCTGTCACGGGCTCCTCCAGGCTGAGCACTGATGTCATCCGTGCGTGGGGCCCTCTGCGGCCACCCGGCGTATGGGAAGACTTCTCGCTGTCACGGGGGAGAGAACCTTCCCCCCGTGATGGGAGCACTATTACCGTTCAAGTGCTATGATGAATGTGGGGCGGCACTTTTGTGTGCATGTGTGTGTTTGTAGAAGCGGTGAAACCTGTGCGTGTGCTTTTGTCTGAAGCGAATTACAATAAGTGCATTCAATCTCAAAAAGGAACAAGATCTACATGTCCCTAAAGATCAGAATTGCAAAAGAGCAAAAGAGCAAAAGAGCTAAAAGTCAGAGGTCAGTTGGAGGTGCTAGCTAGTTCAGCTAGTTAGCCATTGTTCCAACTAACATACTTATTTTAACACAAGCAATAATCTTTTCCTAAAAACAAGTTTTGGTGCCTAAACCTGACAATACTGCAAATATTTCACAACAATAACCACATATTTATTATTGTGACCTGACTTCATCTTTAACTTAATATTTGGAAATGTAGGCAAAGACAAAAACAGGCCTTTCGGTCCATTGGGATGTTTTCTGGACTATTGAGGTTTTGGAATAATGAGCGTTCCCTGTTAAAGGTGTGTAGGATTTCATGGTGTCCAGCAATGTAGTTGCAGGTTGCAACTCACTCGCCTCACCCTTTATATGTTTATTTTTCTTTGCAAAAAGTGTGGAAAGTTCCAGTTTTAATTTCCACCACTGTAGCAATGAATATAGTTATAACACATGGAAAGAAGACCCCAAATTTACACACATATAATTATTGATCAGTGTGTTTTTATGTCAGAAATAAATCTGGTTTAGGAGGTTTTGTCTTGGGTTACTTCCAGATACACACACACACACAGACGCACGCACACACAGGGCAGTGGGAAGGAGGGTGGTCGATTGCTTTAGCTCTCCCTTACAGAAATATTAGCCCAAATATGGCTCTGAACTCCTTAAGGGGTCAAGAGCCGGCAGTCCATTTTGCAGTCGGCTGCTCAGAGAAAGCCGTGGAGCTTGTGTAGTTTATAGTGAAGAGCCACTGGCAGCCATCCAGAGGAGGAAGTCTAAGTTATTTATGAAGCTCCGCTTGACAAAAGACAGTAAAGCTTCCCATATTCAGTGAGTCTGGCTGCTCCACCTATGACAGTGAATCCAATTTGCTGCAGTCAGGAGCAATTAATCCTGTGGCCAATTAGGTAAGTTCATGTACAGTAAGCATGATATGATTTGAAGTGCAAGATAATCAGAGCAATCTAGCTCTATATTATATATCTATAAATAATTTTGCTATACTATCATTTTGTTTTGCTATACGCTCAAAGACATATTCATATGCACACACACACGCACACACACACATATGAAGGCCAGAAGTTCAGGTTACCAGGGCAACTCATCTCTGGATCTGGGCAGCAGAATGCGAGACCGTGAATAACTGTTTTAACACACAGCCGGCACAATGTGTGGTCTGTGACATACCATCTAAAGCATCACTCTGTGTCTGTCTGTCTGGTTGTGTGTGTGCGTGCGTGTGTGTGTGTGTGCGTTTGTTTGACGTCACTCTCTCAGTGTGCATGTGTTTCATCTTCATCATTCTGTTTTGCTGTACGTGTGTGTTAATGCAATAAAGCCTCTTTGCAGTTATGATTTCATAGATGTGGGATGTTATTTTTGTGTTTGTTCACAGTGACCACACACATCCACACACACACACACACACATTGAAGTAGCACATGCAATGTGACCCGGGATTAATATGTTTAACAATATTTTTAAATATATAAGTTAAGAGTATAACACAATGCTACTATCTCTATCTATTTATGTAAGAAGAATATCTGATTTATGCCAAATGTGGGCCTAAGTAGTCAGATATTGTATTTTATCCGTGCTAAAATACTTTTTACTGACATTTACACTCTTCATTAGTGTGTGTATAAGTTTAGCAACTCAACAAAACAACATAATATTTAAATCACGTAGCTACATTTATATATGTTTTAAATAATAAAGCATTATTTGTAAAATAATACACTGTATAAATAAATAGAAAGGAGGGTTTTAACAGTGGTTAAGAGAGTTCATTGAGGCACATTGTATGCTTTGACTTAAAAAACTGGAAGTTGTGAATATAATATAATAAAGTTAGTCTAAAGTGTTTATGATAAAAAGAAAGAAAGTTACAAAAAACTGCCCATAAGAGCTCTTTGGACCATACTGTATCATTTTAAACAGAAAGTTGTTTGTTTAAAACTTTAATGAAAAAAAGAGAAAGTTGTTTTAAAAAAGCTCCATTCTGCATGCACTTTTGAGACCGTCCCTACGTCAGCTTGACAGTTTCTGTCTGCGGTCAGGTCGCACACAGTGCCAGTGTCAGTATGAGATCATGAGGTAAAAATAACACCTGTGGAACATCAGTCAGCTTTATTCTGCACTCACCAACAGATCTGGTGATAACTGATGAAAAGCTGTTGAATATGAACGCCACAGAATGTCTGAATATCAAACGGTGTTGACGTTACTGGCCAAGATAAACTTAAAATGTGAGTAGACAACTTGGTCCCAGCAAATTTAAGGAATGAAAAACAAATACTGGCCATGTGTCATTATCAGATTCTGATGTTAGTGTCGGGCTCCAGCTTCTTATAAAATCTGAAAAGAGGTTCTGTTTGAGCTGAAGAAAAAGACATTTCCTGGTGGATTGTGGTGATGCCTCAGATAGCTACTAGAAAATGTTGATGATGTTGTTGTGTAATGTTGGAATGCTAATTACAACCGCCACTCAAATGCCGCAGATAATACAGTGTCTTTGCTGTGGTAACGTATCATCTCTATTCTGATACTTTCAATCAGACAAAGCGATCAAACCGTCGGTGTTAAGGGACATTTATTTCTATTTTCTTTCTGCCTCGAGCTAACAGGTGTGAGGCCGAACACCTGCGTGCTGGCTGTGACGAATCAGAGGGGTGAAAGTTCAGACGTGCAATGTGGAAGACATGTTTATGTGAAATATGTCCCTATGAGCATAATGTCCATGTCCGGGGCTGACTAATTTAGTTTCAATCACCGAACACAAAGTAGAAGAAGTCAGTTAAATGTGTTTTTCTTTTCGCCTCCACCTGCTTCTGTGTATTGAACTCCAGTATTCCAGAAATCATCGGGAGCAGATGGTCGCGAGGCAAAAACAAACATCAGAGAGAGAGAGCGGGAATGAGTGAAAGGGAGAAAAGAGAGGAGCATGAGGGAACTGAAAAGTCCTGCATTTCCCGTCGAACTGTGGAGATGAACCGCAGATGTTTGTCGACAGAAGATGAGCCGTCTCTAACAGCTGGTCGGGGATCAGATTTGTGCCAGTGCGTGGATGACCTCCTGCAACGCTACGATATGCTAGGAACCAGACGCACAAAGAGAGCAACAAAATACACGTCAGAAGAAGAAGAGAAGTAGGATTTTTAAAGGGTGAAAGGGTTCTTTTTAGGGTCCAAACTGGAACCCAAAAGTGCAACACTCGAAACAAAGAACAAGCAAAAGAAAGAAAAGTCATTATTATAGTTTATGTTAGGAATTGATTGTTAAATTGCTCATCGTTGCCACCCACTTAGTACGACGTTCCTCTACTGATGCACTGCTAGCATTAGCCAGTGGTCCCAGTCAGGAATGACAACAATACTCAGAGGCTTTTTTTAATAGCTGACTGCAGTGCCAGCAGAGGAACTTTACCCAAGTGTTATGACAAGTGTGTGGTGAAGAACCGTCAAAGACAAATTTAAATGTCAGCGTTTCGAAAATGCCAGCCTTTCTTTTGGCTTCAGAAGTTGTATACATGTGTGTGTGTGTGTGTGTGTGTGTGTGTGTGTGCATTTTTTGCATGTCTCCACAGGAATTCACAAATACAGACTTCAGAGCGGTGTGACGCTGCTCCATCGGGCTGTATGTAAGAATAGCATTCTGGTTTTCTTTATGTTTAACTCGAAAGGGGGGTAAAAATGAACACAGCCTGCCAGAGAAGGACATATGATACCGGTAAGCATGTCTGTGTGGGTTAGTATGTGTATGAGAGGCTTGTATTTCCAATTGAGCTAAGTCAAGTGCAGACAAGTTCAGTTGTGGTACTTTACTTTAGAAAAAGTATGTAATAATACTCCATTACAAGAAAATGTCCTACATTTAAAATCCTATTTATATAAAAGTACATTAGCATTATCAGCAAAATGTACTTAAAAGTACCAGAAGTACTCACTCTGGTAGAGCTGAGTCCTTGCTGCTGTGGTCATGGGTTCGAGTCCGACCTGTGGCATTTTGCTGCTTGTTATCCTCTTTCTTTCGCTCCCTTTCCTGTCTACCTTGAGCTGCCCTATAAAAATAAAGGCAAAAAAATATATAACTGTATATGACGTTACTAGATTATTAATATTGAAGCATCAATACATAAGTAAGATATTATAGTCCAGTGTGTATCATCCTAAGGTTTAAGGTAGGTAGGAAAGAAGAAAGAACAGTTTCAAGTTGCTCATTTGTTTTTAACTTTTCTCTCATATTTGCCCTTTTTTTAATGAAATAAGGAATGATTTGACCTCTTTGAACCTAATAAAGTTTAATGTGCAAACGTCTCTGTAACAGAACTGCTACCAACTCACAGACATCAGACACATAAAATAAAGAGCTCCAACTAGACTCGCTTTTTTATTTAAGAGATAAGGGACAAAAGTTAGAAAAACACTTTTTTTAGTCGTAAAATGTTATTCTGAAGAACAATTATACAGTAGCTGTCAGATGAATGGATAAAACTGTAAAAAATGATAAACAAATGTGATTTCTCTTCAACCACCTCCCCCTTACTGTGACAGGCATTTGGTACAGTCCTGGACTCAGGTGTAGGCTTTTATCATTGCTTATTGTATATTTTACCAGGTGGAGGCCAGACGCACCTGAGACCAGCAGGTTGGTTACTTAAATAAAAAAATATATATTATAAGTATAAGTTATTTAATATGAAAGCTGCCTGTAAAAAAATTAAAGTGAAATTATGTGGGTGGATGAACACATATTTAAATGAGATGGGACCATGTTGGCGGCCATTACACCAAACAATAGGTGAAAAATACTTTATTTAAAAAACAGATAAAGTGCTTTAACATGATAATCAGAATAATGCATAGGGTGATATAAGCCATAATATTGAGTTGATTTTTTTTAATAATGGATCACCGACATGTGAGGAGCAGCCCAGTCACGTTCACAGTCAGTCGGCCAAATGTCTTCATAGAAGTCGTGGAAACTTTGTCCTGATTTTACAAATGACAGGAAAAAATTGCATGCAAGGCTCCATTTGAAGGCACATTTTGCATTTGTTTTCTTTTTCCTGCAAAGATCTTTTCTGGGTTAGAGCTGTATTTGAAGACAGATGTGAAAAGCCACAGTTTTTCATTATAGTGTTAAGTCAGGCCACATTTTGTCTTCTTTGGAGTTTCACTGAGCCACAGATCGGCAGGCAGGGCAGTCTTCTTTAAAAAAGTGGATCAACAAAACACACTCTATTTTAGTCACTTAAATCTTCAGCAAGCAACATAGTTGACTGTATTTCCAATCAATAAGATGATCAATAAGTTTCCCCTGCAAAAGGAACCTAAAGCTTGAAAGTTTAATATGATTATATGTCTGCGTTTTCAATGGGATTAACAGTAAAATAATAATGCCTAATAGCATCATATACACTCTTTCCTTTTCCTGTTATGTGATTTCTTGCTTTGCACCTTTTTTATTCTTTTTTCTCATATTTTCTCCTCCACACAAGCTTCACTAGCAAAGAATACTCCTAGTGAAGAATAATAAAAGTTTTAGCAGGTGGAAAGTTTATTTTTACTCGTTAAAGTAATAAGTTACAGTCCTGAGGAGATTCACACAAAGCAACACATACTGTTTACTGTAAATGCAGAGTATGTATGAAAATTATGATTATTATTTTGAAATATTTGTACAGATTTTTATTTTAATTTACCAATTTTCCAACTGTCAAGAACATTCTTTTATTTAAATTACTACAACGGTTAAAACAGGGTTTATTTTTTCAATAACACGCAGAGAACAAATATCCATAGTGCTCTTTTACACACACCCACACACTTTCCTATTTTCTCTCTAATCAATCGACTATTATCTATGCAAACTCCTTAAACTGCTCAATGGGGAGAGCTGGCTGATTGTTTTTCCATTAAGTAATATTACTGCTACACATACAGCCACAGGTCGATGCAGCGCTCATTATGGCTGCGGGCTGATAATAATTAACCGCTAATGTGTGTAGAAACAGGCCCCTGATGGGCTCATGGTAAAGCGGGGCGCTCCCCGAAGACACCAACACAGCAGCTCGCTCCGACTGCTTATTTGGCTCTCTTGCTTCACAAAGAAAACCAAAGTAGGCCCCACAGACTCCAAATGGGATTAAGCAGATGAATTAAGCAGGAGAGTAATTGGAGGTGAATGTGTTTGTGGCACTCTGAGAGTTGGCTTGTGTACACTCAGCTGAAAATACATAATAAACAGCTGCTCGATTAGTAAGTAAAATGTGAATTTACAATTAATTTAGCTTGCTGTAAGTGCTGTATCAATGACAACTGGAAGTTATCTTTGCAACAAAAATGGCTGTACTGTATTATAAAGCACACTTTATTAAGCATTTATAAGCTGTAACTAATGGCTTTATTAATGCTTAATAAATGCTTAATAAAATTACTTACTACTAGCTGAGGCTGAGTTAGCTGCTGGACGGTCAGTAAATCCCTCCAAACCGCTTGTCTGCCAGCTTGTTAACACTTAATCTCTGGTTTGTATTGCTGCACGTGTTAAATACAAAATATGTGACATGTGGGTGTGGAGGGTTTTCAGTTGATGGAGACTGGCTGACTAACAAAAGTCGTGATGAGTAATGTAACATATTACTTTTGCTGCTTAGTCATGAAATTACTTTTTCAACATGTAATGAGTAATTAATGATGGTGTGCAGGCCACCATATATGAAATATAAAGGAACAGATCAATTAAATCCACTAATTAACTCCTGTACATTTGCAAACCTATGCATGATGAAAGTCGCAGTGTAGGAGGAAGGAAGTTTAAATAAGACAACTCTAAGTTTGTCCATAATTTATGTAGACTCTAAGTAGAGAAGAACCAGAAATAAAATGAGAGGCAGTTGGTTAGAAACAACAAAAAGTTGATTCCCTGTAGGGGAAGTCTGGGAAGCCAGATGTTCACCAAGCCCTTCACGCCCTCACGGAGTTGCACCCTCTCAGTAACCGAATGTATGGCCTTAAATTGTGGCGTGTGTTGTTGTGTTGTGAGAAGTACCAGAGAGAGAGATAAGATGGGAGAGAGAAGAAGAGAGAGAGAGAGAGAGAGGCGTTTCCTGATGTCCTGGCCAGATGTTGCTGATCCCTGCCACTCAACAGAGGGAAGTTTATACCCAGCTTTACAGAATTAGGAGAGTCGAGTGGGACGGGAGAGTCAGTCCCACTGGACAAATTTGGTTGGCCATTAAAAGAAAATTATTATTTCTGTTTTTTTTCAATGGGTGGTATTTGATTTTGATTTGATTAAACATAATGCGACTAAAGTTCCCAGAGAAATGTTGAGTGCATTATCATCTTAAAACATAACAAATGCTGAAGGCTCGTCTATGATTTACCAGAAAGACTCTTATTGCTGGCTCCAGTTAGCCTGTATAACAGCACCTCTTAGGGTATTGATTATTCGTTGGAGTATTTATAAGCCAATTAAACTGTGTCATAATAAGAAAAGCCATATGAAGAAATGTGTCGTCATATAATACATTACTCTATAATATAAAACATTATTTTCTCATAAGTGGTGTTATTGTGTGTTCTGATTATTGAATAATTATTGTTACTAATGTTAATGTAATATTCATTAAGTGCTTTAAATGCCCCTGTTAAAGGGGACTTACTGGTCATTAGGAGTACCATTCCCACTTTTATAACTTTTTAAAGTGAGAAAAACAACCCGAATGATGTAAGAGTGATGTCATCAGGGTTATGTTACAATATCAGCTTAAATGCATTTACCAGGCAGGGAGAGTCTA
>NW_023340206.1:5672079-5692358 GCF_004916995.1 Morone saxatilis
ACTTAATAATTGGTAGCATAAACATAAGTTTTTAAGTTGATTACTCATAAAATTAAGTTGTTCCAAATAGTTTCCCCACATTTTCTAAAAGGCATTTTAAGTGTCATGTACTTCATAACTATAATAATCGTTTTTAAGTTGATACACATTTTTAAATTTTGTTTATGTACGAAATTATTTAATTAAACAAACCTGTTTGGCAATTAACTGTTTTTATTTTGAATTGCAGTTTAACAGTGTTTGAACACACAATATTAAAAACACAAATTTAAATTGTCCCATACATGGCCACCAATCTTCTCAAGGTCCTGCAGTCTTTTTTACACATTATACGTATTAGATCAATTTTACAAAAACTGTAAAAAAAATAAATAAATAAAAAAAATAAAGCTCACTATCAGAGTGACTGTTTATCATTCCCATTAGTATACATTAAAAGGCAGGGCTGTCAGAATGTAGCTAACTGAAACTGTATTGAAATTGAACGCTGATGATTGAAATGCTGATTGGATGTAATCAGCTACAATTTACTCACACATAATGAGTCGATTCTTTAACTGTGATTGACCGTCTGACAAATGGAGCAAATCAGGAATTGAAATTGCATTCAGGAGCAATCAGAAGACTGTATCCAAGTTCGACTGATGCAATGTCCAGATTCCATTATTGCAAAGTGTTAATCCTCTGCTTGTCCACTTGCGCCGCCTGTGTGGTATGACATACATCAGTCTGCCTGTCTGTGGAAAATGTGCATCTGTGTTGTCCCTCTGCTCTAAAGCCCTATATATACAGTGTCTGTGTGTGTGTGTGTGTGTGTGTCAGTGGATTTCTATATACAAGTGTGTTTTTGCTCCTATATGTCCACACTTACATCTGTCTTTACCCTCACATGTGTGCGTGCATGTGTGTGTGTGTGTGTGTGTGTGTGTTTCTCCATGTGTGTGTTCAGGTCTGGCGTGGGGATCCATCTGTGTCAGGTTAACCCGCTGGGAGCCTCTCCCAGCAGGTAGTCCTGGAGGGCCTAAATCATCTGGACGGCCAGAAGCGTGAAATCCGTCCAGGCCTGGACAGATGTCTCTCTGTTCAGCCCGACTCAGCCTTCAGCGACCTCACAGACCTTTAAAGACCCTTGGAGCACACTTTGGATCCCAAAAACGCAGACCAGACTGTTTTACTTCACACCCCCGCACAAAAGCCATCCCAAAACTGGACTAATATGCTTTAAAACTGAAACTTTTTAAAATATTTTAATCATAAAAGTACATTTATGCTCACTTAATGCATATAAATACAAAGATATCCACATTTTTATACTATATTATAGGTATACAGTATGTATCCAAAATAAGGCTACATGTGCAGAGGAGGCTGGTAATGTACTGCATCGATTTTTTTATTAGACTTAATAAATAAACTTGCTACCCCGGGTGCCACATGTTATATGAACTGACAACATGCCAAGGCCAGGTCAGCCAGAGGCTAAACCAGCATGTATTTGTAGGTGTGACACAGCAGAAAGGCAGTGAGAGAGCGAGAGACAGAGTGCTGCCCTCTGTGACCTGAACACCATCTGCACAAAGCTTGATCTTTCACACATCAGACGGTGAGCAGTCCGTAGTGACGGACTCTGACTCAATATTAGATTACATGTTTGTATGAATCCTGAAATCAGAAATACCTCTTATTACACCAAAGTGCATCTGGTTGCATTGGTGACATTTTTAGCTGACCAGTCAGCAGTTTGATGGCACTACTGACGTTACAAGAGCTGAACTTAAAGGTGCAGTGTGTAACATTTAGGAGGATTTATTGGCAGAAATGGAAAATAATATTCAAGTTTTCATCAGTGTTTAATCACCTGGAAAAAATAATTGTTATGTTTTCGATAACTTAGATTAAGACTTTTAAATCTACAGAAGCCACAGGTCACCTTCTTTGCCTTTCTACAGCAGCCAAGAAGGGACAAACGAAACTTTAATTAATAATAATTAATAAAGAATACAATAATTAAGACTTAATAATAATAATAATTAATAAAGAATACAACAACACAAGCCAAATTTAGACAAGTGGAAAGGCATACAGACTGGCCAGGCAGACATATGTATAAACATGAACTTAAAGCTGCTACCCTCAATATTTTTATATCAACAACGGACCAAATTACAACTTCTAATGTGAAAGCAGTCGCTCATAGTGACCAACCCACAGTGAACCACCCACATTTCTCCCACCTCTACAGGGCATTTCAGCGTCTTTAAGCCTATTGTTTTGGTTTTATGGCCATTTTCAGCAGCAGCAGGCAGCTGTTTTCGGTGAAAAGGTTTTTTAAACCCACTGTACACGATACAGGCTCAGCCCCAAACTGCAGACAAAGGACACATCCTCCATATCAGCTAAAAAAATGTCTGATACTCATACTATTATGGCAAACTGCATCAACCTAATAATAAAGAAATGAAGATTCCATCGAGGCCCATTTTGATTAAAACAGTGGATATCTTTCCAGAAGAAACACTCAATGGTTTCCAGTTAGCTTCCTGTCCGTTGGAGGCCTCCTGTACCAGCTGATTGAGCTGGTGTTATGTTTTAAGCCTAGGTGGCTGGGCCATGGGCCTAATGGGTTCCAGCTGGGCCTGTGTGTCTGCATTAAGTCCTCAAGTGGAAAAGTGGCTGCAAAGTCAAACCACCTGGTGAGGCCGAGCCGCCAGGGAGGTGTGAGGTGGTGGTGGACGAGGCAAACCCTGGAAAACCTGAGAAGGAGGCCTTAGCAAAGCACAACAACCTTCTTAACCTGTTGTTTCTTTTATTTGAAGCAACTGTAATTTCATAATTTGAGGTTATATGTAAAGCCTTAAAAAAAAAGACAAGCAGCTTACTGATATCCATGCAGCTTAGCTGGCTGCAGGTTCTGTTTCGGCACTACCTGTCAGCCAAAATAACATTTGCCAAATCACGCGAACAATTTGGGCTTACAAGCTATATTACAGGCTTAATCTGCTCAATGCTCCACCATTTGACCTTGGCCCATTTCAACACAAAGCCTGACAAAAAGCAACAGGATCCTCTCAATCCGTGTGTGAGCGCCGCAGCTAACAACAGCTGTAATTTCCTTGGCCTGATACTGCAGCTTTGTCACAAGTGTAGCTACACGGAGCGAATAATTCTTTTACAAGCAGCATGACAGGAGAGATGGCAACCAACTCTAGGATTTCACGTTTGTCCGGGGAGACATCTCTGCAGCAAATACATTTTGGCACAAGCATGTAGTGGTTGTCACATTAAGATTCTCCGTTTTTTAAGCCTGCGTTTAAACAGGAAAGTCAGCTTAGAAGATATTAATTTTTCAGAGCAACTGCCTTAAGGAAATACCTGCATTGCACTCACACTCAGGAATTTAGGACTTCGTCTGGGTCTTTGCCTTGCTCAAGGGCTTTGTGTTGGTAATTCGTTACAGGGAGGGACTAGCATGTCTCATTCAGTACCCACACTCTGAGTTCCAAAGCGCATATTCAAACTGGCAACCCTCCAGTCCATTATGGTACTGCTGCCAAACAGTGGAAATTTGCATTGTATGTGCTCTCCAACTCCACATGATCAACAATCACTTAATGCTGAAGATGAAATAGTTCAACATTTTGGAAAATAGACTCACTTTCCTTTTGTTTGATGAGAATACTGCTAAGACTCACATGTCTGTACGCTAAATATGGCGCTAGATCCAGCAACCAGTTAGCTTAGCTTAGCCTAAAGACTAGAAGCAGGGGACAATAGGTATCAAGTTTGTTTCATTGGTGGAAAACAAAATGTAAAAACAACAAATTGTGGTTTTAGCGGGAGCTACGTAGCTGGCCAGCGCGTCCAGACTCAAATAGTTCCAGCACTCTCCAGAAACTTGTCCTTTTTACATTTAAACAAACAGACAGAACATGTTAATAAGTAATGTTTAGGGGTGCCTGGAGGTGTATTTTTTTCCGTTGGACAGAGCTAGGTAGCTGTTTTCCCTCCTTACAGTCTTTATTCTAGCTCAGGTAATAGTCTCCTGGCTCTAGCATCACATTTAGAGTACAGATATTAAAATGGTATCAATCTTCTCATCTAATTTTTGGCAAGAAAGTGAAAAGGCATATATCCAAAAATGTCAAATTATTGCCTCAAAAATACAAAAATAAAATAAAAAACTAGAGTAGAATTCTCCTCAACCTGCACACACACAAACACACACTCACTCTGTGGTGTTATCAGTGTGGCCCTCAGCGTCCGTGCCACACTGCATCCATCACGGCTCGTCTCCGCCAGCCCACAGCTCAGGGCTCGGCCTGGAAAATGGTGCGCAACACAGCTGATGAGCTGGTGAGAGATATTTATGAGGATCCTCGTAACCAGCCGAACAGATCTCAGGCAGATGACTCCGACCCGGGGCGCTCCACTTTTTCCGCAATAGCACTTAACATGTTACCTCCAGCTGTCATTCAGGGAGGATGTTTTACCATGTGGAGCAATCTATAGCAAGACACAGCTCATCTGTAATAAGTCAGTGTTGTTTGTGATAGAGAACAGTAACTGTGAGCTTAAATATATATATATATAAATATATAAAAGCTGAAATGAAACACTTCACTGGAGCATTTTTACAAGACAAACACCAATACTGACTTTATTTTGCTTCAATTCTCATAAGAGCAGTTAATCGACACAAATTCAATGCAGCAGCGGAACAGCTTTTATTGTTTTCAAAGGAAGTGTTCCCTCCATGGATGATGGCAATGCCTGGCACCCATTGTCTATAATAGAGTTTGTGGGTAAAGAGGGATAAACCCCAGTGCCCACCGGGTATCCCTCGCTGTGGCTGGTAACATTGTGTGTTATGTCTGAGACATTAGTGTTGACTCCTTCTGTTGCATGCATGTCACTCATCCTTTTAAAGTTAATATTTAGAAATTATTTCGATTTTAACTGAGCACTAAAACCACACAATAGGAGCTTAGAAGAGAAGCTCAACTGTAAGGAATCAAGGTTGCACTGACTCTGAGGGCAAACCTGATTTCACCATAAAAGCATGAGACATTTTTCTGTTTTTCATGAATTGAACAAAAGGAAATATTCTAATAGGAACCAATAGTAGCGCCCTGGCGATCTTGTCATCCTTTTCCAACGACTGCTCAAGCAAGTCACTATGTGGAGGAGGAAATCAGTTCAGCAAGCTCCAGGAGAAGAAAAAAAAAGACATGTCAGAGTAAGTTACTTTGAGGAAAGAAAAGAGTGACAGTGAGAAAGAGCCAGTGTGATTTGGTCTTCTGTCATCTGCCTTCTGGATCCCTGTACACAAAACATGTTGCAATTGAAAGAGATGGAGAGGGAGAGAAAGAGAGAATCCCTCTAATCCATCTGGCATCCTTATGCTGCTGTTTAGGCCCCATGGTGACTTCAGAGATAGAAGATGAGCATGAAAGGGAATTACAACGAAGCCCTTTCACTGATTCCAAAAAGTCTGCTCCAAATTACTTTGAGAGCAAATATCAACTTAAACAGGCCGTCTCTCCCTTCTCCCTCTCTCCAAGTTCACGACTTCCTCTGCAAACAAGGCCAGAAGTGGGATGGGATGAGGACCAGCAGCCATTTGAGTCCCCCTGTGATGGATCGAACATGGCACTTATGCTAATTCGCCTCGTTTTTTGGCCAGCACCTCGCACATTCTTACCCAGCCGAGACTCCATCTGGAATGTGCAGTTGTGGCAGTAAAGCAAAGCGCTCGAAGATGCTGCTGCTGCTGCTTAGGCCTAAACTGTTTCTACTTACTATCTTAGCTGGATGGCAAACAGACTTTGTGGCCACGGTAAAGAGCAGCACATACAGCCATAGGCAGGCGGTGGAGCTCAAAGTGTAAGTACTGCATGTACTGGATAAAAGAGTCTGGAAGGCTACCCTCACAAGACCCTGACTCCTGTCAAAAAATGTAGATTTTTTGGTGGAATTTTCTCCACAGAACATTTGGTGATGACGTATTATTAATAAAACATGTCCTACATCACATCGGCCGGCCAATAGCTGCTTTTAAATGCAGCTTGAGGTCGCTTGAGGCGACAAAACCAGAGAAAAATATCACCCGACTCAGCAGGTCTCCACAGCTGTACACAGCTTTTTTTAGCTTCTTTCAGCTCGTTGTTTTGGTTGCAAGTTTCCTGTTTTGGTTCACTCTTGTCAGTGTTGTTTCCAGCCGCAGCAAGCTGCTGTTTTCAGCTAAAAAGCTCAGATAAATCCACTGTACTCTGTCTGCCCATCACCAAACAGTAGACAGACAGTTAGTGACTAGCTAGTGAACATAGCGGAGCGTTTAGTTTGTGGAGACCAAAAAAGCTAAAAGGAGAGTGAATATTGGATTTATACATATAACATGACTGTGAGCAAATAAATCATTGTTTGCCAACACATTTTCCATATCAACTTTATAAGATGATAATATGCCAGTATGTGTTTTAAGTGGACAAAAAAAATTGTTTACTGCAGGTTTAAGGAATGGAAAATATAGATAAACAATCAGATTTTGTATTATTGAATCACTTTTCAAAAATAATTTTAAAAAACAGACCCTATCCCAATTTCTTCATTACATAAATGCAAAGATCATACAGTAAATCTCATAATACCATAAAGCAGTCTTCATCATTGATGTGATAAATTGCCCAAAGTGGCCTCATACAGCCAGAGAGCTACAGTATGGCAAAAAGGGTCCTCTAATTATCAAACATTAGTTATTAGCTATATTACATTAGTTAACTGCTTTACACATGATGTTTTTCTATTTATTTAACTGGCTTAACATGTTCCAAATGTATTCTAAATAGCATTACAATGGTCTTACAACCAACCTAAAGGCATGCTCGTTTGGCAGTTTATTCCCTTTATTCTGTTGCTGTATTGCATCTTGAAAGTTTGACCAACCAAGTATTCTTTAATGGGGCACCTTAAAACTAGTTGCTGCTGTAATACTAAGTCTACAGTGAAGCAGCTGGACACGCCAGCTCTGAAACACTTGATAGAAACGTGCCCTGCTGCGGTCTTTCCATTATCTAAACACACATCTGCGCTGATTGATATGCTTGAAGTGGGCCAATTTCACCTCCCTGTGTGATGTGATAGCCATTTATTTGTTCAGCTTTAATTGCTGGAGCTCCTGTCAGCGAGGCAAAGGGAGCCCAGCTGCGGGAAGGTGACACGTTGGCACTGGATCAGGACAATTCGATACCGCTCCGCGCCTGCTTTCGAATTAGCATGAACCAAATCGAAAAATTCCTCCACCAATAGTGCCGCTGTCAGATGTTGTGCGATAGCGGCCATCAGCACCTCTCAGCCATTACGGCAGTTTAAATGTAATGTATATTTTGAACATGATTTCTATCTCTTTAGACTGCAAATGACGTGAAGCTGCTATAGTATCTCTCTCACACCCTCTCACTCACACACACACGCTGAATCATATATACGGGGAGGGCTTGTCCACATGTCTTATATTCATGCAGAGATTGACAGATACAATTGCATGCACATGCAATCGAGTTCCTCCGGTTTAATTTGAAGGCACGCGGGGGTCAAGGATTTCTTTCAATCAAAAAGAGTTCTGACAAGGGGAACGTCTTTATCCTCCGTCATGAAAACAATCTGTAAATTATTTGAATTAAAAGTGAAGGAACTGCATGAACATCTGGGAGCTGACTGCAGATGACTTTTCTTTTTCTGCGCAACTTCTTCCCCCACTACAGGCATGAGAAAATAATAAGTGGAGAGCTGAATTTGTGTCAGCGCGGCTCAGGAAAATAAGATATCATGTCTTGCTGTCGGTTTGATGTCAGGCTCTCTGAGTCGTACCCGAATGCCTCATCCCATTGAGGCTGCAACGGAGGCCGCCAGAGTGAGGGGGGGTTCAGCCAGAGTTCACGTCTACAGCCACTAACCAGCTCTCATTTCCCCCTCTTCATCAGCTCTGTCTCTCTATTTACCTCTTATTTTTCTCTCCCCCTTTCTGTTTTCCTTCCCTGACTTCTCATCAAGTTGTGTAACACAGTGCTCTCCGCGCTGAGCGACGTCTCCTTTTGGTGTATGTTACTCAGCAGAGCCAAGCCAAACCCGCGGGACGGCCTCGCCCAGTCCCAGCGTCACTCAGATCCTCAGCTAAGACACTTTGTTTGTGTCTTCATCAAATGGTTGTCAATGGACTCTGATTTGTGATCAGGAACATGTGTTTCAGTCCACATTTCGTTGGTCAAGAGTAATCAACAGAGGCGGCAGGACAAATAATATGGTGAGTGTTCAGTTCCAGAGATGTAGCTGATCACATGTGAAACACCCAGTCACATAGAGGATGAAAATGAAGACTGCACGTCCTGTGGTTGAGACTAAACTGAATAATAAAAAACAATTGAAATGAAACAATGGTCGTCTGACCAACAGGGTCCTATTGAATTAAGGGAGGTTTCATTCAATTTTACTAGTCAGAATCAGTTTATGAGCCATTAGGAGATACTCAGCCTGTGAAAACAGTTGCATAAGGTCTTCTGTGGCTCTGGAGAAGTTTTGCCAAGTTTGAGAAAATTATTATATCACTTGAGTATTCTCGGCATGAGCACTGAGAGCACAACACTTCAACAGAAAGAGTGGAGTTTGAAAGACACTGACATTTACCAGACAGGAAGGAGATAAAGAAAGATGCATTATGGGAAGAGAAGTATCCAGCTTTTGACACTTTGACACATATTAGGGACTAAAAGGTCTCTGCTGCATTGATTTTAAACTTGATTATGGCTTTTTAAATATCTTAAAGTTCTCCATCTTCAGGGAGGTGCCTTACTGAATCATGGATACAACCTAAAAAAGAGACTTAGATAAGTTGGCTGGTGATTTATTTGCCTTAGTTCATAAGTATATGGTATCAGGCATGTAGATTTTGCACTTCCGCCTAAAAATGTCATGTTTGTGTGTTTTATACAGGACGGCGAGGCAGAATACCAATGCAACGTGCTAGCATGCTCACAATTACAATGTTGACTTTATTGTAGCTTTTGCTGTCTGTGTTTATCTGCTTTGACTCTATGTTCCCTCCCTGATTTTTTTTTTTATTGTCTTCACTGCTCTGAAACAACTCTCCGCAGCAGCATCCACACTGCAACCGGACGCCTGCCAAGTTTGCATGCCGTCACAAACCAAGTCATTTTCAAACACTCAGAACAGTTTAACCACAGTTTGCTGACAGACCTTCATGTCTGTCAATGTGTCACCCGAGGCTACATAAAAAGCCATCCTGATAGCTTAGTTGACCACATATAGCTGTGAGTATGACACACTGTGAACCAGACCATCTGAATGTCCGCTATATCTCCAACCCAGAACTACACGACGATGCTGAACACCTCTTTTCCACAAACATGAAACACGCATCATCGACCCTACCGATATTATTTAAATGAAAAGCAAGGCTCATTTTCATTTCCCCTGTCTCGTGCCATATACTGCTCGGATAGATCTGCCATGTTACGTGTCAGATCAGATGAGCAGAAAGCCTGCTCTGACATCTGCATTTGGGATAAGTCGACGCACTGCTTCTCTTAGCACCGAACAGTATGCGTGAATTGGAATTTCTGTTGCGGGTTAGCTTAAGGTGCTCAGATACACAGATTTATGAAAGAAAATTTGGTGCACCACTTTGTTTTTTTTATCCATATAAATATAGATATGATATTAATAAATTAGCTTGACACACTATAGGTACATACAAGTTCATAAAAATCCACTCAGCTGAGAAGACAAGCACAATTCAATCCAGGTTTCCTTAATTGAAACCCTCTCCCCAAGCTCCCTGATTAATTTATACTCTGAACGTGATCTAAATTGACCCATCCAGCCGCAAGGTATACAAGTAGCCTTGCTACTGCAGCAGACTGATATGTCATTAGAGTCCCGCTGCGATCGTGGCCCCAATATTTCATACTGTGGTATAAGTGACTATGAGGTGACTCCTGCTACAGAGAATATGAAATTATCTCTCATCAGCGGTAAACAAGCATGCTGCCCAGCCCCCCCTCCAGCTTTCAGCAGACGCCTTGAAGAATTTAGCAGCATAAATTGACCTGACTTTGACAGATACTCCTAACCGCTACAACTACCCCCTCCCCTCCGTTCAGCTCTGCTCTCTTTCTCTCTCTTTCTGTCTCACTGTCATTCTCTTTATGCAAAATGATACTAGGTCATGGTACCAACTGGCAGTCTCTTCTCCAACAGTTTGTCGAAGATCAAATCTCATTCAGATTTCTTGTTTTGTTAAAGTGTGCACATGCAGACCACATTTCCCTTAAACCAATTTCTTTCTCAAATTGGATATTGTGATCAGTCCTCTGCCCTTTAATGGTGACATTTTATTTGTTTTACGGTGAAGACCCACTAAACATGGTGGAAGGGATCAAAAGTTGAACAAATGTCCTTTATGCAAATGGGGGCGAATGTTTTGTCTTTCTATGCCGTTAAAAAACGCCTGTGAAGAAGAAGGTAATTATTCCAGACTATGGGATTCCCATTTGAATGACAGAGTACAGACACTTGTATATATGAGGTGCTGCTTGGCACAAAATCGCGCACACAGCAACAAGTGAACATGGTGGTTGACTGGGCTTTTAAGGGGCCGGTATACTCCGTCAGAACTTCTTGTCAGATGGTCGAATAGCTTCGGGAACCCCCTCCCCCGAGTCTTTTGTGATGCCGCGACTGACAATTCCGTAATCATCCGAAACAGACAATCTAACATTCGCATCCGTTTCACACAGTGATAGAACGTCTCTCTCTAGCTTCCTTTTCATTCTTAATACAACTATTTCTGTCACTTGAATCCCAACCAGGAAACCTTTGAACAATGTAACTCCACCTTTGAATGTGGCCATTCAGATCAGGTATAAACTATATTTCCACCACGTCTGAAAAACTAGTTCTGAACGAGCCTCAATTTGAGAGTAAAAAAGAGAACTTGTATTGTATTATACTTGTACTGGGTATAGTCAGTTAACGCACATGAATGGGTCTAATACTTGGTATTTAAACATCATCAGCTCTATCAGAGAAGTTTCTGTACTGTAACTGTTCACCTTTACAGAACCTATAATGTCTTTTTTGTCTATCAGTCTACAAGCTCATATCTTCAGTTATACCCCTGTAACTTAGAAGGTGACTCTGTCATTTCCACAGCTTATATTATATATCTCTGACTATGCAGCTTGCGATGCGCCAGATCTGGCTTCTATAAAGACGTAGGATAAGATTACAGCTAAATCAGTCTTGTGGCTTTTCTCTGGGAAAACTTATGAAGTCCTAAAACTCCCCCAGTTATGAGTGGGCCCAGCAGGGCTACAGAGGAGGGTTCCCAAAAGGAGTAAGGAGTGAAATATAATACAAGCGTCACTGAGCCTCCAAATAATAAGGCACTGACAGCGTGGAATGATAGCATGATAACTCATAGAAGCTTCTTAAATCCAGCACAGGTACATGACCCTCGCTTTGTAAAGAAGTCATTTTCCGTGATATATACTTCACTAATTCATCTGGCACATGCTTTGTTTTTCTGCTCTCCTTCCTCCCCTCTATTCTCTTTCCTTTTGATGAAAAGTGGAATTATTTGCACTATTGCACACATGGTTTTGGATCTATAGCTATCCTTTCTGGCTCTCTTTCATTCAATACAAGTCATGGATGAAAAGGGATTGAAGCCGTGGTACATTTAATGAAATGAAGAGGTAGCAGTGCCACTGTTGGTTTACATGAAACCAATTTTGTGAGTAGCTGGGTTCCAATTGGCTGTTCGTGCCATCAATCACTAAGCGGCAGCCGATTTTCATTAGGCTGCCGTGACTCTCTCCACAGTTGCCGGGTAAAGGGAAAAAAATAACATGTTTGCAAAGAACATAAAACACGAATGAAGTGAGGTGCTGATGTCTGTATATATTTAGTCTATCAGCCAAGGTCCTCTAGTGATTTCACATCAAAGAAGAGAACAGGGAGCCAAAAGTAACAGTTTCACTTCTCCTTGATCAGCATGTGATAGCTGTTTATTGGCTTTGGAAGTCAAGTGAGGGTCAGGATCAATCCACTGTGAGAGAGTCCCACTGAGGACGAGGTGTGATTTTATTAAATCAACATGGAGCTGAGTAGTGCAACAGACTGCTCACTTTTTATTTCAAACCCTGACTTTTCCTTACACCATGGGTGTTTACATGCCACAGTACCATGTCTTTTTTTTTACTCCAGGTAGCATATCTAGATTTCTCAAAACCGGGGTATGGCCTTATCCAAGTTATTGAGGGTAAGATGTTTGTGCCAAACATACACAGGACGCTCCAAAATCCTGATCATAACCAGGATAAAAGTGGACATGTAAATGCACTCACTGTTGTTATATGATCTTAATGGGACTGGAGCTGCTGATGGGTTGAACCTGTGACCCTACAGTCAAACCACCAAACCGCTTTCCTGCTCCAGGTCCAACATCAGGAAATATATGCTTGCTTCAGCATTTCGGAGGAAACAAAATGTGTCTAAATGCATGTTATATCCACACAAATCTATTTTTTTCTCTCACTATTTGAGTTAAGAAAAGTATAATCTATAAAAGATTATGTTTTTATGAGGATTTATAAGTTCAGCAGGTAATGTAGCTGTTCTTTCCATGATTACTATTCCTTCCTAATATGTATCCTTAACCAAGCTTACAGTAGTTGCCTCACAGTGACCTGAGGGTTAGTGGATTGAATCCATAAATGCTCTGGGAAAGTCTGGGTTCCTACTGTACTGCTGCTCCCACACGAACATTAAACCCTATATCATGTCATTCCACCTCTACTAACCCATCAGGGATACTATTTGGCATTACATTTCCATGCTATCAAGAGTATCTTGTCTTTCTCCTCCCCAGGACCTTCATTAGGTCAGTGCAGGATATAACTCACCGTACGCCACCAGTCAACCACCACGAACCAGTGGACGCTCACGTATGCACACACAGACTGTATGTTGGAGTACAGCTGGTAACAATCAGCATGGTCCAGGACTTAATGAAGCTTTGACATAAGAGCTCATACTCTGCCGTCCTGCAGACAGACAATCCTACCTGGCCCAGACAGTGAAGCAGCATCATCTATTGTGGATTTATGGTGAACAAGACATAATTCGTTACTGTCTAATGAAAACGCTGCATGTTCAAGAGGTCAGATTTTAAAGCTGCCGTGTCTTGGAATTATTAACATCAATATATCATTGTCAAATTACCTGTAACATCTGGGTATGGTGATAAACAAATGAGATCATGGTTGAGATGATCTACGATAGAGATTTTGTTAGTGTTAGTTATTTGTCAGCATTAAGACGACACTTCCCATAAATCCCCTTCTTCTTTCCTGTGGGATGGCATGTAGCAATTGGTCCAAACTAAGAACGTCTATTCTACTGCCAAAAACACTAAAAGCATCCTTTTCCTAAAACGATCCAGCAGATTTCCTAAAAACAATCTGGTCGTGCAGCACATAACATAAGATGCAACAAAAAGCTGCCAATCGTCTCCGAGGAGGCTTCACTGGCCGGGGTTTCACTTTTGATGCTCAATATAAATAAGCCTTGGTTAAAAATAGAGTATGAGGAGCTTTTGTTGTTTCTCTTTTGGTTCCCAAGGAGACAGAAGTGTTTGCTGTAGTTGTGTTTTTTTCTGTGTACAGAAGGATCTCAGCCAAGATACAATCAGATGTGCCAAGGCATTAAAAAAAGCACATGTAACCATGGGGATTTTTTTACAGTAGTTAGACTGTCTGAAAGTGAGATTTATTAATGCCACAACACTAGACATACAGTAGTAGTTAAAGTGCTTTAAGCTAATATTTGGAATGTATTTATTTAACCCCTATTCAGGTTTTCCAGAATTGTCAGATGAAGGATATCTTTCCAACAGGAGACCTGCCCAAGTCAGATTAATGGCTGGTTAAGCACATTGGCTGCAGTAATGCAGGCTGTTGTATCAGACCATCAGGATGAAGAAAGAGCTGACGCATACTGCAAAGCTCAGTCTTCATTACAGCCCTCGCATATTGTCCAAGCCAGACAAGAATGTTAATACTGGACGAATCTGTTTTTTCTTTTTTTAAGCTTTCTCTAATACCTGCATGCATACTATGGCATGGTTAAGGTGAGAGAAAGATCTGGTTCCGGTTGGCACAAACATTGGCACTGGATAGAAATTGTGTGTTGCAATATGGGCTTAATTTCTATGATACTGGGCCGCCATGATCAGAAGCTTTGGGTTGCCACAGAGTGAGAGTGCAGATACAAGCAGGCAAGATGAGGTTTCTGCAAAAGGACACTGGGATCATATGAGGAGGTTTAGCCTGGACCTCATTATAACTGACCCTTCTCTTTGAGAGGGATCATTCGAGGCAGGTATATAGCCACCTCTTGGCAGGGGGGATTTACTGTGTACCTACCTAGAAATAACCGGAGATACATATCACTGTCCATCTTGTAAAGTAAGGCTGCAGTCATTTGTGATAGGGTCTATCATGTAATCTGTGTGTCGTTAACTTCACACAGGAGACTTTTGTTCTTTAATCTTTAAGGATTTAAGGCACTGCCTCCTCCCAAAATATAGAAACATAAGTCCCCCCTGGGTTAAAGGCCACAGTATTCCCCCGACAAAAACACCACTACGCCACTGTTGAGGCACTTAGGCCACCTAGTAGGTACGCCTCCTGACTGTAGACATAACAAACTCGGATGACACATAAGATGACACAAAAGCTTTGTCACAGCAAGAATGAGATCATAGATACAAACATGAGGTTTCTGTGACTCACATGATGAGCACAGTCATTTCTGAAGCCCCATAGAATTCACTTTTATAATATTACTTGAATAACGCACAGCCACACAAATGATGTAAAGTTGTAATTCATCATTAACACACACACTGCAGCATACTAACACACGGTATAAAGAGAATAGGACCTGATATACAACAACATCTTTGCCGGAGATGAGGTTTGGAGCTGCCTCGAGATATTCGGTAAAAGAAATGAAATTAAAAAATCCAACGTAGGCATTTCTCTGCGTGGTTCTCCTGTCACCTGACGTAAAGTGATGAATCTGCGCTACAAAACCCAGGTGTGATCACTCAGTGGCATGACGGGTTCTGCTGGGCTTCAGGAAAAGCTCTCGAGTTGAGAAAGATTAATTAGTTAAACTGGGGCAGACATCAGTCTTCTAACAAGTCTCTGTGCTGTCGCCGGGGATGGGGAGGGAGGGCGAGGAGGAGGAGAGAGATGAAGAAGTGTTGCCGGAGCAGCCGGAGCTGTGAGAATCTGAGCTGTTGAATTTTCTTGTTTTCCTTGTTCTGTTGTTTCTCTCCATGCCAATGCCTGGTGGCAACGTTTTTTTAGTTTTTAGACTGCAGAAAAAAGGGTCGTCTGGAGGAGGAGGAAAGCGAGGAGGAAGCTCATCCCTCACTCTTATCTGGACACCGGGGGCTGTCAGGTCAAGTGTACAACCTTCCTGGTGCCACACTAATGATGCCCCCCCCCCTTCCTCTGGGCTGCAAGGTCAAGTCACCCACCCCACCCACGCTTTATCACCCCTCAGCAGAACCCCGCAGCTCTGACAGTCTTCACCATAGGGTTTTAAAAGTGATTTTATTGCACTGGCGATAGTCCAATTTGCATTCTTAAGCTATCTCAGTACCCTGAGAAAACACAGTAAAACACCTTTAGCTCAGACAGTAGAGATTTGCTGAATCTGCATGTTCTTTTGTCAACGAGGCTGCGTTTCACATCCACACAGTCGCATCTGCTCAAAGAAAGGTGCTGCTTCTTCTTTTGTTCTCCACTAAGGAGCCCCGCCGAAGTAATTAGAAGTTCAGGGTCTTGCTTAAGGGCACCTGAGAAATAATTGCTATGAAAAAGGTAACCAGACTTTTATTAGTAAGAACTGCGTGATAACTGCAACAAACACTGTTACTGGTGAGATTGCTGAGATGTTCTCCTCTGAGCTTCTGCAGACTGTCAGTGTCTCTCTGAGTCAGGGCGTGGGTGTGTTTGGCCCCATTCACACTTGTCGATTCAAGTGCCTCATATCTGGATCGAATCCTGCTGCTTTTTAACACACATTTGTTTACACTTAGCCACACGGGGACGTCACAAACGTCAAATAGCCTTCCAATTCCAACAACCAAATACACTGCTTGATCTGACGCCTGCATCAGCTGGATGACATTATTAATCAGTGCCTTCCAAAACTTCACCATTTAAAGATAAATCCATTTGGTGATGTGACCATGGTTGAGGTTGGTTAGGTTTAGGCACAAAGACTTGGTTATGGTTATAATTAATTATAATTATGCTGAAACAACTGATGCTGTCATTTGTGTCAGGAGGACAGTTTCCAAGTGTGATTGCAAATTGTCTTGATTGTCATTGGCTACATACAAATTAGCCCAAGTAGATCTGTTCAGAGTCAATGTCTTATTTTGAAATTAAGATTTTATTATTTTATGAGTCAAAATAAATACTGTAATAATGTATTTTCTATGGAAGCCTGTTTCTACCAGTAAAATATGGGAAAATTATCAAAGGCTAGCACTGACAGATATAAAAAGTGCTGGACAAGCCAAAATATGACTCAATCTCATAATTATGACAGTATCTCATTCATATTTCACTGTTAACATGTTTTTTTACTTTGCACAGTGTATTTTGTTTTTCCTGTTATTTCTGCTATCCTATTCCCTCATCCATTCAAGTATCCGAATCCGAATAAGTACAGTATTATTCAATGCTTTTGATAAAATTTATTTTATCGTAGAGGTTGACAGCGATAGAACAGAGCAGGGATGCAGCTACATGAGTTGTTATTGAAAGA
The DNA here is from genome assembly GCF_004916995.1 of Morone saxatilis. Lineage (NCBI taxonomy): Eukaryota > Metazoa > Chordata > Actinopteri > Moronidae > Morone > Morone saxatilis. The sequence continues at coordinate 5,689,006 of NW_023340206.1, forward strand.
AAAATTAGAAGTACACAGTGAGAACTAACTCTGGATTTGCTATCTTACCATCTAATGATTTAACCTGCAATCCCAAGAAATGAGGTGTACAAAAGTGGTCAAGTGACAAGTATCAAGAGTATATTAAAATAACGCAAATTTGCATACATCCCTGTGACCTGTTGTGTTGCTGGTGGCTATATGGTGGCTATATGGTGGCTTAGCAGGTTGAGAAATCCTTGGAAATCATGTGAATCCCAACAGTTACATTCCATGATGATCAGCGGATCATTTGAGTCAAATTTATCTGCGCTGCCCTGACAGAAGCAGTATCAGTTATTATCTTAATGATGTTTACGCCTCTATATGGCCGGAGACTCCAAAGCAGTGAACATGGTATCTAGTTTCTCTGTGTCCTCCAGTTTAGACTTGGCACAGAAGAATCCCCACAGAAGAAACCCTGTGCCCAATACCCAGTGGTAGGGGCTGAAATAATAAACAGGAATGTACTATTTGAGAATCACTGCTAACTGTTTGATGTTTGTGTTGTTGCTGGCACAGAGTTTCGTACTGTAGTTAAAAAGTCGTAGATGGAACAAGAATGGGACATCGTGTACCGGGAACAGTTGAAGATGGACTGCAGAATGGATACAGAACAGCGTGTACAATGGTGCCACATTAATATCTGGAAACCCAAATCCACGACAGACTTCTTAATATGTAATTACGTCAAGATAAATCCGAAACATCGATCCAAAGCGAGTAACCGCTTCAGTTTAAAAGTAAATTGGTGGAAATTTAGCGTACACTTAAACTCCTGAAATTTGAGATTTGAAGACGCGTGGACCACAGAGCTAAACTGCCTGTGTCTTAATTTGTACATAATTTCACAAATGTTGTAGGTTTTACAAATGTAAATATTATAAATATATAATATATAAATATTTCCTATTTGTTTGCAGAATTGTGTCCATTTTGACAAATGTATTTAAATCAGATTACCATCCATCTGCTCCTTGGAAGGTTCTACACTTTGCTCTTTTAGCAACACTTCTGGAGTATGAATTTTTACCCTTCCGCCCGTTATTATTGAAATCAAGATTTTCTGGCTATATGTTCTTCTGCAGCACAGTGAGCAGCAGAGGAGCTGAGAGTGACATCTGTTAAGCCTTAGAGCTGGAAGGCCAAAAATAAAGTTACTGGGTTGGGCCCCCTCTGCTGCATCTACAGAAATCAGCTGGAGGACAAATGGTGAGATTCCTGCTCAGTGGGATGCCATGAAACGCCATGCGCACATACAACCGCGCACAACAAGGGTATACGCAGACACACCTCTACTGCACGTGCGACCAGACAAGCACACAACGTACAGATGCATGCGCACGATGGGAGCAAAGAAGCATCATTACATGGTCGGATTAAACAGAAACATTTTGTTGGAGCGAACATCAAGGCTTTGATTTCTATCTTTGGCCGGGAAGAGCTGTCACAACCCTCAAAGAGGAAACTGATCCTCAATCAGCTCTTAAGTCTGAATCCCCCCTACTCTTGGGATGTTTAATGGCAACCTTATCTTAAACTGTGGATGACATTGTTTCAGTCACTTCATATTTTCTGATTAACATCGTTTTGAATTGTCAGCGGGGGAATTGCTAAGGCTGTAGCAAGCAGCATCTTTGTGCTCTGACAAAGATGGATTTGCTCTATTCTCCCTCCCTGTCGTATTCCACTCAAAGCTCCAGCTTCGTGACTAATCGGCTGCTAAATCATCTGAATTTTAGTGACATTCGATGCACTCACTGCTCATCAGCAGCTCGTACCTGAACAGCAGCAGAATAACAAAGCGGCTAGTTAAGTCACAGAATGCTTTCCCTGTCGGAATGATACCGAATCATCGTCTGGATAAGAGCATCAGATAAATCCCTAGAAGAACTACAGTCAGAACAAAAGCAGGCTCTCACGTGGATGAGGAATCAAAGTCTGATTTCAATATACAACACAATTCAGATGTCCAGGTCAGCCAAGTTCAAGCAATCACAGATGAATCTAAGGAGGAATCGAAAAGGTTTTTCCTTTTAGAGAACAAAGAGCATCTTACCTTGCACGCTAACAACTAACAGCTAACAGGATTTTTTCATTACCAACAAGTGTGTCTTTTTCTAAATCTTCCTTTTTCAAAATACTGGATGATATAATGTAAGGGATGCAGAAAACTATCTTACTAAAGTAAGGTTGTCGGGTTAAATCTAGATCTGAGGAAATGTATGCATTCCCACAACAAGTAGCTGTACCGCGGCCATGGGAAGTAGCATAACAGTTGCATAATGTCCTCTGAAGCTCTTGACCAAAAATGGAAAGAAGTGGCATGTTCAAATTGGTTTTACTCAAGTGCCACCGGTGTTTAAGCAAGTTAAATTCAGACTTTTTAAGGCATTATATGATATAAGCTGTTTCATGGTCATACTGGTTATCAAAGATATGAATGAAAACTAGTAAGGATGGTAAGGCCTTGAATGATTTACTAAGTGCATGAATTTATTGACACGTATAACATATTTTTGTCAGGACTTCCCAGCAGAATATAACAATGATTAATGAATTAATTAATCATTAAACAGCTGAATAAGCAGAAGAGTATGAATGGAGGGATGGGTTAACCAATTAAAAACTGACAAAGGACTGTATATGAATTTAGTCTGGAACAATAATATAATAAAATAATAATCATTTTCCTGCCAGTTTTTGCTAAAATCACATACAAAACATATATATTTATAACTAACTTTAGTTAGTTATAAATGTACTGAATAAAGTACTTAAATCAATCATTTGTAAGCATTTTCAAGACCTGTGGATATCCTGTATCACATCTTTAAAACTATGAATTTTTAACAGAAGGTCTGTGTTATAAACTGGGGGTGTGGATGTTATAAAAAGACACTATCAAGTTGCATTATGGGAATGTCCCATTGTTCACAGATTAGAGTGAATTTCTCAGCACCAGCATACCAATAACTGTCCTCACACCAGATAAATCTCATTCACATAGAGTGGTTTACTGCTACATGGGGCCAATGAGTAACACACAACACTATTTCAGTTTTAGGTGTATGTCCAGGTGCTGTTGATAGTGTTGCAGCGGTATACCAATACTGTGGCATACTGTGGTATGAAAACTGACGATTAAGCGGAGGGGTTTTTCGTTCCAGTGTACATTTTCTTAACTACGGTATTGAATTCCACCATATTAGTGATATTTTAAAGATATAGGACATAACATTTTGTGAAAATATAAGGGTTGTTGTAATATCGTATACCGTTATACCTTGTAGTATCATACTGTGGCCAGCGTGCTCTTTTATGCTGTAGTTTGC
>NW_023340206.1:5692518-5692669 GCF_004916995.1 Morone saxatilis
ACAACACCTTCACCAGGCAGAGGAGTGTGTTCAGCAACTGCTGTCCCAGTCCAGCTCCACCAACAGACACAAAAACTCTTTCGTCCCCCTGGCCATCACACTGTACAACAGCTCTCAGTAAAAGCAGGGAGGACAATTAGACAATAGACAA
>NW_023340206.1:5692769-5708226 GCF_004916995.1 Morone saxatilis
TCTATCTATCTACTGCAACCCTAGTGTTACATGACATGAGACCTGACAATGCTGACTTGGGAATAGATTACCTGGAAAAACTGAATCTTTCTTTTATAGTCGATCACTTGCAAGTTCCTGGATTCTAAATCGCCTGAGTATTCCTTTAAGCAATGCTCCTTACTTGGATCTGATGGGCCGGTTTATTTGGAACGGCAAATAAACACCAAAACCCCACACTCACGTGTAAAGGATTTTCATCGTTGCGACAAACTAAATCCCTCCAAACACCCCTCCCCTGTTACAAATGTTCCCTCTTTCAAAATCACTTCATCTGTACCTCTCTGCTCTCCTCCAGGATGGTTTGATGCATCCACACCTCCCCATATCACAGAGAGAAATCCCCTGTAGTCCTGCATTAGGTTGAGTTGCCACGTTTGCAAAATAAAAAAATAAGAAAATCTGAATTATAAATAAAAGGTAATGATGCTATTATCATGCTCTCTTACTATCCTGAGCGCCGCGCCTCACCTTTCTATTTGAATAATGATTTATAATCATATTAGTTCTCTCCGGAGCCCTGCTCTGGAAAAGTAAAAAGCTATTATCCAGTTGTCAGCTTCCAGGAGACGCCGTGGGAGATGGAGCGATGATGCTGACACACGCACATACTGTAGCTACACACACTCGGTGCGCACACGCTTGTGCTGGTAGAAACACACCCAAGGCGTGCATATATGCACATGCAGAGCCATTGTGCTGCACACGCAATCAATAGTGCAAATACATATTAGCTTGCATGGACACACGCGTGCACACAAGCCTTATTTTCAGCCTGAGGAGGTGAAAAAAAAAAACAAGAAAAAAAAAGAGATTTCAAGCAGAAATGCTGTTTGCAAATTGTCGTTTTTGTTTGACCCAGCTTGGAGTGCCAGGTGGGCGGGGTTTACTGCAGGAGAACCACTTGTCAATAACAGAAAAGTACATAATATTGGCACTTTTTAATGCGCATGTTTGCAGTCGAAAAACTGCCTGTAAAAGAGCCAATTCAGCCAATTATTAGCATTATTATTGACACTACATTATTCTTATACACATTAACAGCCGCACACACAAGGGAATAAGGCAAACCAGTGAGCATGAACACAAATATCACTGTTTACCTCAAATATAGTCTAGAGGACAGTAAAAACTGAAAACAAGACTTCCCTAAACCAAACTGTGATTGATGCTGAAACATATATAGATAGATAGTGAGCAGGAGAGGAAATAAGATATCATGCATCACTGATCAATACTGTCACCTGCTCGGCCTAATCCTCTAAAACACATTCAGACAGAACGCGACGGCTGGTTTATATCGGGTGTGATCTGGGAAACAGCAATGTGTTTACACTGAGCATTAAAAACTACATTTGGTTGCAATGTCAAGGAGGAAATTTGTCATTAAGCCATTTTTTCTTTGACAGGTTTCAGACTGACGCATCAGACGGCTGCTGTAATGGAAAAGAAATGCACTGTAACTGTTTGTGGTACAGTATTGTTTAGTCAGTGTTAGAAAGTTACACTGTGATTACAAAAAGCCATCCCTTGATGCTTAGGGTCAGTGCTGTGGTGTCTTTCACAGATTTCCTTTGAGGCTCTGGGGGCAGAAATAATGTACATATTGCATAAAGCCAAGATTATGAGGCTAAACGCTCTTTGACTCTTATAAATCATCTAAGTTTGCTACCTGTTCTAGCCTACAACTACAGCAAGCCAGTAGGTCTCATTGCTAATTTAGTATTACTTTTAGTATTACTGAATATTGTATTTATTCTGCTAAACTCAACAGCAGCTCTAGATGAGAGAATATACACACAATATACAATCATTTGGGTTTTGATGAGATATTTTCAGACCATTTTTTCTGCAAATGTCAATAAAAGCTTGTGGATTTTCCCTGTATTCCTGTAGACACACAGCAGAGTGTCTGCACTTTAGAGGAGTCTGCAGTTTTATATTCTTTGAAGTCAGCAGCATAGTTCGGGGAGATAAGGAAGAGATGCCAAATAGGCATTTATTTATGTGGAAATGATCACTTGACTTGCGCTTCTCTATTACTCTGAGCCACCCCAAGTGAGACAAGGAGGGACAGACCCAGTAGTCCTGTAGCTGGATCAATTTCACACCATCCGACACAAAATCCCGTCTACAACGCCACACGGTTGCTAAATAGGTAACGTCCATAAAAACGTCAAGCGGAGGGGTTTTTGGTTCCAGTGCAAAGCGAATGATCAGGAACACTGCTGGATGGGACGCGGTGAGATCTCTTTAGGGTCTATTTCAGGGAAAGAGATCTGAGACGGAGGCGCACACACACACACACACACACATTAAAAACACACTCTTCCTCTGTCTAAATCCATCTTCCAATCTCTAACACCTACGCACGCGCAGAAGCTGTTTACAGACATCTAATCTGGTGAGATTTACATTTGCAGGCCTTGGCGGCTGGTGTCAGGGTGTCATGTCTGCCGAATGTGATCTTCCATGTCGAGAACATTATTATCCCCGCGAGGAATTTAATACAGGGGGCGAGCCAGGTGCCATCTTCAACAGCCTGGTTAGAAAGCGCAGAGAGAAAATGCACCTTTAAAAAGGAAAAAATGTGGCACGCACAAAAACACGCCATTCAGCGGCGGTTTTTGGAGCAGCAGTCGGCTGCGAAACATGCTGCTGCTCTGACCTCACCACACCTTTCACCACCTCGTTTCCCTGGCACCCATTCAGGGACAATTTCTCAACAGGACCCCGGTGGCCGCCGACACAAAGAGCAGGCCAGCCAGCAGTAATTACGCCATGCAAATGCCATTTAGGCCTTTTAATACGGCCGGTGTCATATCTTTTCAATTGGTTTGGCGTTTATCACTCGGAGCACACACACACACACACACACAGACACACACACAACACCCACCATCTGTCCCGCCGCCAGGAGGCCCGCGGAGGAAGCGGCGGTGCGGTGACACTGTTCTTATCCAATTCATTTGGCAAACTTTCCTCCCCCCTTTCTGGCTCCCTCTTTCATCTCACGGGGTCATCTGTTCTTTCATTCATTTGGAAATTTCCTCCTTTTGCTCCCTCTTTTATTCACTTCTCTCTGTTTGTCTTTGCTTTTTCCTTTCCTGATTTAAAATGTACCGAAATATTTATTTTCCCCTCTATTCCTTCAAGGCACATAAAATAGAAAAATGTCCGTTCACTTTCCATTCCCTCAACACACAGACAGAAACACACTGTGTCTTTCACATTAAAGGTGCTGGAGATGGACACACACAATACAGAGTACAATAAAGGTTTCATGCACTAGAAAATATCAGCTTCTTTGACGAAAACTGCAGGGTACAACTCTGTGGACATAAAAACTACAGGGAAGAAGTCCCACAGTGCATTTCAGTGATGAACAGCAGCTGAGGAACATGAAACATGATTTCTCAGAAACAAAACTGAAATAATTCGAACTAGTGGCCATAAACATAAACCTAGATAACATGACATTAACCAGTATTTACAGGAAGTTGTGACAATTAACACAAATTCAGTTCAATTCTGTCAGATCACCACAACTTTATCCGCATTATACCAAAATAATCTATTTTTATATTTGCAATTTCCGCTTGCTTCTGCAGTTTCATTGCAATTACAATACCATCGCAACATGCATCACAATTTTTTCTTCAACTTCAACAACAAGCTGCAGTGGCGCTGAATGTAAATATCTGGGTCTCCCCATTCAGTTTACAGTGTCGCCAGCACCAGCGCTCTGCCAGCACTCACTGAACAGCTCCACGCACACACTGCTGACGCTCTCCCCCACCTCGGTGAGTGAGGGGTGTGTCTGAGGGTGAGGCTGCCACTGAGACAGGTAGTGGTGGCCAGCTGGTTTGAACAGGTGTACAGACTGTGTGTTCCCATCGGACGGATCTGTGCACTTGGCTGCCGACCAGGGACTGATGGGTAAAGCCTCTCTCCCCCTTGTCTCCTTGTTTTTCTTGTCTTTTTTTTTCCCAGTGTGTCTCTCTGTCTCCTCTTCCTCTCTCTGTCCCTCCCTCTCCCATCCCATCTCCCTTTATTTCTCCCTCTCAGACACCACAGAGGTGTGTGTGTATGTGTGTGTGTGTGTGTGTCTTCAGTCTCTCCCTAGTGGCCCCTCCTTTGTCTTGGTTGGTCGGCAGCGGTGGCACACAAACACAAACGCACACATATACACGGCCATGCATGACCACACAAACAGTGTACCAGTGCAGGAGGCTGATGGGAGAGTAACTACGCATGAAGGAGAGCTCACTGCGAACAGACAGACAGGAAGACAGGTAGTTTGAGGTGAATCGTGATATTTCTTTTTATCCACACAACCAAGAAAATACATAAATGACTTCTACACTGTAAAAGAAATATCCAGCATATCGTTTGGTGCCTGTTTCACCTAAGTTTGTGTAATAATCCCCCTGCAAACAACGCCATGTTTGCATGTCTCTGTGTCCACATTCCCGCCATCTCCCTCTCTCACAGTGCTAGTTAGCTAAGACAAATGGGAATAGTTAGCAGAGGGAAATGAGCTTTTTGGGGGGCATCGACACGGTTTCCACTGCCAAGCTACCGTGTGTGCGTGGCCTCTGAGAGTGATTTATATCTCTGAGCAGGAATATGGAGGTGAAAAGGAGATTATAGGGACAGGTAAACTGGTCAGCAGGAAGATAATAACATTAATTCATGCATGCGTTCAATGTTCAATTACAGGAAAAAATATTGTAGGGCATTAGTGAGGCGTCGCTACGTCACACATACTTTTGTTTGTTTTTAGTGGACTTTTTAGCGGTTTTAACTACTTTTGACTGTGTGATCAGGTGATTTCTACAAATATATATATGTAGATTATGAAGATCGAGTATAAAATGAATTTAAAAGTAGCATAACTCACTTATCTTCTATCACAAAATCCTCTGATTGGTCAGTTTGCTTTTATACAAACGATCCATATCAGAGTCCACTTGGAAGAGGGCCGAGAGCCTTCTTCTCAAGCGGCTTTCGTCCAGTTTTTTGGTCTCCACCAGGATTCGACCGCTTTCAGCTTTCACACCAGCCCAAACGAATCAGTCAAGCTCATTAAGGCTCATTTTAACCAAACCGAACAGGTTTAGTGTGAAAGCATCCTATAAAACTAGTTTTCTGATACATACTGTAAATAGAATATGAGGAAAATGCCTTCTTCCCTATTAGAAATATATTAAACTGAACTGAGGCTTGAAACAAGAGCTCCTCTCGTCCTCTGATGCACCACTTAAGGAATCCACCTGAACTTTAAAGTGGGAGTACACTGAAGCGGTCTCACTGCCGGATCCGCCATGTTCCTTTACAGCTGCACAGAATAAACAAAGACACCATTCACTCATCTACTCGACACATGTTCATCGTAAAACAAAAACAAAATCGGAGCATTGATTCCATAAGAGGTCAACCAGTGCCCTCATCTTTCGTGCAAGTCTTCCCTAGATGAACTCTCGCTTTCTTTTGAAGCACTTCCTCGGGTCGCGGGGTCACAGATGAGGTCATATCCTGTCTTTTCTGATCAGACCTGAGGGACTGGCTGCAGATGTGGGGGCCGAGAGGTCGAGTTTCTCGTGAAAAGAGATAGCAAAGGCATCTTCCTTTACTTTTTACTGTTTCTCAGGCTTTTGGACGAGATTGAACGTTTCTGCGTGCTGGTGGTTCTCTCTCATGGGACACCATCAGTGAAGTGACCAAAATACACTGAGAAGCCCCTTTATAACTGAACCGTGTAACGGGCCCGCCATAAGCACAAGTGCACTTCAGGGTTTTAATGTTTAAAAAGATTATTGTGAAGGGAGGTCAACAGCTCAGCTACAATCTCGGAGGTCTTTACGTTTTAATTTCTTTCTACACTGACTAGGTGCTAAATCATTTGAGGTTGTTTGGCTTGTTTTTGTGACCGGATCATTGTTTAAAATATAAAATTATGACAGATGTCCAGAGACGAGGAATCAGTATCAGAGCCAATCAATATCCAACCTTTTCTTTTCTGAACTCTTTCCAGTAATGTTTCAGTTTAATTCTTCAGTTCAATTTCTTGGCTGAACACTGACATTCATTTTCTGTGATACAAAATTATTGAAAATGAGTATAATTTAACTGAAGTGCTGCAGGCTTTGAATAGAAAGCGAGACTGAAAACCACCATGATCCTGCAGAAACGTCACTAAATTTCCGCAGGAACAAGAATAGGCGCACAAAACCCAGTTTTAACCCAGTTAAAATGATTTTGCGTTATTATTTCATTAAGCTTAGTTTAGTTGAGTGTCTGTGCGTATGTTCGTAGCTATGACAGTGCTTTTATTCTATTGACATCCAAATAAATCCAAATGCAAACAATCACCACAGTTGTAGCTTTGATTCAGAATATCACTTTGGCTGTAGCCTCTTGGAGGAAATGTGATCTCATCTGTAATAATCAGAACAGAAAACGAAACATCTTCTAGAAAGAATGAATGAATAAACTGTATTATAAATATTTCAGCTTTGTTTGTGAGAAATCTTTCTTCAGCTGCGCACATAACTAAATTTAAGTATTTAACTTCTATCATTACCATTTTCTAACCCTAACCCCTTTAATCAGTTAGTGTATAGAGAAAATTAATGGGACTTGCATACAGAAAACCATTTGAATGGTTTATTTCACCTGTATTCATCCTAGTTAGTCCTGTGAAGATGCAGGATCTCTTTTGCAAAAGAGGCCTGGCCAAAATAGCAGCATCTCACTAAAGTACCACAACAAAAAAATGAACAATAACCACGCTCCATAAAATAGATGAACAGGACTGATCTTGGCCTCTTTGGCTGTAATATACCTGGCCACGGCTTCGTCAATAATGGTGGTGGAAGCGCTAATAGAGCATTATGGGAGCCCAGGGACCGATGCTGACAGTTGATTTATGTCGCCTCTGACGACTTCGGCCCTCGAACGAAACCCTGATAAAAGAAGAGCTAGATTGGAACAAGCAGAATGATGAATAGACTACATGATCCAGAGACCCGTCTCATTAGAGAGAGGAAAAGAGAGAGACGGAGCTGTGGCCATTTAGCTAATGTAGCGAGTCATTGTGTGTCTGTGTGTGTGTGCATCCATCTGCATATGTACGTTTGTGTGTGTGTGTGTGTGTGTGCGCACTAAGGGACCTGAGCAGCGGCAGCTTGCTCTTGCTGCAGCAGTAGCAGGTTGGAAATTAATGACACACTAAATATATGGCGAGGAAGCTTGACCCCGCATAATGGCGACATATAGGATTAACCTTGGTTGTCACTTGGGGCCTTTGTTAGCCCACATGCTTCTACAAGTAAACAGGGGGCTGCGGCTCCAAATAGGTATTTGTGAGCCACCGTGCTGCTGGAGAGAAGAGAAGGAAGAAAAAAAAAAACCCATGCTGATTTATTTCCTCACTGCTTCAGGGGATAAAGCGCTGCATTTAGGATTAAAGGATTCAAAGTTTGCGTTTAATAAATAGTCAAAGCTCGAATAGTCGCGGGGAGGAGAAAGCAAAGCATGGATTATGGGAGATGAATTGCAAAAAGGAGGTGTCCTGGATGCTTAAGGACATGAGATGAGGAGAGGAGAGGAGATATGTTTGGCTTTTGGGACCAGGATTCTTCACTACTTCCTGACATATTATCGACTTAATGAAAATCATAATTGTTAGTTGCTATGATACTTTTGTATAGAATCAACTACCCAACAGTGTATAAAGTCCGCTCCATCTCCACCAGCTACATTAAAAAGCTGTTTACACGTTGATGCGTCAACAACAATAAGGCAATAATATGAAACATATAATAATATAGCACTTAGAGAGGGGGAACTCTGCTTAATGAGTACTAATTTTCAGATTTAAAGTACATTTTGCTTAAGTAAAAAACTTAGAGTAAAAGTCAGGGGTTCCCCTAATTTAGTAGGATTTGTCCTCTGGGGAACATGAATGTCTGCACAACATTTCATGATAATCCATCCAACAGTTGTTGAGATATTTCAGTCTGGACTGACCAGACCGACCTCCCCACCCATACAGCCGCACCACTAGCTCGGCTAAAACCAAAAATAAGAGAAGTTGGATCCCTAACATTGTCCCAGATCGTCAAAGTCAGCCTATTCCCGTTTCCAAACCTCCCTGGCTGAAGCTTCCTGCTTTTATTGCCATGATGGATTTCCCATTTAGCTTGACCCTATATTCATTAAAAGAGGATTTAAGCCCGTTAGAAAGGGAGAGGAGAGAGGCCCCTTGGGGACTGTGTTTGCTGTGCTGCCCCCCCTGCCTGCGACACACGCTTTCCCTCACTCACACACACACACACTGGCTGCTCCCCTTGGCCTATAACTCTCTCAGACAGGGCTTGTTAGGTGTGGAGGGCTGGGGAGGAGTGTCCAGGTTTTATTAGTGGCAGCAGCTGCACTCCTCTCTGGCTCTATAAAAGGTAATTACTGCTGGTGGTAACAAGCTAATTGATTGCTAATTAGGTGAATCAGTTCTCTAAGTGCTGTCCCATTTATTTTAGGTCTTCGCTTTGTGCGCGTTGTTTTTGTGGAGTGGGATAGAGGACCCAGCTGCGGGGAAGACCACGCACCGGATAAAGGGCGGATCCCCGGTGCCGCAGGTACGCAACGCAGTTTTGGACGGCGCCAAGGCAAAAACAATGATTTGATTCGCGAGGCCTCGCTGACCCCCCCGGAAGAGAAATTGAGGAGCTGACATGGGCGGCGAGCGCACCGTCCCTGTCGGCTGCACTCTGGGGAGCACCGGCCCCCCCGTATCATCACTTTCATCACTGAAAAGTGGGCACATGCTGAACAGGGGTGGAGAGGGCAGCCGAGCAGGGAGCAGGAGAGTGCATGTGAGGGGGAAAGAGAGAGAGAGGAAGAGGGTCCAGCTCATCAGCAGGCATGACAGCCAGGAAAACAGAAAGGAGAGGGGGAACTTGCTGAGTGAAAGATGTGGTGGGATTTTAAAAAGGAGCAATACACCTGACAGTAGAACTGGACTGGCACAAACACGTACGAGTTGACCCCTTATCCGTCGTGATAGCTGAGGACTGTTGATTTCTGTGCTCTTTCCTGAGGACCACGACCGCATTCCCGTTTCACATCTGCTGCCAACAGAGGCCCCGACCAAACGCTGGAAAGTATCCAGTAGCTTTGTGTTCGTCGAGTGCAGTTGACACGCAGCAAAGTTTACAGATGATTGTTTAAAAGAGTTTACTGATTCAGATTTACGTCTAGTTATATTACTACATCCATTTCTGCTGTATGAACACTGTTTAATATGTTTGTGTTTCTCTTACATCCTTTGCCTTCTGGTCTAAAGCACTTTGAATCCTATTATTTCACTCCTTTTTATCTTGTTTGGGTAGTTTATTTGTTGCTTATGAGTCTATTTTATATTGAAGAAATGTTCTATAAGATAAAGTTTATTAATAATTTTGAGCAAGACCAGAATTAATGCCCCCTGACCCTTTCTGTGACTGAAGAAACAAACATGAGAATGGTTAGGTGCATCAGTATTGGCATTTGACCGGTGGCAGTAAGATTTAATTTCAATATCAAGCTATGGTGACAATTAAATAAATGTTTTTTGACAACTTCTGTTTGTGTAATTTCAACCAAGAAACACGGAACTTGGACTTTGAATAAGGATTAATTTGTTATTTATTGTCGCAAGTTCAAGCAATTTATTTTGACACTGAAAATAAAAATTCTTTATTAATAGAATTTGTCAAACACTCACATCTCAGTGGTGGACCCCTTTGAATTAATTGCCCTATTCATTTTTGGCTTGACTCATTAACGTAAATGTTATTAATAATTACTCATTATTTTATAATCTTCCTAAATATTACAGGAGTGCAGTGAAACAGCTAATCTGCCTTCCAGCGAGATTCGGTGGGCCTCCTGCTTCGCTTCTTCCTCACCCTTCTGTAGGAGGGTGAAACACATGCCGGCGGGCCTCTAGAAGTTTCCTCTCTGATGCATTCTGACATGCCCGTTTTTACGCCCGCCCTGCTGCGTGTCACAGTGGGTGGCAGGGCCAACCACACAGTTTGTTTGGGCGAGTGTATTGCCCTCCGGGTGAAAGGTTTATTGGACTGGCATCAGTTAGTACAGGGCTAAAATAAGATTTGGTGAAGGCTGGGGGGTCCCTTTCACCTCCCCCCCCAAGCCCGAAGCTGTTGCCACCTGCCGCGAGCATCCAACAAAGACACCAACACATACGTACATTAACACACACCTCAATCTGCACCTGGTATGTCCATCCTCATAGACACTTTCCTAGACTTCCTGCCTGTTGTTGTCCTGTCTATTCTCTTCCTCTCTCTCTTCTGAGCTTAATGCTAGACTTTCAACAATGTCAGGTTTGTGGTCATTTTAATACACATCGCAATTTTAAGAATTGTAGCAAAGACTGGAACCTAATTCAACTGGCTGCAAGGAGCCTGTAAGTCAGGAGAGATGTGCGCAGTAATAAGTCACATTTACTGTCTAACATTTTGTTAATGCGATGTTTGGCTTCTGTTGGTAAATAATGACCATGGTTGTAATTACTTAGACTGTAGTTGCATGTAAATAGAACTTTTTCTGTTTTTTGTTTCATTCACAGGATTGAAGTGGGATTTTGCTTGGGACTATACTAGACTTTTTGGCTTTTGCTGAACTCGGGCATGATTCATATTCCTCCTAACATTATTTATACATTAAAAATAACTTAGAAACAGGACAAATACATTTTTAAAGCACTACGACTTAAAGGGAAGTATTTCCAACGACATTTTGTGAATTTTGTGAATTTTGCTTATTTGCTTTGTTGCCAAGCTGTTTCAGATGAGAAAGCTTGATACCAGAGTAGGGCGAGCCTAGCTTAGCTTAGCAGCAAAGACTGGACAGAGGAAACAGCTACCTGTCCAATTAAGATAAATTTAAGATGACATAAATAATGAAGTTCAAACATACGGAAACCCAACATCCCCCAGTCAAATAAATCTATTTTCTTTGGTTTCCGTCATGATACATTCTGTCCAACAGTCTTTCCCACTGCAGCCAATCGTTGTAGTTTTTCTGCGTTTCCTTTAATTCGTTCCCTTACCTTCATGCCACAGATAAGGCAGGTTGTGACCTTTTTGACCTTTGCACCTGTCCTGTTCTGTCAAGAACCATCTTTTAAACCACCAGACACGGCCAAAAACACCTCCCACCCCTCCTAACCCAAACATCCTTTCTTTCTCCTTTCCTCCTTTCCTCTCGTTTCCCGTACTTTTCTTTCTTCCGGAGACCCCTGCGTGGAATCCATCGCTGTCTAGACGCGGTGGTGGAAAGGAGACGAGCCTTGAGCGTTCGCTCTCCTCTTTGTCCGCTGGCCTCTCCGACCTCCAGCTCCCTCCGTCTGCCCTCCATTTGTTTGGGGAACCAATACGTGTCACTGCCCTCTTCCCTAAACATGTTGGGGTATTAAAATCACCCCTCAAATATGAGGCCGCAGGGGTAGGGAGGGGGGCAGAGCGGAGCTGTCATCAACACACACACACCACACACATACACCAAACATACATACACATCACTTCGACCCTATAGGGGGGCTGTCTCGAAACCATTTGTGTCAATCAGCGAGGAGTTTTCAAAAGCCCAGGAAATATTCCTCCACATGCATGCACACCACACACACGACACATGAGACCTAAACTTGGCTGCACACAGAGGCGTTCAAAGACTGTCATCCAAAATCCACATTGGCAACCAGGCGGGCTTCCCAGGGTGTGTGTGTTTGGTGTGTGTGTGTGTGTCTGGGGGTCAGTTCCTATGAAAAACATGGATCACACCCATCAGATCCTAAAACATGCCCACCCACCCAACCATGCCCAACTCATCCACAGATGGAGCCAGATTTCGTCTCCTCCACCTCCACATCCCATGCCTTGCTTTCATCCTCTGATGGACTAAACACATGGTCGCCAGTGGAGACCATAAGCTTCATATTGTGATTTTGGGTTAATTGTCAAACGGATCCGCCTCGCCCTGCCTGTTCCCAGGGGTCGTTTCTGTCAACTGTCTTTGGAGTCGCAGCTTTTACTTTTTATTTGGATTGGGCGGCTGAAAAAGGATTTGGGGCGGCTTGTGATGTTTCTTGGGACTGTTTCAGCCGGTTTCCCCTCCTCTCCTCCCAAGACTGACTATGTGATGTAAGATCGGTCAGACACGACCACTCCTAATGAACTCAATTTCAATCAGATTAAAATCAATCTGCTAATTAATGTTCGAGACTTAATATGTACACATCAAAGTCAGTTTACAGGTTTTTGGGAGTATCAAGCCCTATTTTGTCTCCAGAGGGAGCTGTATCTGATAAATTGCCTCAAGTGATGTCACCTGAGTCAGCACCGATTGGGTCTGAAGACTACAAGTCTGAAAACAAAGAAAGAAAATACCTCTGTAGCTTGTGCCTCATCTCTGTTGAGGCGAGCAGCTCCAGGAAACACCCAGATCTCAGAACTGCCGGCAGTCGAGTTGCATTGTGGGTAATGTAGGCGCCAGTTTTTTTTGGTGTTATTATCAACTAAATATCTTCAAAACTGAGAAAATAAACAATTGTAGTATCTTACACGTTCGAGGAATAAAAGCATTCTCCTAAACAGGCATAAGACAACCTTTGTGACGAGAGGGCAGCTCGAAGGCTCTGATTGGGCTGTCTGGTGTCACTTGAATCTGGTAACACTGATTGCTTCCCTCTAACCCGGAGGTCTCCGTGCTGCACAGAGCTGCTCTGCACAAAAATGCCTCCACACAAAGGCACACACTCTCTCCGATACGTCCCCTGCTTGTCTGCTTATCATCCTCTAAAGACCGCGACACACACCCTCACACGCATGTACGCAGGAGAGATCATTTATTCAGTCGCTCTCGAAGCCTCCTCTGCAGTGACCCAAGTAGACAATAGAGCATCTCCACAATGGAAATGTTAATTTCCTCATTATCAGCCCTCTTAATTATTTGTTGTGACAGATAATTGCATGCAGGGTGTTTGATATCAGCAATAACCTTCTGCCTGCGTTGTCAAGGGGGCCTTGTCGCCTCTCCCGCCCCCGAGCGTCGCTTTTCACTGAGACAAAGACCGAGGAGCGTGCGCACATAACCTTTTCTAAGCACCGCGCCTC
The DNA here is from genome assembly GCF_004916995.1 of Morone saxatilis. Classification (NCBI taxonomy): domain Eukaryota; kingdom Metazoa; phylum Chordata; class Actinopteri; family Moronidae; genus Morone; species Morone saxatilis. The sequence goes on from NW_023340206.1 coordinate 5,705,993, forward strand.
CTCTCCCCTCGCCATAATAGGAATAAATATTATAGATTAATTAATCCGCGCTGATTATAATTTAATCACTTTGCCTCCCGGGGTCACTGTATTATTATCCCACTTAGTGTGTGGCTTGTACACACACACACACACACACATACTGTAGACACACATATACAGAAAAGAATGGCATTATTCCAAACTCTGAGTGATGTGTAGAGAGGTGTTTTCTGCCATTTTACTGACTTATTAATTACCAGTAACATTGTATTACAAGGCTTTGGGCGTTTTCTAGTGAACATACACACTCACAGATGCAGCAGTACACATAAGTACAGAAAGAGAGCCATGGTACACAACACACACACACACACACACACAGACATGCATACAATCTTACTCAGGGGTTTCCTGAGGCTGCTTCTGGGAAATATTGTGAAACACTTCTTTTTGATTTTCAGTAAAAGCAAACACGTTCAGGTCCAGGTCCTCACGCCTCCACTGAATTTATCTGTATCCACTGTCACATACAGATTTTAACAGATATCCTCTCTATGTTTCCAACGTATGAAGCCATTCCCAATAAAGAGTTTTAAAACGCTCTTCCAAGCCTTCCTGATGATTAAAAAGAAAACTTCCTTCTCTGCAAGTTTGTTACCTGTTGCCACAAGGCAAGGCAAACAGCATACAGTCTTTTATCACATATACATACATAACATATGTGTGATGTATCAGATTAATATATATGGAGCTTTTGACTGTATTTGTAAAGTCAGACTTTATATACATCTTACAAACATAAAATAAGATATTTTTTATGTCCACTGTTGGAGTTTGTTATCATTGGTTAGTTTTCCTTTATCCATAATGTTCCTATATATGCTCCAGCAACACAAATGTCCCTACATGTACATGGCAATAAAGCAAACTAATGAGTATATCCTGATCTTTAGTCCCAATGTGGGTTCAGCTCCTAAAACACTGGCTCCTACATTTCCCATAATGCAACTAAACTAAAAACTGTTAAGAAATGCCTGGTCAGTGTCCGGTTCTTTCCAGACCTCCACCCTTAGTTCATAACGCAGGTTTTTCTCTTATAAATTCCACGTTTTTAGGTCCAATCAGAAATAACCGCGATGACATCATTACAGTCATTACGTTCTTACAGCCTCAGTAATACTCATCATGATGAGTAAACTGAACTTTGGGTGTGAAATCAGTGGCGTGTCCCTTTAAAAGCACTGGGCAAAGATACAAACCCTCTCTCCTACATCAGATCTGGCTCTCCTCTGAACACATCTACATGTAATACAGACTGAGCCTGCATCCATTTCATTGCAGAGGACTTGGCAAAGCCACGGTGGCGCTGACTCCAAATCATTTTGGTTGTTGGATAGTGGAGGGAAAAAACAAAAAACTGCCTCAGTCGGTAAACAAATCTACAAAGCACAAAACACAAGCTGTTAGCAAACCGACTGAAGGGTGGCTCGCAGCTTTACTGTCATAGAAACGAGTGCAGGGACAAACACATAGTTGGCCAACACAAGGAACTCCCCAGTCAAAACACCAATTTCATGTCTTGTCGAGTCTAATTTGCTGTGAAGCAAACTGTGGGGAAGGGATGTTGTTTGGGGAAAAAGATCAGAAATGGAAAGAAGCTATTTTTTACATAAGTACAGCACTTATGTTTGACAGTACAATACTGCTGTTTCAGTATTCTTTTGACTTTTCATATATGTCTGTGCTCCAGTTTTTGTTATACATCCACCATCCGCCCTGTCTGCATGCAAAAAGAACACAAGCTTATGAGCCAACATATTTTGGAGGACATTTTTCTGTAAATATTATAATTTCTTCCGTACAAGTCTTACATCTTACACAACAAGTCCTCATAGTTAAACGTCAATGTCGTAAGAGCATTTTCTGATCAACCGCTCCAAAACTTTTTTACTTTTACAATAATGCAAACTCCATATGGAGTTGTATAAAGGATCAGAAAACACTTTGCGTGTACTTCAAGTTTAGAGTTGTGATTTAAATGTTTTTAATGGGAGTGAGCAGCAAATAGTCGCATGTATTAGAGCCACTAAAGGATATTAATGAATAAAGCCACTATTTACAGTGAGGACACCATAGAAGGCAACGCTATCTACTGTTGTTTATAAGTGTCTTAAGCCTTTAGAGTATCAATTACTTGCACAATTAGTAATTAACACACTCAACACATTCTTCTGCTGTGTGTGTGTGTGTGT
>NW_023340206.1:5708326-5709290 GCF_004916995.1 Morone saxatilis
CACACAGACAAACACACACACATGCGGGCTGACAGCTTATCCTACCTCCCACATGTGTGACAGGTGTCAGGCCCAGTGGGAGCATTTACAGCCCCTAAAACCCTTGACATTTGACCCTTGACCTTCTTTACTCCTTCAACCCTGAAGCACCTGCAGTGGCCGGAGAACAAGGCGAAGTGGATCCTGTCGTCTTGATGTCTAACCGTAAAGCACGGAGAAATACAGTAATGGAACTGTTTATGTACCGCAGACTTTTATTCTGAAAGTTTCAGGGTCGTTCTTTAAGTTAAAAGCTTTTATCCCAAAAATCTTTGTAGTTTGCTAACGTCTATCGTTTTGTCTTTGTTCTATAAGTTTTAAGTTTTTTTTTAAGTTTTAGACTTTTGGTTGGTCATAATAAGCAAATCAAGAAAGACGTGATTTGGGGTTTTGGGATATTACATGGAGCTTTTTTCACTATTTTTTTATGGACTAAACAATTAATTAGTCATCATGTTAATAATAAAATAATACATACAAATAGTTGCAGCTCTAATTTATACATTTATTGAATTGAGGTTAGAAATAATCTGAACTGTAACAACACAATCTTGTAACCTTTAATCTGTGGAGACCCACATTCTGCAAATGCATAAATAGGATATTATGAAACAAATGTAGTTAGTTAGTTAGGAACTGTCTTCAGCTTCATCAAATTGTGTTAAAAGACAACACACGATACACAAATAACATGATTTTAAAATATAAGAACAATAAGTACAGTAAAAATAAAAAATAAATAAAATGGGACTAAATGGTTGTGAAATCCTAAAATCAGAAGAATAAAATATTAACAGACTAATTTACATTTAAATAAATTATCAAGTCACTATATAAAATATTTTTTTACCAAAAATTATAATGTATTAATCACAAAGTCTGCCAATCAAACCAAACAGAGCAGAGCCAGTTATGTGATTGGCTG
>NW_023340206.1:5709338-5709622 GCF_004916995.1 Morone saxatilis
TTGAGTGACAGAAACAATCTGTGATCTGTGACGTGGCATCATGAAATCAAACTGTCATTTACAAGATACATTTTTTAATTTCATGTTTTAAAACATGTTTAAATATTTATTCATATGAGTATTCATTGTTTTATTCTGTATAATGCTGTTTTCTTTATTTTATTTCAACCACTTTGGTTTAAAAACTTTATTGCCTTTGTTTTGAAGTGGGAAGAATCTTAATCATAAAACTGCGAAGAATAACCACAACAAGGTCTTCTTTAATGCAATCAGTTTATTTTTTT
>NW_023340206.1:5709723-5710197 GCF_004916995.1 Morone saxatilis
ATTATTCACATAATTAATATATTTTGCAGCCCGATAAAAAAACATGTGGACAATTTTAATTTTAAAACTTTTTAAGACTGAATGTGAGATTAAATCGTTTGTTATTTGCATGTTAAATTATGTGTAAGATGTACACACAGTTTTGCAGTGAGAGTCATTACATCCTCACATTCATTTCTCAATTGAAAAGCTGAGAGCAAATACATAAATGCTTGTTTCTGTTACATGCGACTGCTGATGTGTTTATGCATCGAACAGACAATCCAAGGTCTTTATCAACTGATCCGACATTAACATGCGTACAGTGCGCACAGCCACGCAAAAACATTTTAATGAAAACATCTATATCAAGCAGCTGCTCGCTGTATGTAAAGAGGGACAATTACTGTATGTGTTTTCCATTTGATTGCAAAACGGGTGAAACTTAATTAAAATTCACAATGATTAGCATATGCATTGTGTGTGTGTGTGTGT
>NW_023340206.1:5710329-5712475 GCF_004916995.1 Morone saxatilis
ACACACACACACACACACCCATGCCTAGACGCACATGGCTGGCTGGAAGTTGACCCTTGACCCGGACAGATTTCACGGATTATCCCTTTTTTGTCCGAGCATTGCCTTTCTGATCCACTACTTTGCCTTCATGTTAAAAAGACGCCCTCCCTCTTTCTCCTCTCCCTTTTTGCTTTGGCTGCTAAAGCCTCTCCATGCTCTACCTGGATTCCCAGGGTTTGTAACCAACACCACTGTTTTCCTAAGTAATACAAAAGGCAAAGGGGGCTGGAAGAAGAGGGAGGGGGCGAGGAGGGGAACAAGAGGATGAGAAGGAGGAAGAGAGGGCAGAAAGAGACAAAAACAAATTAAGGAAGACAACAAAAACAACATATAACTGTCCATTTTGACATGTTACTTTGTCCCAATTAATAAGTCAATCAGTGAAACATCATAAGGATTCTGGGGATTAATTCCACTTGTGTTTCAGGTGTTTCAATATTCTCTGAAATTTGCACAAAACAGGTTTGATGTAACTCAAATGAGCCCATATGAGAAGGGAAAAGAGACAGATAGAGAAAATGAGATGAAGACAGGGATTTAGGTTGGAGGGAGGGGTAAGCTAAATGCGGCATTTGCCCCCCCCCCCCTTAACCTTTGAAGTGAACAGATTGCTTCCAGGGCAGAGGGAAAAGCCATTTACCCACCATATATGCATGTCCCTGGTTAAACAGCGGACTTAGGCAGAAGAATAGAGATTAGCTGCACTCTCAGCATCTCATTACATCCTAAAGGAAGCCATTCAAGTGGGCTTTAACAGATGTTTTGCACAACTTTCCTTTCATGGAATAAAGGAAACAGTGAACACCAATGCTTTTTTGTTTCTGTCATAAAAGCATGAAATAACAAACATTTAACGTAAGGACGGACGTAGCGGCGTCAGAGCGGCCGCGGACAGACAACAAAAAACGACCAGAGGGCAACAAACAGCAACGGCGTGAGTGACAGAAAAGCTAATAGGAGCTTGTTACCTGTCAATCAGTGAAAAAAAATGACATTGTACCCCTCTTTGACCCTCCCTTCATACCGTGAGTGACACTTTGATTGGACAAGGCACTTTAAATGTTACATCTAATAGGGCCTTGTATCCTGTCAGTCACAGGAACAGAGGCTGTCTTTTCAGCTTTACTGCCTCCTCCTCACACACACAGCGTCACACAGCAGTGATTCGGTGACGGGCCATCCCGAAGCCACACTGCTAAATAAACCAACAACTAACTTATTCCTGCTCTGACTCCTGAAATGAATGCATTAAAGTTGTTTTGTTTTTTTAGGGGAAGCCAGAATGGAGGAAGATAGTTTTTGCATAATTTTACATTCAGACGTCAACCTTTAAAAGTATGTCACGCTGCTGCAGTACATTGTGAAAGTAAGCAATATCGATATCGTTATGTCAGTGCTAAAGTTAAAAAGAGCCCCATCCAGCCACATTCCTGCCACAGACATGTTAAGTTGTGTAAAATATCCAATTTTTAAATCACTCATTTTCCTGCAATATGCACTGTAAGTTGTATAATGCAGAAAAAATGATAAAATAACCTGTATGTTCCCTTGAATGAGCCCCTGAATGAACCCACACTCTTATAAATAACAGCCATTTCTGTTTGCATGAATAAGTTTATATGAAAATATGAGCCAGCTATTAGACTAGTGTTTTCCAGTAACCGGTAGGATAACTAATACCTCTATTGAGTACTCATTGCAGTAACAGTTCCTGCTTTTGTTTCCTTTTTGAGTGAGGCCATGCAATGAGGAATAAACTGTACATTCTTTTTCATTAGCTCCGATGTTCTAATGTTGATTTCAAACGAAATTCAGCAAAACAGTCTTTGATTTAGTGCCTCCTATGTAACATGGGGCAGAAGAAATCAAAGGTTTTCCAAAAGTTTTGCTCTGCGAGTGATATAAAATACAGTTTTCAATTAGATTTTATGGAATTATAACGTGCAGATAGAGCGCAAGAGAATTAATTTGGCGAGTAAAGGACATGTCCATAAAACATGCCAACCTTTAAGTGCACAAGTTTCTGATTTAAGTCAAACTCTCTAATGTAATCAAGCACTACAGATGTTAGGAGGGGAGGGCATGTGTTTGTATGTGTGTGTGT
>NW_023340206.1:5712506-5721643 GCF_004916995.1 Morone saxatilis
TGTGTGTGTGTGTATGTGTACTATATAAGAAACAGCACAATAAAACAAAACACAAAACAGACCGGAACACATCAAACTACTGGCCGGCCCTAAAAAGATGAATGTGTTCTTTGTTGCTTAATCTAAAGTGAACTCTACGTTCTATTCAGGAGTGTGTGTGTGTGTGTGTGCGTGTGTGCACCATTGTGAAGTTGCCTGTGCTTTGACAAGAGGTTAGCAGCGCTAAAATAAACCTCAAGTGAACCGTTTGTCTGATTTTCCCATCAAAATAATGAAACGTGATCAGGTTTCGCTGCGCTGTGCCAGGGAGCGTCCAGGGTCCACAACTGTCAAGGCGGACTTCAAAGACTTGTGGCCCTTCTGCACTTCGCCTGCCCTGGCCTCGCTGACTGGCTGGCTGGATGACATTCCTGGGTTGTTTCTTCTGCTTTTTTTTTTTCCCCTTTTGTGCCCTGACATCCAGCCTGTAGCTCTCAGAGCTGAATTACAGCAGATATTTAAGAGAGGAAAAACACAAAGGGAGTCAAAAGAATGAAAAGCTAGCGAGAGTTCATGACGTTTCCAGGACAACGATACGGACAAAAGATCACTGACACTCTGGTCTGGTACCTGTTCCCGGAGCCGAAGACTCAAACATCTCGGAGCAGGAAGGGCGGCTGATTCAGTGCAAATGGAGCTGAGATGTCAAGAAGGAAAAAGGCCAGTGGAAACAAATTACTTCCAACATGGCTGTCCTCTTCAGTAAAGCCAAACAGAAAACAAACGCATGTAGCAACACAAGGGAGCGAGCACAATTAGTAACATCCTCTTTGCAGCAGGAGAAGAGGGGGAATCATGTGAAATGTGGTCTTAATTTTGAGAAACACTACCACTAACAGCAGCACTGGTATGAGATAAAAGCTACCAGTTGTCACAACCATGGACCCGTTTGTTTACTGTAATTATTCTAAGCACCACTGCCAAATGGGAAAATTCGCTATGGCTGCTAAAAAAATACCACAAAAAGTCACTACATGACTTTAGCCCAACTGTTTGTACACTATACATACTTTATGTGCATCAACTGTTTGTTTTTGCCCACACTGGACCAGAGAACACAAGCTGAGAAACAAACAAACATCATATCATCAAATCATCAGATATTACAGGACAGTTTATGTGACAGTAAATAAATCTGATTGGCCATTTCATGATGAGAGACGAGAGATTGGACAAAATCGGTAGAGTGGACGATTAAGTCACGTGCTTCAAGTGTGTCATGATTTATTTGTCTATCAACTTTCCTACCTCAGGAAGTCAAGATATATATTTTTTACACTTGACTTGTAGGATTTTTTGGGGGGTTTCCACTCTGGTTTTTAACGCACAAACTGAAGATGCACATATAAACAGGTGGATGAAAACGATAACTGACCCATTGTTAATATAAAAAAAAAAGTATTCAAGCCGCTTTTAAGGCATGTAGCGCATTAGCAAAGACATATCTGCAAGTAAATCGAGTACATGCATCATGTGGCACTATTTGAACTGTCGCAGCGTCTCTTTCGTGCTTCAAGCGTGTTCAAACAAGAATCGTCTATAAGCGCTTTGTTAGCAATAACCGCTAAAAGTATGTGCAGCGCGTACACATTCTGCTCGCAGCCGCACACTAGAAGCTTGCTGGCCTTAGAGGGGACAGACTGATGAAGTGCAATGTACTGCAGAGTATTCATTTGCAGTGCTGGGTGGCCTGCGGCCTGTGGCATCACTACTGTCCCTCTCATTTGGAAGCGCCTGGAATGGTGTGGGTGGGTGAGAGCACATCTCTGTATCTCTCTGTGCACTTGTGTGTAGTGTGCGTCTGTCTGTGTGTGTACTTATGTGTGCGCGGTGGACTGAGCGGGAGGCCAAATGAAAGGAAATCACAGTAATCGGAGTTGACGCAGCAAGATGCACACACAGAGACTGTTCTGAGAAGATAAAGGATGAAGATACAGGCCTGGACCTGATTGTCAGCTTCTTGTAATCACTCTCATACTTTAGAAAGAGACACAGAGACGGAGAGAACAACCGACTGAATGACTGACACACATACAAATAGCGAAAGACAAGATGTGTACTGAACGCAAGTGTGCTCTCTAAATCTCCCCTTAAATCTGGTTGTGATATGAAGATATGTATCGCTTTACATTCTTTGGGTCAACAAATGCAGCAGCCTGCAATCACTGGCGCGGGTTACTGGCAGACCATCCCAAAATAGTGGAAGGAAAGATGGCAGGATGGCTCTGTGGTTAAAGAAACTGTCATTCAACCAGAGAATGTGGGTTCAAGCCCCATTTATTGTCTGCGAGCATAAACCCTGCTGAGGTATCCTTAAGCAATACGCTGAAACTCGAGCGTAACGGCAGACACAACGTGGATATTGGACGATGCTTCAAAACTCTGTTTCTGAACGCGTTTATCCGCAACATGCAATGACAACTGTGGTACGGTTAAAGGACGATTCCAGTATATTTAAACCTGGCATATTTCCCGCTCAATATGAACGTAGCTGTGTAGAGATACTGGGCTGCTGGAACTCCAGTAAATATTAGAGTGCCAAGTATCTGCTTGGTGATCCGTTGAGGAATCTCACAGCAAATTAGCACATTTTTCTTGGTCTGTCAAACCCTGACACTTGATTAGGATGAAGATAGAGAACTAGCGACTAAGCTGCTGCATAAAAATCTTTTATTTTCAATGTATTCGCTGTGATCGAAACTGCCTTCCCAGTGCTGACCTTTGAGGAAACAGGGAGTCGCACTGTGAAGTGCTAGCAGGTTAGCATGTTAGCAGTAAGTTTGCCTACTACTATATCACACACTTATAATACTATATAGTATATAGCTGACCTGATATACGCCCGCTATAGTATCCGCGGTCTATATATATATATATATATATCGGGGTAGATGTCCTTTGGAAAAAAAAGATTGTATATGGTAACTCATATTTCATTTCAGTGTAGGTTTCAACATTGGTTAGGCAATCAGAAGAATGATTTAAATCTTGCATTGTATTATTTATCCTTTAATATTCTCTTAAAACCTCCCCACAGTAAACTATCCAGTCTCAAAAGTAACTGCAAAGTTATTGTTTCAGTCGGGAGAAACATGATCTTAATTCTGTTTTGGCAACACAGAGATAGCTACAATAGAAGAGACAGTTTTTGTCTTAGTACCCCTCTGTATGTGTATTAGGACACTCATGAGAAAGTCTATCTATTTCGAGTAGAACAATACTTACTGGCAAAAAATGTTTATTATCTTAAAGATCTGCTAGCTAGCTTGACTGATGATTCATTAATGGGTTTTCCCCCAATTCTGTGCCTTAGAAAGGGAACCGGCATGGAAACCAAAATACAGCCGATCCCATACACCTAAATTTCCGCTGGATACCAAACAAAGTACTACCTTATCTCATCCTATCTTAAAACAAAGACCTTCTGAATTAATGGATAAAAAAGAGAAGGGCTCCCAAAGAAATTAGGTCTTCAGGTCATAATTTTCCCCAAAATGGACATATCATGTGTCAGAACAGGAAACGTCATATATCAAAAAGCATTGTTAAATCTGTAGTCTGGCCATGATCCTGTTTCACAGCTCATGGGAACCAGACAGTAGCCGTAAGAGGACAGCGGACCCCCATGGAGAGGCGCAGGAATCCGAAAGGGGCATTTCAGGAAATTTGAGAACAGTCAATGAACATTTGAGCAATGCTGATGTCAGCCTTTATGGCCTCTGGAGATCATAAAATGTATACTGTACACAGGTTGTGCTGCACTGCAGTTTTAAACTCTAACACCCATGACAGAAACTGATCAAATGAGACATTTGCTATAAAGTTATGAAAACGGATCCACTTGATGTCATGTGTTGGAGAAACATAATGTTGATGCATGAACACACTCCAACTGAGAGTGCTGCACATGGGTGGAGTTTATATTCTCCAATTAAAAACTTATTTTAAAGGATGATTTCCGTGTGTTCAGACTAGATATACCTAATTTTGACTTATTAAGTCAAAAATAAATAATAGTTACAGAAGTTTCTGAACAAACAAGGACTAAGCATTTGGTCTTTCAGCTTTCAATACTGTATCTAATACTATAAGAGGGGGATGGGTTACACTAGAGAGACATGGAGTCATGACCACAGTATTTTAGAAATCCTGCCTCTGGACAGTTTTCCTGATTTTCTTTGGGAAGCCTGTTTATTTGCATCATAGCAGCTGGTGGAAACACACCAAACTCAATTCATTTTTCAAAGGATTATTAAAAACTTCATTAATATATTCCTTTCTCTTTCCTGACCTCTCGTTCTCATTACTGGTGTCACAGCTTTTATGCCGTACACAAGTATTTTTATGCCATACATACAACTTCACTTTAAACCCAGCACGTGCACAGCTGGTCAGGAAAATAAAAGGTGGTTAGGATTAGTGTTGGACACAGTCACCTCAGTGGATAGATTTCATTTGACTGACATGTTTTTAGTGTCTGTCCACTGATCTTCTATCTGTTCTGTCTGTTTCTGTCTGTTTCTGTCCGTATGACACGGTTCTCAGATCCAAATTTCTATTTTATTTTTTTAAAAGAAAGATTTCTACATGATGATTTTTGGGACAATCTTGTCTCTCGCCTCTTTTTTCCTCGTCTCACACACGTTCACACACAATGTTTAGGACGGCACATCTTTTTTACCGCAGGAGCGTCGAGATAAATAAAGCAATCTAAAGCTGGTCTCTGGGCTCAGCGCAGAGAGTTATAGCGAACGTGAAAGAATGCAGATGTCAACATCTCAAACTGGCCGCAAATTGGCAGTTGTGACACTACTGAGGTTTCAACTGCCACCAAACCCCCCCACCCCAGCACCCCTCCTCCTCCTCGTCCCATCCTCCTCTTCTTCTTCTTCATCTCCTCCTGGGACCCCTCCCTCACTTTACCCAGAGTGAGAAATTAACAACGAAGAGATAATTACTGTGTTGTCTGCACCAATATCAGCATTGAATATCGCTGGTATAACATTAAAAAAATGTAATAAATCCAGATATAGTATTTTGTTTGGCTGCAGGGAACTCATCCAGTGTAAAAAAAAAAAATCACTGCAGTCCTCATCGCCAAAACCAAAGACACCAAAATCAATCGGGACAAAGAAACAGCTACTTAAGATTTAGTTTTTGGTGTGAACTTGGCTAAAGCGACTGTCCATTTAGCATAAATCTGCCAAAGTTAACTAGCCATGGGAAGTTCAAAAACACCATGTTTCAAAGTGTATGATTCGTGTCTTCATCAACGACCACGATGGAAAGAAGTGGAAAGATTGGTGGTAAAAATAAAAAAATAAAAAGCTCCACTTACTTTTACCGACTGACTGGAGGTTAAAGCTTACATTTTAATCATCTAACATTATTTTTTATTGATGCAACTTTATTTTGGACATGTCTGAGAACCGTTTTACTACGTCATGTCAGTTTTGGGGTAATAATTTCTGCCGATGAGACGGGTTTTTTAACGTGTAGCTTGCTGTGTGAAAAAACAACTGTGGATCTCCAAACACAGATGACTCTGAGGTTCAAATGAGGATACAACCAGGAAGTCTGTCAAGGGAGATGAGCCACCCATCTCACAAGGGCTGTTTGCATCTGTCATTCGTAAGAAGAAACTTGCCTCTGGACATTCATGGAGGAATTTGGCACAGCGGAAACACACAGAAAAAGATGCCATAGAGGGCGGAGGGGAGGGGGGGGATGAAAAAGAGAAAGAAAATGTCACGGGCTGAAGTAAGTCAGCGTGGCCTGTTTTGACACATCATGTCAAACATGCCAGCGATCAGTGTGTCGCACTGAGGACTCTGATGATCTGTGGCTTTGCGAGGCAGCGAGGGAGTTGAGAAAAAAAGAGGTGATGAAAAGATGAAGAGAGGGACAGTGAATGAGAGACAGAGGGGGGAAAAACCATCATCAAAAAAACGAGAAAGAATTGATCCATTCAACGTTATTTTAAAATTGTTAATAAAATGTCCCTACTTTGGTTGCACAAGTTGGGATTATACTTGTACGAAATAAGAAGAACAAATGAGAAGACTAAATGAATACTAATCACTTGGATAATCTATTCTTATGGTGAAAATAATTCATTTTGTCACCTTCCATGCTGGCAATATGTGGCATTCCCTCGTCATGCCAAAAGAGCAAATGCTCAATTGAAACCAGGAGGAAGAGAGACACAACAAGGAATAAAGAGAGCCGTGTCTATCAACAGTGAATCAGTACGGAAAAAGAAAAAGAGCTCTGAGATTTATTTGGAGTGCATCAACAAACAGCTTTTTACTCTACAAAGAAAAAGAGTCGGGGTATTCAAGTACTTTATGAGGTGTGATGACAGAGTGCAGAGTCAAAAGATAAAAATGCATGGATGCAGTAGAAAGGAGAGGCGGTGCTCTGCAGAAAAAACTCACAGACTCCATCCAAACCACAGATAAACATCGATTTGGTATTTTTATTTAGCCCCTCCTCATGTTAGTTGTATTGACTTGTGCCTTTGATTCTCAAATTTGTCATCAGACTGTATTTAACAGTCAGCGTGGGCTACACGTACAAGGTTCCTGACCATCATGTTCTTTCTCTCTCTTTTCATCTTTTCTGGCTAAAAAACGACATTCTACATGGCTGCATTTCTTGGCAAAAACATAAAAAAAACTACCTCTAGACCTCTAGTTGGAGAAGAAAATGTACAACAAAGTTGAATGGAACGTGCTTGAAAATCAACATATTGGGGAAATTAAAAAATAATAATGATAATCAGACTTGACCAGAGCCTTTAAGTAAAAGTAAAAATACTACAGCTGGTTGTGAAAGAGTTGTTAGCTTCTTTATGTGCAGTTTAATTTGTCACAATAAACCATATTTTATAAGATGATCATGTTTTATGTGTAAAATCTTACTATACACAGAAACTAATAACTATAGCAATATATATACAAATATAGTGAAGTAAAAGTATAAAGCAGCATTTAAATAGAATTACAAAGTATCTAAAAATTGTACTCAAACATGAATATACCTATAGGAGTTTTTTGAGAGCTCATTAACTTTATTATGGTTCATGCTGAATCATGTATCATCATCATAAACGTCTCATACATTTGTGATTAACTAGTTTCCCAGATTTGCCAAACATTTGCAACTCAGCACCTTCCACTGATTTCAGTTTTAAAAAGCTATTGTAATACTTTACATATAAAGCCCTGCGTGTACAATGCTTAACCTCATCATTCTCAAATTAATTGTGAGGGCTCAGTGAAAAGCGTTGAGACAGCTCATGTAAAATATTGCCGCGGAGAGACTCCGGGGGTCGCAGAACTCATCAAGTTTCAAATTCCGCTGGTATTCGCTTGAATTAAATGACTTGTTAAGGTGGATATTTTTTGGCCTGGTAAGCAGGCAGAGAGATGCACACACACACACACTGCTGCTGGCAGGGAAGGTGTGCTATAATGTGTCAAATGTCACCAGCCACTCTACACCGTGACACTCAGACATGTCTGCGTAATAAAATAAAATGACTCGACTGCAGCCTGTGGTAAACGCCCTCTCAGTAAAATTAGAAATAGATGAGGAAGAGCATCCTGGCTAATGGTGGATAACCTGTACACTGGCTGATTACATTGGATTAAATCGTGTTTGTCTCGTGTCACACAGCGTGAAAAAATGAATTACTTGGCGTGATGTCCATTAAAAGCAAAACGATGTAACTTTTGTTTAACAGCGGCCACAAATGATAATTATAGGATCCTGCTAAATGCTAAACTACTATTTAGCTAACATGCTAAGCTATTGTAGAAGTTAGTCATAGTAATTGATATTCGTAACTGATATTCTTTAATATTTACCTAAAGTTTGCTAACATTAGCTAACATTAGCCACCATGGGCTACTGGTCATACCAGACAAAGTAAGGCTGTGGCAGCTGTAGTGTGTTGAACTGACCAATGATGTGTTTTATAAAAGGTAGGGCAGCAACTAATGATTTTCATTATCGATTAATCTGTTGATCTTTTTTAGTCGATAAAATGCCCAAGGTGGCTTCTTGTTTCGTCCAGAACCCAAAAGATATTCAGTTTACTGTTATAAAGGACTAAAGAAAGCAGAAAATATTCATGTTTGAGAAGCTGAAATCAGAGAATTTTTGCAAAAAATGAATCAAAGCAATGAATCGATACTACAGTATCAAACAGTTAGTAATTTATTTAATAGCTAACAACTAGTCAATTAATTAGCTAATTGTGCAGCTCTGTATTAAGGCGTGTGTTATTTTCTTCTCTCAAAAGTAGTCTTTAATTGAATGAAGTTCTGTTCTGTTCAAATTTAGCAAACCGCTGCCACTTCTAACTTCATGCACGTGGCTCCTCCAGTTTAGGAGTTATTCATATTTTTACAAGAGCGGAGGGTGATAAACAAGACCAAAAGTAGATCCTTTAGTGCCTGACAAAACAAGTCAACCACACCTCAGTGAGGTCAAATATGTAAACCAAACGTCAGAAAGATATTTTTACCTGCGTCTGGTTCCGCTTCCTTTAGGAATTTAAGGAGGGAAAAAAAGTCATAGCAGTTATTTTGATATAGCATCCCAGACAGAAACATAACTTACATGTCTCAAATGCAAACAGACACATGCCCACACATGTGTAGTGTAAACTCTATACAGTTGACTGATGACTAAATCAGTTTCAAAAGAGGGAGAGATGTAAAGAAAGAGAACTTCATTCCCATAAACGAGCAGGCATTAATTCTATCAATATGCTTGGAGGAGCCTGACAAGAAGGGCTTTTACAAAAGATGGCTCAACACACACACACACACACACAAACACACACACACAACCTCTCCAAATGAAGGTTTAACGAGGGAGACATGGGTAGGAGAGTGAGTGAGATGATGGTTGTAATGTCAGAGACAGTCTGTCCCACATGGTTCCCATAAGTGTGTGTATATGTGTGTATCTCTGTGTCTTTTTGTACATGTTATTGTGTGTTTGTTGCATTAGCAGGATGTGATTTGAAATCACCATCATCCTCAGAATGGATGAAGTTTGGGGGGTCGGACCAGGGGGGGTGGAGG
>NW_023340206.1:5721743-5723164 GCF_004916995.1 Morone saxatilis
ACACACACATACACACAGCAGTCAAGTACATCTTGATCGCGCTGTCAGCGATCAGCACCAGCACCCTCATCTCCCCGTCCAAGTCCATATTTCACTCTCACCCTGTCCAACAGCACACACACATATTTATACACAAACATGCATGCACGCACACACCATTTCTGTTTGGGTCACATGTTAGAGTGATCCATCCCGCTGATGATCTGTCTGAACACATGGAGGATCATAGTAAACACACACGTCATTAATAAGGAGATAAACAGGAAGGAAAGAAATACAGCTTAACATGGTGGTGCTAGACATGGCCAACACATTCTACTGCCATTATTTCTGTTTTTTATTTATGTTATTGTTCCTAGCTATAAAAACACTTTTCAAGAAGAAGAAACTATTTAGATTGTTAGCATAAGCAGCAAACGCTACCGAGGGTGAACTGACAAGGAAAATATCTCCACCTACAGACTCATAAACTCATAAAACAGCAGAAACCGCAAGGAAATAAAGGACAAATCTCTCAACATACTCAAAAGTTAAGTAAGCCAAAACCAGAGTGAACTTTCCAAGAGGAAACACACTCCACGATGAGAGTGGACTGTGGAGAGATGCTGATGTGGCTCCTTGTTTTGCTATCATTTATTAGCTGCAGGCTTTATTCTCAGTCTCTTTAAAAACCTTTAATGGACAAATAATACCGATTAGATTTAAGTTTTATTTATTCAGGAAATCAAATTGAGATCAAAATCTGGTGTCATGATTATTGTTTCTGAACTCAACTAAGGATGTTATATATCTCAGCAACCTAATAAATACATTAATATACAAATGAAAACATCCACCTTTTTTATATAACTCACAGTGGTGAGCTAGAAGTCTTGATGTCTTGAGCTATGCATCGAGTAGCACTGTGGCATCCAGGGGTTTAAACATGTGAGCGTATATATTATCCATTGTAGATAGTACATTTTATATACGGTTGCCTATATATAATGGGTTTTCTGCTTTTAAAGGAGTAACTACTCTACAATAATCCAATCAGAATTTCTTGTTTCTGAGGTTTTTCTGAATTTTCTACATTTTAAGTACATATAATACTATACTGTATTTACTAATTTTCCATTTACAAAATGGCATCATCAGCATAAGAATGGACATTTAAATTTTCAGTTGGAAAGTATTATGTATGATCTAATGTGGATATTGTCCATTATGGGAAACAGTCTAAATATAATAAATGTAAGAAGAACTATCTACAAAGAGTGCAGCACAATGTTTTCTTTTTATCAAGAAATTTAACAATAATTAATTACATAATGTACTAGTGTTGTAGTCAAGACCACACCAACCAAGACCAGAGAGTACCGAGACCGAGACAAGACCAAGACTTTTAGAAGTCGAGACCGAGACAAGACCAAGACCATATA
>NW_023340206.1:5723268-5730889 GCF_004916995.1 Morone saxatilis
TCTTAGCAAACTTGTTGTGTTTCACTTCTTGAAAAAGTTACTCATAATCAAAACTGAATTGACCTGACAAGTCACAATAAACCTTTCATTTCAGTAAGGCATGGACAAAAAGCATATCAGCGGTGGTCTTGAGTCCGCCCAGTCCGAGACAAGACCAAGAACCCCAAAAAAGACCGATCTCGAGTACTACAACACTATAATGTACTACAAATGTATTTTTGAATGTTCAGTATGTGAGCTTCTATACTGTACATTATACTTGGCTAAAGATCCTAATTCCAATGGTTTAAGAAACAGCCAACCCAGAAAACCCAGGTACAAGTATGTTTAATCATGCATTAAGTATGTTAATGTTCCTGAGTAATGTACTAAATGCCTCCTCCGGGGCTGCTGCTGTAAGTGACTCTGACCTCTAACCTTGCAGTTCGAGAGGAGCAGGATAAGAGAATTTTCCCAGTCTGTTAATTAGTAAGGTAACCTTTCCTCAGATGGGAGAAATTTGTATGCTCTTGTCACAGAGCCTGCACATAGTTAAAGCCATATGAGCTACGCACTGAGCTACATGTCAGTTTGTGTTGACCTATTCCTGCTTCAGGCCACTTCTACCCCATAATTAAGTGAATTATCTCACAGAGGACAGTGCCATACATTCACGCTGGCGGGCAGAAGGCTGCTGGCTGCTGAAGAAGCTGCCCTGACAAAATGGCCTCTCTGTACATAGATAATGAGGCAGAGGCCTGACAGGTGGGCCCTGATTAGGAAGGAAGGTCCTGTGGTGGGAATAGAGGTAGCACACACACACACACACACACACACATATATATAGAGCTCACCCAGTCTGTCCCATTGCGGTAAACACACTCATCAGAGTGGAGGCTGTCCCCGGAGAGGGAGAGCATGTTTGACATCATTAATTGGCTTTTTCAGTGCAAGGAGTCAGGGAGATGAAAAGCTTTATCAAGCTGAAATAATTAATTTTGCCCTCGCCACCCTGAATTCGCTGACACTTCACTTCTCTCAGAAAATGAAGAAGGGGAAAAAATTACTACTTTTTTCCTTTCTCTCTCCTTTTTCTTAATTCAATCCCTCTATTAGCTTTTTTTTCTTCTTTGGGCTCGGGCTCGAGGAGACGTATTAACGGAGGTAATGTGCTTTTTGTATTAGAATACAATTAATAGGAGATTTAATTAACTTGAACCTGTATGAAGGGGGAAAAGGTTAGTTTTATCTCATTCACTTACAAAGGTCTCAGATTAGAGGGCCACACTATGTGCCCAGTGCACCGTACATATTATTTCCAATTAATTCTAAATTACAGAGAAAATTATAGGGGTTTGATAATACACCATCGGAAGGGATAAAACTTTAATCACTTTGCCTATCTGACATAGCTCTGGTTGGATAATTAGTTTAATTAAGCTCTTTGAAAGGCACCCATATGTTGAAGTGGTAAAAGTTTAAACGACACCTGAGTTTGACAATGTAGCCAAGAAGCAAGTGGAACTGGAGCGGAAGAAGGGGGCAGTCCTGTTCAAGCCCACTAATGGCTCCGAAATACACTGTGTTTGAAACGAAAGCCACAACCTTGCCAATTTAACTATAAGCTTCTTATCTGAGTATGCTCTCCCCATTGTCTCCCCTCATTGATGACTATAAAGTTAATCTTACTTATTTCAGCATCTGACTGTAACTAGAAGGTTTCTAGGTGTAAAGAAAATATTATATTAGCAAGACGGTGTCTGCCAACAGTCCCAAATAACCCACAGCAAATATGATAATGTTGCACATCAAAAATATTAGCATACATGAAACTGCTAAAGTCATAATGGGGGAACAGAGGCGATAATAGCAGCAATCTCCTCGCGAAATTATTTAGCACAATATCGTCATATGCATTCAGGATGAGACTACCTGCGAATGAATCAGCTATAGTTTTTAAATCTCTAATGTTTAATAACAACAACAATAATAATCATAACACCAGCTCTCACAGTCCTCCGCGGCCCTTTGAGTATTTTCCCTCCTGGAGCAATTTGAAGAATATGAAGAGACTGAATAATAGAGTCAAATCTACACACACACACAAACACACACAGCATTCTCCCTGCCTTCTGGTGGGAGAACAGCGGGTTCTGCTTCACTTCCCATGTGGAGAAGCTACATATTAAACCAAATTCATGTGTGTGTGTGTGTCCCTCTCCTCTTCAGCACATCTTTAGGCTACTGCCTCGCCTCAGCAGCTCTCCGACATACACAATATTTACCCTTCTCATTCGTCACAGGCCTGCGCTGTTATTGTGTTTGGTGCTCTGCGGCCTGAGTCTCCCACACTGTAAAAAAAATAAATACCCTCTGCTATTAAAACTAAATTATTGACACAGCCTTCTGCCTCAGCTGCTGCTCATGTACAGTAGCTGAGGGAAAATACATGAAACACAATTAAAACATTCACTAATTCACACTGCAATGATGTACTAATACTGTCATACCATCATTTAGTTTAATTATCAGGGTTTGGGTTGTAGCTGAATTGAACAGAAATGCTATAAACGACCAATTAAATAAAGGCTAATATTTGAAGCTAATAGCTAATAGTTATTGGGTGGAAGCATCAGAAATAAATGACTAACAACAATTCATTACACATACTGTACATAAAGCTGAAACACAGCTATATTCTATTGAGCCCAATGTTATTTGATTAAAGTCTATCAATTATTCATGCTAACATAAGCAACCAAGCCAATTACGATAAATATGGAGAGCTTGTATACAGTTTTCCCAATGGTAAATGTAAAGTGACTGCTCAATGAAATGACTGGAAATTATTTATTTATGCTCAGTATGTGTGCACCAGCGCTGGTGGTTTATTACTTTCAAACCACACAACGGCATGCAGCGATTTTAATTAAGACTAATTGTTTTCTTTATAGACGCGCTAAGGAAAGCTAATTAAATATAATGCTGGCAACATTTCCCGTAAGAGCACAGACACCGGTTTATTCACAGTGGGATGGTATCTCCAAGTTATGCTTCATCATGCGTCAAAGTTTCATAGGATTTAAACACCTGAAGAACTCACAGTTGAGATTGAGAAAGTTATTTATAATGTGCATTTGGTGCAAAATGTGAACGTAATATGAATTAAAACAGCATAGTTTCAGTCACTTTGCCAGATTATGATTGCCATTATTGAGATTTTTTTTTTTACCCTTAATTCAAACTTCAAGCTCCTTCGCTTTAATAAACCAGGGAGAGCTGACTCATGCTCCATTTCCATAACATTCACACAGTTACACACATTCCCAGCAGAAAGTACAACCGCAGACTTCTACTGTGGCAGCTCCACTGGAGCCGATGGGGGTTAAGTGCATTGTTGGTTCAACCTTGACAGAAATTGTTAACAGAGCAAAGAGGAGTTTCCAACGAGGGATTCAATCCAGAGATTGTCCACAGAGAAGCTCTCAGACCTCTGGGATCCTGCCACCCCATTTGAATTGAAATGGAGTGTAGGTCTCAGTTCCTCTGAAGTACATACGGCTGCACTGATTCCCTTTTCTGTCTGTCTCAGTAATCTTTTAATGTGTTACTAAACTACCCCATACATATGCTTAACATTTGCTTGGAAATTACTTTAATGTGCAAATGTGGAAATTGTTTTCAACATGCTCAGAAGGAAGCTGGTGTTTTTTTAATGGGTTCTCAAAAGGAATTCAGCCATCACAAAAATAGTCCGTCCAACTGGAAAGCGCTCATGTAAAAATTCAAAAACTTAAAGCTGCAATCCGCAGTGGTGCACATGGTCCAGATTCCCATCGTGGGCCATGTAGTGGAGTGTGTGTCTGTATTTAAATGCAAACCATGTGGTTTCTGCAGCTGGACAACAATTGCTGACTAAAGCTTTAACATCTCAACCCGAGATCATATCTCTCTGTTCACAAATACGAGCTGATGACTGGCAGGGGAGAGTTGCCTCGTTATCTTTAATAATTACGATAGAACTACAAAAAACATAAAATATGTAGTTAATGAGGGGTAACTAATCTCTGAGAGCCTCCTGTTGTTGCACAAACGTCACTTGTCCAGGACTATGATGTGGCCCTGTTTGTCTTTTTTGGCATGGTTGCTTTTGATTTGCTGAGTGACAACCCAGATTCTTTTTTAATTTATTCCAAATGAGCCAGAAAATAAATGCATCATTTTAGCTGTAACAGAGGAAAGTCAGTCCAGATGTTGGGTGTACAACAGCAGAAGTTGTAAAGAAATAGTTAAAATAGTAATACTTGGCTCACTTTAAACACTTTCACTTTAAAATGTCCAATTTTTATGAAGTCACAACTAGCAGATAACTGGCTTAGCTTAGCATAAAGACAGGAAACAGGGGAAACAGCTAGCCATGGTCTGTCTGAAGGTAACAGCCAAAGTTAAATCTTATTCTTTCATCGGTACAAAGAACTAAATGTGGAAATGACAGTTTGTGGTTTTATGGGATGATGTGCCAGACTTCTTCTTATCTAGACACAGTGACTTCCTGGAGTCTTGTCATCACCCTGAGGTTGCCAGGCAACCAGCAGAGACTCATATTCATAAGCATATCAAACAAATCAGATGAGACTTGTGTCGATCTTCTCATCTAAAATCGGCTTCAAAGGAAATAAGCATATTTCCCAAAATATCCAAATAATCCTTTCATGGATGCAGGCGATACTTACAGGCCCAGTCATGATTATCAATAGTTCTATCAGCAGAAGAAAAGGCTTGCTAGCTTTTGGTGTTGCAGCTTGCAGGAAATATCCACATCCTCTGTTGGCTCTCTGTCCACTCTGGGTGACGGCTGCTAATTGAAAACGAAGAAATAATTACTGTCTTAAGAGTGATGGAGGAGACACTGGGGACTCTGGGAAATATGGGACTCCGCTGGGACAGAGGATTCTCAGTGGGACTCAATGGGTCCACTGGGAATTCCTCTTTTGTCATCCAGTCAGCACCCAATGGGATCGACACACATGCACACACATTTATTTCACATTTATTTATTACTTCATGTGACTGTCACGAGCACCGGCACATATATGAATTTGCCGAAGTGCAAACTTTAACTTATAGTTCACGTGTTGTAACAGGTCAACACGGACACACTGCAGTCCCGAAGGACCAGGACCATAATCCCGACAGCCTGGGTTGTGTGTGTGTGAGCCGATAACAAATGGCGATGGATTGGCGGCTCTGTGGTGTTGTCTGAGAAACAGTTGGTGCTCTGGCCGTCCTCATCAGCAGATTTCAATTGACAGTGCAGCCTAGCATGGAGACCCTAATCTCTCTGCAGACTGTTATTTACATTTATTACCCTGCTAAGGAGGCGCAGAGCACATAAAACATACACAAGTATACAGCTCTGCAACACACTAAAGCATGTGACTGCATGGAGACTTTCCTAAAAAAAATACCACAACGCAGATGGACAGAAATAATTCTTTAGAATAAATGATAAATGTCAGGTTAGTGGTGAACTGTGGACACCGGAAGACAAAAAACAGAGATAGATTTTAGGAGAATGGAGTTGATGAAAGCCCTCTCTACATCCATCTTACTTTTCAGACACTCGACTCGCCCCTTTTGCCTTTCAGTTGCAGAGTTTAGCCCCACCTCTTATCTCCCATGTCAAACAAATGTGTCTGACACGACAAATGAAATCAATGCACCAATGGCAGATCCTGCATCGGTGTTTGGTATTTAGCGTAATCATATAGTTTGAGAACGTGTTATACGTGTTCTAGACGTGCTTTGTGTGCTATTTTTACAACCTGGAAATAGTTATTTGTGTTTATGTCTTTTCTTTAAAAATGTGGCTTTAATTTTGTGTCAAAAATTGCACTTGCAACACTTTTATCCATGCATGTGATCCAGTAAGGTTCCTAAGCAGTTGGTTTTTTGGCCTGCAGGCCCACAGAAATGTGGTGGGTTAGTTATGAATTGAATTTGCTTTGCCTTTTAAGAAGTTAAGCAGAGCTTTAAGCTAAATACTCTGAGAGAAAGACAGGGAGGACTGTGGACAGACTGTGTATGGCATGGGAATGTGTGTGTGAAACAGAAGTATCGACTATGAGCGAGTGAGTAATGTATAATCTGCAGAAGAGCACGTTCTAGTGGTGTGTTCAGAGCACAGCAGTGCAGGCTCAGCAGGAGCAGACTGCCTCTCAGTCTGTTGTCTGTCGCTGCTTCACCCTAGCAGCCGGCCTTTTCTCACACACTGAAACACACACACACACACAAATATGTCTCGGAGAGCAGGCTGTCTTTTCACAGCAACAACAAACACTCTACTTGCGACATGCCGCTACATGGGAGACGCCACAAATAGCCGCCTGGTTTTGAAGAAAACATGTTTTGATGTGGAGAAGTTGTCACGGCAGTGGTGTGGATTCTGTGAGGTTTCGTTATAAGAATAACCATAGCAGACTTTGGTTATAAACTGACCTTTTTTTTGTTTTTATTCTACATATAACAAATCAAAATGGTCAATTTTCTCATTATGTTTCTATAACTTTTATTAGTTTGAGATACTCTCTACAAAAAATGAGTTTATAAGGTGTTAAAGTGTTGCAGAATGCTCTCGTTTCACCTCTTTAAAGAGTCATTTAGTATCCATTACAACGTCATCAAATCTCATTGACCTCAGCCAGAGAGGCAGGGTAAGTCTTCAATAGCCCCTCTTAACAATGACTAACAATAGGACCAAATGGCCTGCCTGTCTGCATCCACAACAACAGACCACCAGCATCCACCAGCCATCACAGTCAGGACGCTCCGGGTGTCCTGGACGATTTGGACCACATAACTCGCTATTTTGAGCTCCACATTTTGCCACTGTATATTTTGTAGTCAATCATCGTGGATGGCATGTTGCTGTCGTTGCTTTGTTTTCTCTTTGTATTGTTTGTCTATTTTTTTGTTGTGGGCAATTGCTATTTAAGTCAGCTTTGTCATTTTTAATACATATATGTCCACAATCCAAGAATTTAACTAGTTTTGCTGCTCTGCCATTATGTTTTAGCATTTATTTTTTCAGAAAATCATTCATCTTGTGTGTAACCTATATTGAGCTGATTTTTCATGATTTTTATTCAACTAAAAGATGTTTGACCTGTTTTCCATAAATAAAATGGTTTATAAAGTGGGTTTTAATTCAATTCATCAAATGGCAATTAGGGTTTAAAAAATATTGTTTCTTAATACTACATCTGTGTCACTCAGTGCCAAACCTCAAGGATATAACTAACTAAAGATGTAATGCTTTAAAGAAGAGCTCACTAATATAGTTTTATTGTTTTAGAAAGAGCACAGCATTTTCCTAAAACAGCCGGGCACTGTAGATTTAGCAAACAATACTAAAACATGAGTATATTGAGCATTTATTGGGGACTATTTTCAGCTGCGGATTCATTCACATTTGGCCCTCTAGTGAGTACAGTGTGTGTGGGATTGAGTCAAAACAAACTACAGTGTGTGTGTGTGTGTGTCACCCAGTGCAACAGTGTGGTTCACTGACATGTTTTTAATAGTTTTTAAACAACAATAGAGCTCTGTGACATAGAGGAATAAGATATATCAGGCTTTGATA
>NW_023340206.1:5730917-5731086 GCF_004916995.1 Morone saxatilis
CACACACACACACACACAATGCTTCTCCTTTTTTTATGGAATTGATTTGCCAGACTTATTTTTT
The DNA here is from genome assembly GCF_004916995.1 of Morone saxatilis. Classification (NCBI taxonomy): domain Eukaryota; kingdom Metazoa; phylum Chordata; class Actinopteri; family Moronidae; genus Morone; species Morone saxatilis. The sequence goes on from NW_023340206.1 coordinate 5,730,982, forward strand.
AATCAGTGTTTCAAAATAGGTAAAAATATGCATATAACACTAGGGGAGGTCTGGATAAAATTAGCAGAATGTACCAATACTATGATTTCTACTTATAATATTAGT
>NW_023340206.1:5731102-5766177 GCF_004916995.1 Morone saxatilis
ATTAGAGTTTTCCATTTTTGGCTTCAGTGTGTTTTTCCTACCAGCTTTATTAGCCAAAATGAGTAATTCCTACTATACTGTCTGTAGATCATATGAAAGCAATCGAAACATGTCCCAGGAGGACCCTCTACTATACAGTACATATAAATTCACAAAGTAAACAACAGCAGGTGTATTATGGTGCATTCATTTTATTTATTTGTGCATATTTACCTGCTAGTTGTTTATTGTCCGCCAGTGGTATTCACTTTTTTCCCCCTCCTATCTATGTACGTTAGATTGTGCAGTCAGGTTGCTGCATTTATTACTCCAGAGAATGTGCCTTTGACATTTTGTTACATGTTATCTGTGGATTCCCCTTAGACAACATGTGTGTCTATTTGTTTCATTTCGAAATCACTTTCAAACAAGAGCATTATTTTTGGGGTTTAAATATTAAATAATATGATATGTTCTGATTTAAAATCTGGATAATGAACTATAATAGTATTATTAAGCATAGACGGCTACACTGGGAGACAAAAAGCCTCCCTTTTCCTAATTTCCTCCCGATGCAGCAGCCCAGGCCTCAGCCAATCTGTGGGCCTGCCGGACCCGAGGGACCCTCCAGCCACCAGCTGACTGACCAAGCGGCTTGCTCAAAGGCACAATTAGAGGGTCTTTGTTTCACCCGGAGTGGCCCTTTGTGCCGTGATGTTGCCTGGTGCTGGAGGGGAACGTCATCAGTCACTGGCTGAATGGTCCAAGTGAGAGGACAGATCACACACACACACACAGGTTGGAGGTTTGTGTCCCTATCAGAGCGAGGGATCTGACGGCACCCTGTGGTGCTTCAGTAGGCAGCTCCTCTTCAGAATGAGAGGGTGCTAATGTCATGTGGATGACAGTTCATATATCGATTCTTGGCTGTCACTTTCTAGCCGAGTACAACCAGAATTTGTCAGATTTCTGCTCCAACCTTAACAGCTGAAAGCTAATTATACACCTAATCTTAACTTTAATATTCCTCTTTCTCCTACTATTCCTCGCCCTTCAAATTACTTACTTGTGGAAACAATTTTGTGGTTTTCAACTGTGTATCAGGAGGTTTTGCACACTGAGCCATTAAAAATGTAACCGTGTAAAGCTGTAAAACTGTACGTATTGTCCTGTTGCAGTCCCAGATGAGGATCAAAGTGCTTTTTTAAAGAGCTTCAAGCAACCATCCTTATAAAATACAACCATCAGCAACATTTTTATAAGCGTTCAATTCTGTGAAAATAAGACGTGACCGACATAATTAACAAGCAAAGACCTTGTAAACACAAAGCGATTGATCCCGTTTTGTGTCGAAGCCGAGCACGGTGTTGTGGTTACAGCGCGCTAACTTCAGAAATACGAGATTGCGGCTTTACAATCCGCCAGAGAAAACCTGAGGGAGTTCCTCGTGAGAGCAAGACATCAGACATGGATTGTAACAGGGAGACAGAGATAACAATATCTTTGTTTTAAAGGCTTGAGGTCCGTAATTGAAGAACGAAGCGTCTTGTTGATACACTGTCACCCGCTGCTGGTTTTGTTTACACAGTGTTTCGTTTGATTGAATATTATCTTTTCAGTCAACTTCTGCAACAAGGACTGACAATGTAATGTAAGACAACAAAATGTTTTAATTTAATTGGTGTAAAAGCCAGTTATAATTTGTGACAGGGTAAGAAAGTAAAAAAAAACTCAAATTAAACTCTTAATGTTGAGTTTGAGTGAGCCTTGAAATGCTGATGGTCAAATATATTCCTGACTGTCAGATTTATAGTGATTTCTCCAGCCATGTACATCAGACATTACAGATGTCAGATCAGAGAAGTCATGAGCCCAGACCCCCTACCAATCCAACCCCTTCTCTCTTAAAATCGTAGTTTCTTACATGGAGCCAGGTCTGGATTATGACATGGTTGACATCATTTGATTTCCCCTCCCAGGAGCTCTGAAAGTGCTCCATTAGAGTTATTGCTGGTGGGGCGGCGTGCCAGCGCTAGCAGCCTGTCCCTGTTACCCACAGACTCACCTGCTGAGTGTAATCTGTCCTGTTAAGATTAAGCCAAGTTTAAATTTACACATACTTTGGAGTCTTTGCACCTCCTCAAACAGCACACTCTACTGAGAGTTGTTTCGGAAACACACGTAAAGCAGTGAGGATTTTACACTCTGAATATGCGCTCCTGCTGCGCAATCCTGCAACATCTACTCACACAATGGGCTTTAGCATATGACGTCACACCTCTATATCAAACTCCTGTTTAAAGGAATTACATCCCACTCCCCAAAATGTATCGTTATTGGCTCCTCATATTCATCCACTTGTTAGAGAGTGATGGTTTTCTTGTAAGTCACTGTTCAAAATCAGTTCAGAAATGGGAGAGACACCACAGGCCCCTAAACACAGGTCTCTAATCGTATAATTCGCTGGTGTCTGTATTATGGCTACACACAAAACAGCATTCTCGATGAAGACACGCGAAACTGACAACGTGCCATAAACCAAAAGACAAGGATTACAGTCTCCAGAAAGGGTCATCAAAGCGAGTCGAGCCCTTTGCCAAGGCGTGGATTCAAAACCAGGCCGAGAATAGAACGGCGCAGTAAATCAACGGGAATCCTTTTATTTTCCTCCTGGTTCTGGTCTTCATATCTTACTGGGGCATGTTGTTTTTCTCAAGATGGAGGCGCACAGACTTGCAGGGAAGAAGAAGAGAGGGAGGAGTGTGTGCGGTGGGTTTGGAAGGAGGTGGTGGTGGTGGTGGGAGGGGGGTTGATTGGGGGGAAAAAAAAAGAAAGAGAGAGGTGGAGGGCAGGCGGGCAAGCAGGACAGTGACATTCACGCGTTACGACGTGGCGACACTGACAAGGTGTCCTCCCCGCCGCTCGGCCAAGCTGTTATCACAGTCGGCCCCCGTTTCCAGGTCGCAACCCTCAGCGGCACCGGCATTATTGGGTCGCGGCTTGGTGCCACAACCCAACCCCGGTGTGGGCCGGCGATGCCATTGTCCGACGGTGAAGCGTGGCTTTGAGATACTGAAAACACACACACACAGGCGCACACACAGGCCTACTGATCCGCCCTGGCAACCTCCCTAGCAACCATCTGTCCTGTTTTGCCATGCTCGGGCTTGGGCACAGCTAGCAATGGGCATGCCTTGACACGTCTGAGTTAATGGGACAAAACGGCGGCACACAAGAGGACAAAGGACTCACAAATAAAAGAGTGTAGCCAACAGAGAGATGGAGCAAAGACGGCACAGAGAAAGGCGAAGAGAGAAAAGAGTGGAAGTAAAGAAATATACTTCAAACCGACTGAAGAAAACTTTAATAAAAGATGAGTTGCAAGAGATCTTGGCTCAACAGTCCAAAGTAAGATGAATGTTATTTTGACCCTTGTTCTTTTAAAACAAAGTCGTGGAACGTAATCCTGGATAATGTTAGTTTTTGTAGATGTTCACTGGAAGGGAACACATGTACTTCATCAATATCAAATTGGAACGATACCAAAAACACCCAGGGATTATCATATAGAATATAGATATATAAGACGATTCGGACTTCAGTGTCAGGCCGCACATTCATGCAAAATAAAGCAACTGCTGGACAACGTTGGACACATACCTCATTAGTAACTAACCACCAAACACAGCACTAATCATCATAAATGGAACAAACCTTTAACAACAAAACAAGTCATTGAAGAAATTATGGCAGGATTTCTCTCTGCTTTTTTCCCTCATACTTTTATCTTTATTCAGTAGTACCACACCTTTCAACCTAATCACTCATCTTAACTAATCAGTTATCTTGTCATTGCATTGCCAGCATTACCATTACAACCAACAACAAACTGGTGACATGGGAATACAACAAGTGCTGACAAAGACCTTGCGCCCGAATGCGGAAGGCTTTCTTAAGACGTATAAAAGGATTATCTTTTCAATGTGCATCCTGATGGTCGGGCACTGAGCAGTGTCGGGTGCACCCTTTCAGTTTTGAAAGGAAATTAGCAATTCGAGATATAGAAGCTCTGACGGCGCCGATTTCGGAGCTGGACGTACTTTTGAAGACGTGTGTTTCCGAAAACACATCGATTGTGATTTCTGCTCGGGGCAGTTTTAAACGTTGACGCCCTTGAGGTCAACGTGTGATTGGTAAAGGAGTTGGAAGAGTGACGGTTTGCATCCTGACGCTATAGATATGAGGTTGGCAGGGGGGCGGGTAGGAGTGGGTTAGGGCGGGGCCGGGGCAGTGACGCTATATCACAAGCAGATACATCTTCCCCTGTCGAATGCGCTGGCTTGTGTTGCCTTATCAGCGCTGCACCGAAAGGCCTCCGAGACAGTGAGCCGGTGACCTCACATCTTTCTCTTTCCCCAAAAAGTCTTCTTTAACATGCAAACACGCTGCCTTTGTCACGGCGTACACACAAATCAATTCCCCCGCCCCCCTCTAGCGCCCAAAACCCCGGGCCTATCCAAGAAGCAGAGGGGAGCCTCAGACAACCCATGATGGAGCCTCTTTTGATTGCAACTGAATTTCGTAGCATTCGTTCTATTTATCTCTCTTGGCCAGACGTGGCTCACGCAAACAAGCTCGAGCAACACAAGTTTGCATGAGAAGGAACAGTTTAGGAGAAAAATAGTGTTTTGACGAACCGATATAAGAGAGATCAAGAGGATTAGCTGATATGACTGTGCATGATTTAGAGATGCCGCGCACTTTGCTCATTTTCTTCCGTCTCGACCACAAAAAAGATCTCCCCCGAGAACTCCTCTGACCATTTTCCCACTTTTTACACCCTATGAACAAGCTATGTCAAGTCAAGATGAGAGCAAGCGAGAGCACCACTCCCCTGGGTTGTACAGGCTTGTGAGATCAAGCGCTCATCGTTCTTAAGTCTGGTCCCGTCCTTTATTTACTTCCGCTTCCTCGGGTTGTGGCCACCAGGGCGGTTAAAAAGGGGAAGAAGCGATCGACTTGAGAAGATGATGAATGTAGCAGATGAAAATGAGGGGGAATTTTGTGCCATGCCAACTCTCTGCTAACCCCACCCCCCCCTCTTTTCCTTCTCTCTCTTTCTTTCACCATCTTGCATTTTCAAAGAGCTGAGAGGCCATAGCGAAAGTGAATGAACCATGACCACAGGCAGATGCTCCCCACATCTCTCTCTCTCATCGTGCCCTTCCCACTTTACACCCTCCATTTCCCACAACTAACTTAACACTGCTGTTCCAACGAGGCACACGGTACATTTACTTTCCTTTTAGTTATTGTAGCTGATTATAATTTAAGGTGGACTCGAGACTTGTGAGGTAAAAAATCACGTTCCTATGCTCTCAGAATTTAGCCGATATACAAGTAGTTTGGTAAACGTGGACATGCGTTATACTACTTCATATTTTAACCCTATACGTGTTCAAATGTTCACTGTATTATATAATGTGGCACAGTTTTTGTTACAGTGCAATTTGAGTAAAGGCCATTTGTTAATTTCTACTGATTCCCTCTGGGCACTTGAAGGCCAAATGAGCACAGATGGGACATTTTCAGTCCTTTGGAACAGTTCATTTGACTGATTTGGATTCAAAATTATTGTTTCACACTCTACATACTACACTTTGTGTCCTCGCAGAATATTGTGTGCTGAAAGTCACGGAAAACATATTGATCCAAGGAACGCATCTGTAACTTCTTTCTATATAATAAACCACTATAAACATCACAGAGATAAAGTACAATATTTGTTACAATTGACCTCCCTCACTTTAATTACTTTTAATTTATTGTAAGTAATATTTTAAAACTTTAGGGTTTAAGATAAAATCAAACTGTGTGGCAGTGATACTATTAAAATAGAAGTTTGATTGTCATTAATCATTATCATTGTCCTAAGATGCACAATCAATTTTAAAAATATAAACAATTGAAATGCTTTAATGCCGTGTTTATATTCTTGAATAAATTCTGCAACTTTGGGGTTTTAACATATCAACAAAAATATATTAGTTCAGTAGCAACAAAATACAATTCTATAATCATTGTAAATAATTATATAAAGTTGAATAATTTGGATTTAAATGGTTTTAAAACAATAAAAAGGTGAACACTTAACTCACCCACCATTGTTATACCTCGGACACAGTGGACTGTTTGGACATGATTCAGGTACAAGAGATGCTTTTTATTCACTGTAAGAGACCCAGTCTTCTCGTTCTCTTCCACACCAATAATCAGAAACACATTTAACTGAGCCTTCATTGTCAAATGCAGCACGTACAGTTTGAGGCGGACACTGTGCAAGAAATATCTGCATGTCTGAAGTTTATTTAGTGGAAATATTGCCAACGTCATAAATTAGGTCAATTTTTTATTCTTATGAGGAAAACATTTTTCATGTTGGTAGAGTTTTTTTTATCTGTTTTTTGAAGAAAATATAACAATTTGAGATGTTATCATGTTTATGCGTTGTTTTTATATTTTCATTGTACAGCATTTTGGTCAACTGCTGTTGCTTTTAAATGTGCTTTATAAATAAAGTTTTTGGACTGGATATTTTGCCCAACCTGCAATAAACATATTCTGCAAATATTACATCAATAGTACAAGATTTCCTGAAAAGAAGTTCTATCTATTTGTGTGTGTGTGCTGACCATGACTGCATTTCTGAAAGCAGGAATCAGGCCAATCACTGGCAAGCAACGGGGCAGTGAAGCGACCCAAAATCCACTCTTCTGACTCTCAATAGGTTTTCACTGCAGAGCCAACAACAGTGCCTCATCACCCCTGCTTTGCCAAAAACAATGTTTGTGTGTTGTCTGAAGAGTTTTCTATTCCGAGACGCTGTTTGGAATGAGAAGCACTGCCTGAGCTGATAAAAATGTTAGCATTTTGGCAACCAATGACTCAGATTATCCATTATTCTTGAAACAAAAGCACAAAATTGGGGTTCGATTTCTGAATCTAGTATCAGCCTGCGTGTCTTTGATTTCTCTTTATTTTTGTTGTTTGGATTCAGGAGGGAATTCATGTAAGCTACACTGCAGCACGAGACAATAAAACCATGTGTTATGTGAAATAAAAATACCCAACCTCAACTTTTTCACTACTGGGGTGCCAAGATGTGTTACATACTATATAATAATATACACCTAATAATATCATGAATTAAATTTGATTAGTTAATCGACAGAAGATTCATTTGCAGCAATTTTGATGATTAAACTCAATTACGAAGCCAAACCGTCTATTGTATCTCCTGTTGTATGTTCTGTTGTCTGGATATTATATGGATATCATGTCATTCTAATTAGTTATGTTAATGTCCATATAAGTGTAGCTGCTGTGTGTTGTATTGTGATTGTTATGTAATGAATGTATGTAATGAGTTGTGTGTAAGTGGTGTCAATTTCTATTGTCATGCATAGCTTGCGTGATAAGGCAGCTAATTCAAATAAACAATATAATTCTCTGGTTTCCTCAAATGTGAGGATTTGAAGCTTTTCTATGTTTTTTCTATGTTTTGGAGTGGTTAATCAATTGATCAAAATAAATAATCAATAGGTAGCTGCAGCTCTCTAAATATTACAATTTAACCTGTTTTGAAGAGGTTGTCATTGAACAATAAGCTACTTACTGATTGGTTATTTGGTGAATAAAATCTATCTTTAGATTCACATTTACATTGGGGGAAAAATAAATAAATTAAGCATTCCAGTCCAGTGGAAATTGTAGTAAAAACCAAAACTATTTTCTCCATAAAATCTCATATGTGAATATAAGCAAATATATTCTGCTTTTGGACTCAAATATTAGGTTTATTTTAAAGTACGATTAAAAAGGTTTTTTGTGCCATCACCCATGGAGGGAGAAAAAAAAGGAAGCTGAAAAGCTAAACTGTATTATTTTTTTCTCTTTACGTCCAGATACAAGAAGTTCGAAATAAAGAAAAGTCACCATGAATTACACTATTTTTATATAAATGCAGCGCAGCCTTAATAGACATGAGTTTGAAAGCACACTGATATGGGTTTCCACACACACACACACACACACTGTAGTGTGACGGACATGATATGGTATAATCCCTCCTTAGAAAAAAAAATGGTCAGAAATCCGTCCTCCACCAAATAATTCTGTAAATTGAAACTACTCTATTGCCGCATGTATCAGCCTTGATGTGTACGGCATGTTATTGCTTGAGACAACTTCTCTGTTTAGAGATGGAGAGGAGGCTCCTTCCTCTCCCTCTCTCTCTCTCTCTCTCTCTCTCCGTAAAGGATATCCTGATAAAAAGGTAGAGAAGATGAGGGGGGGCGGTAGACGCGAGGTGATACAGAGCACAGAGAAATTTCATTTCCTGCCTTGTACGGAGAAAATAGTATCAGCTGGGAAAACCTGGCGGAGAGATGGGAGATTTACCCTCCGAACATTGATAACCATTTGTTCATTTCCTGACAACAACAGGGGAAAAAAATGCCTGAGTCTCCTCTGAAATGGAATAGGTTGAGTTTTCCCTCTCTTTCTCGTTTTTGTTCTGCGGAGGACGGGAGTCTATTTCATCGCCAACATGCAGCAGTGGTCCTAATCACAGAATCAGTTATTATTGGAGGGAGAGTTTGCTGCATCGGCTGCATAGCTGAGAGACGAAAAAGAAGGGGTCTGCGGTCAAATTCTCCCACTTTTGTGTCGCTTAGCTTCTCTCCGCCAGGTCGGATTTGCATTTTAATGGAAGGCTTTTATAGACTTCTCGGTGGCGTTCGTGGCACCACAAGTGGCATCATTAAGTGAACTAAGCCGGATTAGAGGCGATGCTGAGGTCAGATACCCATACGCCATAACACAACCGAAGCTTTCTCCTCCAGGATTAGACAGAGACCGAGAGACGACGGCGGAGGGGTGGGGGAGAAAGATGAGGGGTTTGGTGGGGAGGAGGGTTTTTTTTTTTATGTAGGAACAGGGAGGAAGAGAGGAGAACGACTAGAGAGCAGTGGAAAGAGAGGGAGTGGGAGAGAGACATAAGAGGAAAGAGGAGAGACAGGCCGCAGCAAGGTGATGAATTGCTTGTAAAGTGGCTCCTCTTCAGCTCGAGGGCCTCTCAGCTCCCTTTTTTTGGCTCCAGTTTCAGTTTCCCACAAAGTGATGTAAAGCATAAATCTGAAAAGAGCAGTTTGCAAACAATTCTGGGCTCACAGAGTGGTGATTGGACTGTTCACGTAGTGTCAGGTAAGCTGTCAGTCACAGAAAAGTTGGATTCCCAGTAATGTTTGGTCATTTTATTGTCTGCAACCTATACCCTCCTCCTAATTATCAAATACCCACAGACATTTTGATTGAGTACACCAAGATAAAAGTTAAGAGGCCTTTAGCATTGGGACATAAATATCCCTTTTACATATAATTTCTTTCATGAAATACTGTGTAGTTTATGACCACATAAAGACGAGTAAGTAATGTATTACTTTATCTAAAAGAAACTAGAACAAATGACTATTTAGTGATTACGACATTTAGTGATGATAACTACACATAAAATGACCTTTTGACTCTTTTACACTTGTTGTGTACTTAATGACAAACTGCTGGTCAGTCCCATCTATCAATTAAAACTGAAGATATCAGATGAAATCAAAATGAATCCTGTTGCAGCTCTGTCTCCCCTTTAGCTGCTGTGCTAATGTTAGCTAACATTATAATTTCACACACTGAAATGGATAAGCTGCTGTTCAGCTCTGAATTTCCAGAGATCTCGATTAAGGTGGTTAAAATATTAACGGTAATAAAACTGTAACTGAGAGATTATGATTATAATTTAATACTCAGTAGCGTTAGCTGTTGGGTCAGTTTGACTGCTACAATGTACAGGACTAACTCTAAACAGATCAAAACAGCAGAGACTTGCATTTCTCACCAATAATCTGTACTCAGTAGAGCGTAGACACCGCTTTGCATTACGTATTTACATGTTAATGGCCAAGAGTTTTATTTAGGACGTTAACTTACAAAATAAATGTTGACACAGCGTATATTAAATCTTATAAAATCCAAAAATGTGATGCTTGTTAGTAACTTTGACACTGCCTTTGATTTAATGGGGGACAATTGTTCGCAGAGGTTGTAGTGATGGGACATTTTATGTTTTATGGCGGGTCTCTGTAGCAATGGCGTGCTCTGACTAAAACTCTGCACTAGCCAACACAACATTTTCCTATTGGCATCATAAAGGCAGTTTGACATGCCCCAAAATTGATACTGTACAGTCTGACAATGATTGTGAAGTACATTTTATGTGTGACTTGCAATAAACCTTGAGACCACATTTGCTCAGAAAACACTAAACCTACAAACTTTTAGTTTAGCATGACTGAAAGTCCCTCAACTGTTCTGCTGTCTTGTTTTCCAATTAACCTTTCCGGGGTTCAACCTTTGCATGGAAAGACATGGATCAATGCCCACAATGATAAACATCTGCAGAGCACCTATAACTGACTGGAAAAGTGGCTTTGTAAATGCTGTGTCAATATTAACTAATGGGTATTTGCCGTCAGTCCACAGGTCTGATGTGTGCCAGGTGCACATGTGAAGGTGAAGTTGGTGAACCGTTTGAAAGTGCCGTGAACGGCGAGGCGGCGGGTTAGACTGACGTTGAACTGCTGGAAATAGAAAGTAGCCTACGTATCCAAGTTTATGTCTGCCCAGTGTCACCTCATATTGTCATTTAAACACCACACCAGGGAGAAGAGTAAAGAGGTAGCCATAATCTAAGAAACCATACACACTGGGGACAAAGTAGGAACAACAGCAGCAGCTGCAATGGAAGAGTGACGAACTCAGCAGACTGAGTATAAGGATTTGTTTAATTAGTCTTAAAGTTGAAGATGTTTCCTTCTAACAAGCTCTAAGTGACGAGCTCTGAAAGTTGAGATTGAGATGTGTGCATGGAGAGCTCACGTGGATAAACAAGGTAACAAGACATCGGTGTGTGGCGATACTTTTGCTAATTAAAACCTCCACAATAAAGCCCACGATAGGCCTTGGCTGCCTAAAGTCCGACACACAACAGTCTGGTGATGTATGCTGTTAACACTGCCAACAGAGACAGGAAATACCACAAAGTTAACCACTACAGTAACATGTGATGTGCTTTTGTCATAGATAGAAAAAAATAAAAAAACACCAGCACACAAAATAACAACACGTCGTTTCTGTATGTACAAAAGTGTGTGTGTCTGATGCTAACACAGCGTGCTGTGCGGAGATGAGCGGCCCGTCACTCAGCAGGCACCAGGCCATGGAGGTCACACCCCGACAGTTGCGGGAAGAAGAGATTATGTCTGTGTGTGTTTGTGTGTGTGTGTTTTTTTTTTTTTTTAAAAAGCAGAGATTATGCATTGTGATATCAAACTGGGTTAACGTAGCAGACTGTGTTTGCATACAGGGGTGCCACGGCCTCGCGGGTTTTAGCTTTAATCCCCACACACACTGAATCCTCAACGGCTGATTTGGCACTTTTTCAGAGTATTAGGCCACCAGGCGAGGAAGCTTTGTTTACCCGACAGACAAGTCATCATGTTTAATAAAATCCCTACTAGCCTCCATTTTCCTCTCCTTTTTTGCCTACACCACTTGTGTTGGAATTATTCTTTTGCTTTGGTTTACTTCAGTGACACTGAACCCTCGTCTCAAAAGAGATGTGGCCCTTGACGCAGTATTAAGACAAACATAACAGATAGATATAAGAGAAACTATGTGTCTTTTTCTAATAAACAAACGCAAAGACGGACATAACATTATACAAATAACTACACTTGCATATGAAACCCAGTTACAACATCCAGTTATATAAGGATCAGGGAATGCATTGTCAATCTATTTGAGAAATACTCTGATTTGAAACCGTGTTTTCAGACTTACAAAACTCAAAGGACCGGTGTGCAGAATAGGATTAAGTGGCATCTAGCGGTGTCGTTGCAGATTACAGCCCCCTCGCCTTACCCCTTTCCAGTGTTAGGTTTGTCCGTTCTGGGCTACTGTAGAAACATGGCAGTTTAACATGGCGGACTCTGTAAAAGAGGACTTACTCCTCTGGTAGACAAACCGGCTCATTCTAAGGTTGTTCAGGTGATTGTACACTAATGAAAACATACTTATGGATCTTATATTCCATTTCTGCCAATAGATCCTCCTGAATGTTACACACTGGACTAAAAGGACAAATGCAGGTTTATCAAGTCAGCTGAGCATCTTGACACCTCTGTTAGAAGTTTTATTTGTCAGTCTTGTAGCGACTGAGTGCTGTTGGCAAACTTTGCAAATTTTGTCACCTGACTTAAACATTTTACCTTCATATTTAGGCTCTTTTGTTTTAATGTTGTAGAGATAAACATTCATATGAATCCCATTTCTTACCAGCGGTAAACAAAAATCACAAAAAGCAGTTTGTGGGGAAATTAACTAAAGGAATTAAATAATAGATTAAAATCAATGGGAAAATGACTTGACTTCACAGTTGCTTTGATTAATGGCCTCTCCTGGAATGATAAATTAAAGTTGAAAACTTTCTGTACACATTATTAACCCCCCATTTTCTAACTCATTTAAAAAGCTGCAGGCTTATTTCCCATTATGTTGATAATATGGGTATGGTTTGCCAAAACTCTTTGTGCTAATTGTGTGTTGGTTCAAAAAGCCATTTTCTGTTAGAGTGCACAAATCCATTACGGCCTCCTCCTTAGCCCGGATAATGGGGATTGAATTAATGCAGGGGCTAAAACATGTGGCCCGGGACTCCTAAAGATATGATTGATCATCTTATTGCTGGGTATTCAACCGGTTTGGTTGTGTTAATCGATACTATTACCACCTCCGGATTAAACAGCAGCCAGTTAACGAACCCAGACCCAAAGAAAGAAAGATGTGAGAATGGCTTCAAATACTTAAACTGGTTAACATTCAGTCAAACCACCACGTCTGGGTAAACTCTCTCAAACAGCCAATCACTTCCAAACAAAGATACAGCAAGTTGTGGTAAGACAGTCGTTGGATTCCCATCATAAACAGGTAGAACATAGATATAGTAACAAATCTCAAATCTCTCAAACTGGTACTGACTGGTAAGTTTGCCCACTGGTCACATCAACCAATATTCTAACAGACAATTGGCACCAAAAGCAGTCCGTAGTGGCACATTAGACCATGTTAAATGGCCTTTATAAGGTGGGTTAAGTACTAAGTGTGGTATATCGGAGCCTCCTGATACTGATTTATAAATATGTCATTTTAAGGGGGGTCGCCCACATCAGAGCAATAAGAGAAGGTGACATCGTGAAGTAGTGTGGGATCATGGGCGTTGTTCTCATAAATGTTAAACAAGCACCATTGCTGATGAAAATCTATCTGACGTGCCTCAGGTAGAAATCATGTTCATGGATGAGGTAATGTAAAAGTTTTATTCAGTTTATGTTTATTCACGTCTGCCGACTTCCTTCCTAACTCTCTGACTTTGTATCTGACGTGTCCTGTCGTGTTCACCCCAAAGTTATAGCAAGAGACAAGCGAGGAAATACACCGTATAATGTAAGTACGCAAATCAACAAAATATATAACATAGGTCGACCGATTTTAATGTGGAAATATTTTCATCAAATCAAACAACTTTTGGTATAATTGACATTTATTCTGCTATAGACAACCTCCCTATATAGTACTTTGCAGTGTCAGTGGTGGAGTCCGCCATTGCCGTATTTGATTCAAATGCCACATGCATTTACTATCCTAAATTCAAAATAAATGTATATGCATGCAGCATTTCAAAAAGAAGCCAAGCCAAATGTGCTTCAGGAAGATTACACTGCAGGTACAATGATGACTTGTCTACGCACTGAACAATTTTGATCATGATTGGAGAGTATATTGTGAGGATATGTTTGTGTCTTCGGTGCCAATTTAGTCTTAGCCAAATGATCTGCAACAAATGATTGCAGGAATTACACTACTCACTGAATGAATAACAATGATGCATTGTGTGCTTCCTTTTTTGGAAAAGAGCTAAAACAAAATCATGAACCAAAGAGAGCTTGCAAAGTGTTTAGGAATGGAGCTATTGACATGTAGAAGAATGTGCATCGGGGGTTAGACAGCAGGGCAGGTCGGAGCAGGAGGGGTGAGAGGTGTCAGCTAATCTGCTGCAGGATGATATAGATAAACAGCGATGCCTCCCAGAGAGCGGATGTTGTACCCAGATGGACACAGAGTGGTTGGTGGCAGCAGGAGAGAGAAAGAGGGGGATCAGATAGACGGAGAGGGAGGCAGAGTGAGTGGGAACGCTGCAAAAAATGTCTCTTTAAAACCACCTCAGGATTCTAATTCAGAAGCTGTGTTTCTAAATGTATTCGATTTTACAGTTCCCAGGAGCTTGGATTCCTCTTTGTTCTGTGTATTGACAGAAAGAAATATACATATTGGAAGTTGGTTTTCGACCAGCACCCAAAGAACAGCACCATTCTCCTTCTTTTTCGCCGCAGCGTGTCCTGACGAGTCTCTCATGTGTGTACAATGATTACAGTAGCATGTAGAAATGAAAACGGTAATGATTTATCGATGTGGAAATGTTGCAAAACCTTTCACAGAGGTGAGATTTAAAGACTTGATATTAAACGACTTGAAATGAAGGACACTTTTTGCAGTGAGCAGCCACGCACGAGGAAGAGGACGAAGAGAGCGCAGCGGGAAAGCAGAGACATCAGATCGCCCGTCCTGGACTCCTCGGATGTGTCATCTCAGACTAATAACCCTCATCTGATCTGAATCTCTCACCTGTTTTGTCCTTTTGCTCCCTCTTTCCTCATGTCTACCTCTTCGCTTCACCTCTTTCATGTCTCTCCCCCTTCTCTTTTTGCCATCCCCCACCCTTCTTTGGTTGTACCGTTCACCCTCTCTGTCCCATCTCCTTCTCATTAGACCTTATCTGAGCCTCCACATTCACTGTTGGTTTTTATCTGTCTAATTATGTTGCTACTCACCTATGCAGGGAGCAAAGGAAGCCCTGTGGCATGCTGGGAGGATGATTCTTCTCTGGCTTCTCTCGTGTCCTGCCCTCTTGACTTTTACACACACACACACACATAGCCTCTGTGTCTCTTCCACACACACACACACACACACACAAAGACAAGCAGAATTTCCCTATACCCTCTTTTCAATTCAGTCACCTTTTCAGCATCATGGGGGCCCTTTGAGCAGGGCCCCCCGGCCCTTAAGTCCCCCGAACAGCCAGGCTCAGTGATAAAACTCCCCAGACACTCCTCCATTATGAGGCAATGATAGGAGGTGCTGCCTGGAGTAATGCACAAAAATACACGCACACTCGCTGCCATCATACGCATGCAGACATACAGATACACACTCATAAAGGAAATGCACAAATGCTGCAAGCACATAAAGGAATTTACACACTCTCCTCCGCTGCTTCCTTATCAAGCTTTTTCAGTACCCTCTGCGTGAGCTGCATGTGCTCTTCTTAAACATAATCCTGTAAGAATCCAGCTGTCATTGATGGAATATTTTATGATACAGGCTGCCCCACGATGTGTCAGAGAATGGAAGTGTGCTAGTTTTTCTATAGGTTTCTCTCTTTCTTATACGCCATCTGTAGACCCTGTTAAAGAAAACCTTTCTCAGCCGTGTCATCTAATTATCCAATGATTCACACCTGCCACAGCAGGTGAATGTAATAAAGTGTTTATGAGCTGGTAGGATGGCAGCAGCACAAAGTCAATACAAAAACATACAGTCTATCAGGGGGATTACAAACACTGTTTCTGTAGGAGGAGTCTTGCAAGCAAGGGAAACTTCCAGTATTTACTCCTCTACATTTATTTGACAGATACAGTTACAATGCAGATATTGATTTCACACACAGCAGATAAAATTAGTTTAGAAACTATGATGCATTGTTATGGTTAAACTACAGTGTATATAAAGTTGAAACACTGCTTACATAGTGTATGTAATGTATGAGCAGTAGTTTTCCAATAGTATAATAAATAATAATAACACAGAGAAGGACAGATTCTGCTGCATAATGAGTACTTTTACTTTTCATACTCGAGTTTTTGCTGAATACTTCTGTACTTCTGTTCAGACACAGGTGGGTGAGGTGAGGGGGTTGTAATCTGCAACCACACCACTAGATACCACTAAATCCTACACACTGGACCTTTAATGTAACATTTAAAAGGACATGAACACCTTTCCATTACTGAATATAGCATATAGTATAATAAAAAAATTTAAATAAATATATATATATATATATATAAATGGGCTTAAACAAGTTGTATTTGATGTAAAAATGATACACACGCACAAAACAAACACATGGTCAAAATTATATTTACCTATTCAGCTAAACTTTTATGAGAACATGATGTCCTTTGGTTTCATTAAGGTCCTATTTTTTAATAAGGAGTTGTAAAAAGGAAGCAGTGTTACTTCCAGGTCAAATCACTAATTAGTGATTAATATGCGGATTATAATCTCTATTAATCCATTGTCTATAATAGCTGACATATTCAGTCCGACAAACAGTCCCAAACTCAAATATATTCAGTTTGCTATAATTTCAGATGAGAAAAGCCTTCAGATTTAACAAGGTGGAATCATCAAATGCTTGACATTTCAGCTTAATTTTCTGATTAAAGGATTAATCACCTCCAAATAAGATTGTTTCATGTAAAAACCATATTAGGAGCCCTAATATGAAAATAAGAAAAGACTCTCTGTCTGAATTAAAAAGCCTTTTAAAAGGTTATCGCTGCAGCAAGTATACAGCTGAGATGTGTTATTTATTTTTTTTAAATGATGACACACGTGTAGAGAATTTCAATGGGCCCTGTTTAGTGAAATATAGGGTGCTTCAAATGTGTACTTGGGTTTAAGGGGGTTTTGTGCATTAGGGAGCAATGGATTACCCTCCCCCCCTCTAAGCAAAGGTTAAAAGATAAAACTCGCTTAAGGTTTCTGTAGCACTCGTCACAGTGGGACATTTCACAGACCGGCAGGAGTCGAACCTGTCAGGGTCAAACTGCAGCAAACGCCACTGACTGCAGCCACAGGGGGGAATCATCTGGAAGTGCCTGTGTGTGTCTGTGTGTGTGTGTTAGGACAAGGGCGATAACCCCAACACCGATGGCCCCTTCCCTATCTGCTCACTTGATCCAAGCACACACACATGCAAACACACACACACACACACACACACACACACCACGGTGCGTACAATATGTGATTTTAATGAACCTAATCTCCAGGATCACCGGGTCTCTGAGCCGGGAAATTAACGAGAGCAGGTTAAACACACACAGTAGGTTCGGTGAAACCCCTTTCAAATGATGCGTGTGTGTGCATGTGTGCGTGTGTGTGTGTGTGTGTAAGGGTGAAATTGGTTTTCCTCAGGATTAAAGGATTAAAAAGGCTGTTAGTTCCTCAAAGTACTCCAAATACCCCCCTCAGTATTCATTACAGCAGATACAAAAGGCAGAGAGGAGCTCATAATGGCCCCAACCTTCTAATCATTTCAAGCAGGGACGCTCCCGATCTCGCACACCACCACCACACACACACATCCACTCTTTTATTATCATTATCCACACTATTAGCATCAGATAAGAACTGTCTGGAAATCACAACAGGGGGCATTTTTTATGTAGGAAAAAGATTATTGAGGATTTTTAATATTTGTACACATTTCGAATAACGCTCACCACTTGCTGCTTTTAGAGTTGACTCCTCTTTTCCTAATGATTCCCTGATGCCAACAGGTCTGGGTGTGAGGTCTGCCAGCCATACATATTGTTGGAGAGGATAATAAATCAATATCTGTGTGCCATCACAGCCAGAGTGCCCCCTTCACACACACCCCATGGAAAAACTGTCCCTTCGAGCAACGAGGAGGGGGGATTAATTGAAAGTGATTGAGAGCATTTCTCACCGTGCCCTTTTTTCACCCAGCGGGTAGCCACTTGTTCGCTGACAGCAATGGAGGGATTGGTTTACATTGTCTGCTGCTGGCCGACCAGTGTGTGTATGTGTGTGTGTGTAAGAGAGAGTTTGTGAATGTGTGTGTGCGCACATAAAAGCGTGGAGGCCTAACAAGGCTGAAATTGATGCAGTTTTGGGTGGGGAGTCATTTTTGATGGTTGCTGACATTCAGCACCAGAAAATATTGCATTGGACGTGGAAAAGGTCAAAGCCAAGGACGAGCTGTTGGGAGCCGAAAAACAGAAGGGGAAGACGTAGAGAAGAGGAGAAAAGAAAAGAGTAAGCACATGGGGGTGTTGAGAATCAAATTGATTTGATAAGTGCTACTTATTCAAACTGCCTGGAGTTAAAATCATCAATAATTGTCCCGGACACAGCCAAATTCTGAGACAAATTAAATATTTAGGCTTCTCTTTTGATGGTCCCAAATTCTCCTGGAAGACAAAATGGTTAGCATTTTGTTCAATTCCACAAAAAAACTTAAGAAAATAAGCCTGTGGTGATATCATGGTTCTGTTTTGTTTTCTGACCACAAAGACGTTTCATTTTTGCTTTCGGCCTGTTGGGGAAATAGTATGCCAGCAAATCAAACGGATGAAATTGCCGAGGATACGTTTATATATTGGGAAAAATATGAGAAAGAAAAAGGCAGCACCATCTGTTTACATTCAAGTGACAAAACGTTTAACGACTTTAACACAGGAGATGTTCGTTTGGCGTTCCATTTTGGCAGTCAACGCTGGTTTCTTTAACCATGACCACAGTCATTCCCTAACCTTAACCATGTGTTTATTGTAGTAACCATCATGACAAAGATCCCGTAGCTTTAACAAAAAAGAAGTTTTTACCCAAACCACAATCTTTAAAAGTATCTTAAAAGTTGCTTTTGTGCTTAAGCCGAACACAAACTGGCATTGTCACATTATAAAATGGATTTAATTTTAAAAAGTGATTTGTGATGATTTAGGAAGGTACACATGAATGATGTCATTCTGCCAATAGAGGCATCAGATCAGAAAATGCTTAGATGTGTTGTTCCAGAGGGCATACATGTACAAACGATATATTTTGTCTTTTAATTTTGAGGACTTGTTGCTTATGAGTTCTACATCATTACACTACATGTTGTGTCAATCCTTAGCATAAATAAAGTATATATTTATTTTGAAATACTTAACCCTTTATCGGGCGAGGAACCATATATGGTAACTTCCTTATGACAGTTTTTATTACATTTCTATGGCATATTTTGGTGTTTTTTTTATAGGTGATATACTAATATACACTTCACTGTTACTGCTTTCTTTCACAAATAACTCAAAGTGGGCTTGATCTTGATTTGCTTATGGCTTATTTATTACATATTTTCAAAGTATATTGTGGCATATTTCTTTTGCAGCAGCTGTCTGCTCAGTCCTTCTATGGGAAGAGGAGGCCTGCTGTGCCACAGATTGTTGTTGTGCCAGCCCACCTAGACATCATTGACTTTGATTTGCAGCCTAGAACTGAAACTTTTTAAAAAAGAGAAAAAAAGAAAAAATGTCTTCTTCATATCCCACCAATGCCACTCCAGGGTTGAAAAATTAATTACAAGTATTTCCAATGAGTGCTCCTATAAAGGGTTAATTTATATAATATATGAAGAAGTGAATCTCCAAGTGCATTAAAGGAGAATTTCTCCATAACTAGAATCAGTAACACAGTATAAAACGGTGTCGTCTGCGTACACAAAGATTCATTTTGCATTCAGACACAGAAGTAAATACACTGAAGCGTACAGGTAAAATTACTACATTCAAACTTTTACATGAGTAAATGTATAAGCTTATTATGAACAGAATCAGAATCAGTTTTATTATTAAGTAGGTTTTCACATACAAAAATAAACATAGTATAAGAAGATAAATAAATTATTAAAATTACTGGAAGTCAAGAAGCATAAATACAAAATGAATAATATATGAAAAAACAAATAGAGATGTACAATATAAAGTTATTTTAAATGGAAGCTGTACAGTTTGTGCAGCAATGTGCAAAAGACCATACTATTAAGTATAAAGAATATTTACAATGTGCAAGATAACTTTACTACATAACGTTACTGTACCTTTAGTGTAGAGTGCAGACTACAGATGGGATGTACTTGGTCATAAAGAGTGTATATATCTCATCACTGAACTATTATTACTGATATTATATTTGCATGTTGTAGCTGGAGAAGTAGTAACTGAGGTAGAGCTCATTTAAATAATTGCATATATTATCATGATGTTTAAGAACACATCTATAAGAATCATATTTTATAATCATATTTTAAAAACTGATGGTATGTTTGTATTTGAAATACTGACATGTAAAGTATATGTAGCTGTCAAATACATTTTGTGGAGTATAAAGCACAATTATAAGAGGTATAAAGTAGTATAAAATTAAGATTTTTCCCTCCAAATACCTTTAAAATTAAGATTTGCATCCTGTCATCTTTTTAAAATTCAGATTAATCTTATTTGGTAATAAGAAACTAAAGGAAACTCATTACTGGGTAAAAATGTTAAATGACCCACTAGCAGGTTATCACTAAACACTGGCCCCACTACTTTCTCAATGGTTTTACTGTCCAGTGGATGAAAACCCTCCAGTGTTTAGTTTGTGTTTTCAGAGGCACTACTTACGCATAAAACACCCCATCAGCTACTGCAGGAGACAGGAAACTATTACATGCACATCATTTTTCTTCACTGTTGGCACACTGTAGTAATCACAGCCCTAACCCACCCTCTCCCTCCCTCCCCCGAATCACATCTGCCTCCTCCTGTATCTTCTTCCTCCTGTACAAGCACTGAGGAAAAACTCCTGACAAAATATATGCTGCAACCACAGCTCCTCAGCTCATATTTCTTTGCCCGGCTCTTCTTCATTTGCCATCATCGTTTCAGGGAGAGACAAATGTTTGTCACATCTATTGTCTGGGTGCACAACAGCTGCTTGGGATTTTGGTTATCTTGGATTTTTCTTTTTCCTACTGTTGCGCTTACTTTACATTGCTCTGGATAAGAGTGCCAGCTAAATGCATAAACTGCATTTGTACATGTCAGCATTTCTCCAAGTCAGGTCCCCAGGCCTGTTTCATTGCTTACTTTTCAGATTGGAGTTTTACTTCTATAAACATTACTGGGGGGAGAATGCTTTATAGGCCGATATCAAGTATCAAAAATTGAACTGAGGTTCTACCACCTGAGACTTTACTCAGAGAACCATCATGATTTGAGCAAACGGTTGCTTTTTTCCACTTAGAAGATCTTATTGAGTTACATTATGGGAAATGTAGGAGTGTTTTTGGAGCTTGACCCTGACTAGAGACTAAAACTGTAATTTTGAACTCTCTTTTTCAAATCTGTCTCTTGTGTGTCCCCCGACTTTATTGAATTACAATACAAATTTGCTGCAGTAGCCCTTTATGTAACAAGAAAAACAGTTTTAGGTCAGCCTGAGGTTTAACTAAACTGAAAACTTTATTTCTACTGCCAAAGAAACAATCTTCAAGAGATGTCTATTATTCTTTCTACACCTTTTTGCTTTTCACTAACTGTATTGTTTGGTACAAGTTCAGCTGGTCCCATTATATGATCTCAACCTCATAAATTAGTCTCTTGTTAATTTCTGGCAGAAAGCAAACTCCCACGTGCCCATGTTGATTGCTGACTAGTCTTGCATAGCTAGATCTTTCTCCACACTTCGTTTTGGCAGGTTGGAGGTGAAGCAAGTGCGTGGAATTTCACAAAACTAGAACCAGGGCGAGTGGTTTTTCAAACATGCGACACGTCACATTTCCGTTGGGAAAAACTGAAACAATTTGATGTTCACTTGTTCACATCATTTCCATTAAGGAAGTCAGTTTAGTTTGGTTTGTCCTGAATAAGAAATACGACAGCTGTTTATCAGACACAAAAAACTCAGATGCTGTTCAACAATATGTAATACCTAATGGATTGAAGACAGTAATCCTAAGCATACAGCAGTTGGCTGTGGCTTTCTACATTCTATTTCCTTCAACAAGTCACTGCCTCTGTCAGCAACAAGTTTTCTCGAGCTAACAAGCTACATGCTAATAATAGGAAACATGGGTAAAAGGGGGCAGAACTGCTTAACTTGCGTGGGATGTTATTTCAAGAATTTATGGCAACACTGACTCACATTTCCAAACTCACAGATGCCGTTTACATACATTTCCTCAGTTATTTCTTTATCACCTATCCACATTTATCTTTCCATTTATACCTAAACCCATCTTTCTTCTCACCTTTGTCTTCGTCACTTCACTCCTTTTTCTTTCCTTCCTCTTTTCTGCCAAACTTGGCTTCATTAAAACGCTAATGACTTCCATTAATGGACCCAGAGATCGATCCTGTTGGCGTTCACTTGAGCCTCTGCTAATAAGGTGTGATTAGTGTTAGTTTTATTCACTGAACCTCTGTGTATGTTTGTATGTGTCTGTCCTGCCATTACTCTGATCTTTATTGATTTTCTGTTTGGCCAGCAGATGCCCAGGTGGACTTTCTCCAGGGATTTCTGTCTCTCAAACAGACTATTTTAGAAATCGCAGCAGCCTCAGCGGCGACTATGAGAACAACTGTAATCACACGAAAACCTAAAATACTTAAACCAGCGACAGGAAAAAGAGTGTATGTTAAAAAAAAAAATTTCATTCTGGGGTTGTTGTTTTTTTTCATTTTTCTCTCTCCCTTTCTGTCAGTCTCTCTATCTTCCAGTCTGTCTATGTTTTGCATTATCCCCACCAGTCTGTCAGTGGTTTTGAAGTGTCAGGGAAGGCATGGTAGCCTGGACCTCCATGGCTGAAGCATCCCAGAGGTTATAAGGATGTCGACACAGCAAATCACTGTTTGATGGCATTCCCATATGCTCCCAGCTGACCGGGACAGTCCATTCCAGAGTACACACAAGCTTGGGCCGATGGTGTTCCTTAATAAGTGTCTGTATAGGGTCCGGCACATAAAGCTTTTTTCTTTCTAATACTGTATTTTATCATTTAATTCAGCATTAAATTATATGTAGATCCTATAAAAAAGCAAGCATTATTGTGAAAAGGAAGAAGTATTTTGCTGTCTCTGTGGGAATATATGAATGAATGAGTTTGGCATACTTTTAGCTCATGAGACATTTTCTTCTCTTCAAATTTTAAATTCAAAGTTTTTGATTTTAGGCATGCACAAGCCACAATTAAATGTGTCCTTACACTCTGAGGCTCAGCTTCATTGTTATTTTCTGAAGTTAGAAAGTGCAACCAGTTTAAAATCTTCACATTCGAAATGTTTCTCTTCGCTGTGTGAATTATATGTGATATACACTGTAATTTAATGGTTGCACTTTTTTAAAGTCAGATTTCACTGCCACTTCTAAAGAAACATACCACTAAATGACAGTAATTTCAAGGCAAAGTTCAAGTGTAAAAGCAGTTCATTTATAAACAGCAATTTAAAGTAAATTTGTGACACCATTGATAAACTCAAATGTTTATGTGGTTGAAAACTAAAGATACAATTGAATAGTTATTATCATACCTACTTTTGCTTACTGTGTGTTAGTATGTCTTATTAAATTATTTATTTAAAGAAATCCCCATGAATCAAAGTGAGTAAACCTGGACTTTCCTGGGTTTTGAGCAGAAGTACCTACTTTCTTTGTTTGATGTTATCTGTGCGTCTCTTACAGACGGGCCTCTGAGGATTCCCCTTTGAGGGCTGCGGATGATATTGTTCTCTGCGGTTTGCATCTGCTGGTTTGATAATCCAGTGATTTCGCCGTCAGAGGGGGATTCTGGGAGCGCAAACATGCAACAACACACGAACTCCTGGACTGTGACGGCAGCCATTGTTCCCCCCAAACAATGTCTTCACTTTGATGTCTGTGATGCTTGGCCGGTCGAGGGAAGTTTTTTCAATCTGTGCTTTAGCACCCAATTCCCTTTCTCTTTCCCTCTCATCTCCCCCCTCTTTCAGTCGTCCCTGCTGAGAATCCTGTAAATAAAATGACTTTTATTCTCCACATGTAGAATATTACCTTTAATATCATATTAAACTGATTGATGGGCTTTTTAAAATAAAAAAGGAGTGAATATTGTATTATAAATCTACAACAGTGCATACACACATGCTGCACCAAGTTCAAACTCGTATGGTTAATGTGAAAAGTTTGATGCAAGTTAAAGTGAACGACTGCATAATATTCAAATCATAAATCTGATTTATTTTATTGAAATAAGTCTGAAGAGCTGAGGAACTTTGGTCCTACATTTTTATTAATAAATCAGAGACTAATGTTTTAGCTTTCAGGGATTTTCAAAGCTCCCCTATTATTAAAAGGATACTATGTAAATCCACTCAAAAATCATTACTTTGTAACATTTAAAAACAATATAAAAGTAACTTGGTGCAAAAAAGAAGCATTATCTAATGAGTTCACACACTTGTCTGATGTGATCTGTTGCACTCGTATGTATGTCGTGGCGTGTTGTGTCTCACATGGACAAAAGTCAGTTTTTGTTTCACTAAAATGCCATTAAAAGCCCCTTCAAAGGGTTTAGCCTGAAAAAGAGGGGGGGCGTTTGTCATTGTCTTGCTGCAGGGGCAACATGCTGGTTTGAGTCTTGATTGACAGGTTCAATCCTCCAATGTGCTTTGGCACAAAAGGTGACAAGCAGAAAGGAAATTGGCTTTTGTCCCCTCCTCTGAGCTACTTAACCTGCGCCTGATTTCTCATTTATTAAAACTGAAACTGTGCTGCGTGACTGACAAACATACTCAAAATAAATACTGTAAAAAGTTGGTTATGCTTTAAATTTTATCTGCAAACACTTCTCTTTCTTTACACGTTTGTGTTTTTTTAGAGACGCTTTTAAGTAGAATAAAATTAATCCATTTTTATAATCATCTTTTATTCTATTAATTTTATGCTATGAATTGCCCTGCAATTTTTGTAATGCTGTTGTATCATTTTCATTGTTTGACTTGGTGTTTAAACTTTTAACTCTTTAATTTCACTATTTTTAAATCCTATTTATATGCATCTTTTTATCTTGTCTTGAGTTTATTTTATATTTTGTCTTAATGCCTTTTTTGTGTTATGTGATGTCGTTGAAAGGTGCCACACAAATAAACTTTTATTTAACCTTGAATTAGGTTTTGTTTTTAATAGTAAAATTTGTGACTCCTGAAAAAAAAATCCAGACATTTTTTAAGATCACTATAAAAAAATAAAAACTTATAAACCAAAAAACAAAGATAAAGCTTCAGTATAAATAAAAATGTTCAAACTAAAGCTTAAAAATAAAATCCAGCCAGCCGGCCAGAGGTGGAGGCCTGCGGCTCCCCTCTGTTTGGCCTGTGTGGACTCTAAGCCAGTAGTTTTGTGCCCCCTTCTGGCAAAAGCTGACCATATGATACAGTTGTGAAGGACAGAAATGAGACAAGCTTGTAATATAGTTGTAATATCTTTTATCCAGCCGCACAAGGCCAACATCCACCAATGCACACAGATTTCCATTTGTTTTTGTACAATTTACTTTGTTTCAACAACCCTAAAGATAAGTACACATGGACAATAAAACTCCACCTTCATTCTCATTTTCAATACTAATCTGCTACACCAAACATATGCAGAAATAACCCAGACCCCTGCCTAAATTACCTGCCCAACTTTAACACACACAGAAACAGGATTGTTCAGCAGGAGTGTGACACAGTCAGATAAAGACACAACAACAGAAAAAAAAAGGGAAAAACATTAAGCGTAGCAACGTAGTCACAACCAAATCAGCCGTCTCCCCCTCTGTCACCTCTGTGTACTCTGGGAACCAACAAGGCAGTAGACTCTCTAACTACACCTCTGTCTCCCTCATTCGCTCCCTCCCTCTCTGCCTCCACTCCATAACTTGTCACATTCTCCATTAATTTCCATGACAGATGCTGACTTTGACTCTCTACCTTACCGTGCCTCACTCTCCATCTCGCTCGCCCCGTATTTCTCCCCACTTTCACCTGCCTTTCGTCTTCCGCTCATCTTCTCACCTTATCTCTCAGTCTTTCTCTCTGACTCTCCACCTCTCATCTCTCCTTCTATGTGTTCCACTCTGCCCATTTTCCTTTTTCTCTCCATCTCTAGTTTTATTCTTTTGTCATTCCCCCCCCCCCCCGCATCTCGTCACACTCCCCATTAATTTCCATAAAAATAAGATGCTGACTGCCAGTCAATTCGTTTGCTGAGGGCTGGGGTTGAGGCGGCACTGTGACTCGTATGCCATTCGTGTTGTGTAGTGTATGAGAGAGAAGAAATCCTGGGAATTGTCACTATTTAATCATCGGGTTTCAACTTGGAGGCATGAGACTCACAGGCCAACAGTTTCATTTGCTGACTGACTGGCTTTCTGAACTAAAGAACACTACTTATCATCGTGAAGGGAGAGAATCGGACAACGAGAGAGGTTGGAAGGAAAGAAAGAGGTAATGAGGGGCAAGGAGAAGAGAGAGAAATAAAAGGGAGAGGTGAATTAGAGAGGGAAAAAGAGGAGCACTAAAGCCGAGAAAATTAGAGTGAATAAAGAATAAAATATGAGATGTGATGAAAAAAGAAATGCAAACAAAAAAAGCTGGAGACAGATAAAAGCAGGGAAAAAAAGAGACGGACAGGTGGAGAATATTAGAGGGTGAAAGATGTAGATTGTGAGACAAAAGAAAAGAGAATAGAGAGAAAATGATCTAAAAATAGGTTGTTGTCGCTGACAGGGCCCAAACAGAAACAGATGAAGGAATAGAGAAAGGGAATAGAAAGGTCACTGAGTTGTAACAAAACAGATTTTATCTGAACCTCTGCTGATTCAATGATGCTTCAATAAAATTTGGACGGAAGAAGAAAGTGTAGAGGATGAAAGGAGGACATGAAACACACAGAAAGAGCGATTACTGTTTTCTTGTGCTGTTGTTTTACCAAAACTCACTCTCATACATCTACAACCACCAAGACCAAGAAGTTTGATTTAGGGATGAAAAGATCCTTTAATCCCATTAACGCACAGACTGAAAAGTCACTAATACAGCGCTGCTACACACAGTANNTACAGGGAAATTAATTACAGTGTATATATCGGTGGTTGATATGACATTAAATACCATGAGATTATATCATTTCACTCCCATGACAATCTGCAGACGTTCGGGCCTTGATGGCTCATTTTGATGTCAACTATCACTGAGTTAAGAGTGTTCAGGACTTTAACCTCTGTTGCACTTCAATGTACTGTAGCCAAACAGTAGAAGCTGGTCAGTTTGGAGCAGGTAGCGCTGTTCCTGTAGTTGGTTTTGACTCATTTGCGGCAGCTCTGACTTACTGTGGAGACTACATCACAGACAACAGTGCGCCCACCTTCAGGGCCTTGACACAGAAAACTCTACAGCTCTGTAAACTCCTTAATACAGCGTTGAAATCCTGCAATAACACACCACAGTTACAGTAACCCCAGAGACCCTCGGACATGCAACCTTTACACGCGAGCTGCAATCTAGTTCACTGTAGGGATACAACTAACAATTCTAACTGAATAATCTGAGGAGATATCGTTAATGCCAGAAAATAGTGAAAAAATGCAAATCCTA
This sequence comes from Morone saxatilis, assembly GCF_004916995.1. Taxonomy (NCBI): domain Eukaryota; kingdom Metazoa; phylum Chordata; class Actinopteri; family Moronidae; genus Morone; species Morone saxatilis. The sequence goes on from NW_023340206.1 coordinate 5,758,825, forward strand.
ATTTGTTTTGTTTGACCAAAACCCGAACCCACAAGGAAGAAGAAGCTGGAACCAGTGACTTAGCTAGTCTCAGCTTTTTCTGTAAATCCTGTTTCCAATGTTTCATCTGTTTACAAATGAGCTTCAACCGTTGTCTGCGCATTTTGACTAAATTTCGACCCCCGGCTGGCTGGGTTCACCATGGCCTTTCTCACGGCCGGGCGGTGGCCCAGCGACGGACGGGTCATACTGTTTTTGTTGTGGCCGCGTGCAAGCAGGAGGGTAAACAAATCCAGTTTTAATAAGGGCTTGTAGCTCATAATCCTCGGCCGCCAGCAGGTGAGGGCCAACATATGGGGCGAGACCACGGCGAACGGACAGCACGGACACACACACACACAACCGTACACGCGCACACAGAGCAGCTGTCACTTGTTTTCAGAGGCAAGACCGATCCAACAAGAACGCCGTGGGTTCTTGGGGAGGCGCGCCAAGAGAGGAAGGGGAAAGGTGGGAGAGGGAGGAGGGGAGGGAGAGATATATTAATGCAAATGACAGAAGGTGAAGAAAGGGAGGAAGGAAGGAGTTCCAATTTCAGTCCATTTGTTTCCTGCCACCGTTACATTTTCTAATACAAGCTGATATTTTACACAAAGTACTCTGTGGTTATTATAATTGAACATGAAGCGGAGTAATAGCACTATATTTTACTGTGTGGAAGTTTTAGCTCGACTAATTTACCACTTTGCTGTTTTGTAAACATAATACGTTTGACTAGTGGGACTTGTTCATGGTTACTTTGCCCTTGTGTGCTTTATGGCGATAAAATGCTTTCAGCGAGGGCAAAAAAAAAAAAAAATCAATTTCCCCCCTGACTGATTTGGTTACACACAGTATAAACACAGTCTAGCTCACTGTTGTCTTGTTTTTCACCTAACAAACAGACCTTTTTTGTTGTTTTTGTGGCTTATTCCTCATAGTTTCGAGAGGTTTTCATAATCTAACGGTTGTTTTCACAGCCAGAAGAGGTTAAGGTGATCTTTCAATAGAAGGTTAAACATGAAAATTAAACCAAAACTGAGGTTCTAATGATTTTATGTCACATAGTGTGCGTTTGTCCTCTTTTTCACTACAACAGAAAATGGCTCCAGGAGCCACTCAGTCTGGTTTACATCTCTGCTTTCTCTTTCCTTTTCTTGCATTCTCATACCGTCTGTCATCACTCTCTCTCTTTCCCCTCCCCCTTTCGTTTCTGTATTTCCCTCTCAATTTCTTCCCATATTCTTAATTTCTTCCCTATTTGGTTAACTCTCTCTCTCCGCCTGCCTCCTCTTTGTCTGCCTCCTCTCTTTTGCTCTCCCTTTCCCCCATCACAACCCATTTCTGCTCCTTATGAAGTGTGAAAAATGATCGTCTGCAGGATGAAGTGGACAGAATTTGCCGGCGTAATGGCCTGACAAAATGAATCGCGGCCTTCCTCACCATCCATCACCGCTCCGAGGCGACCGCAGTTAAGATCTGTGAAGGTGCTGGCTTATTGATTACTAGTTGTAACTACAAAGTGTCTGATTCAGTGTTTGTGGCATGGCAGGGTGAGGGGGGGTGGGAGGATGGGGAAGGTGGCTGGTGGTGGGTGGAAGGGAATGCAGGCAGCTGTAGCGCTCTCAGAAATCCTCTTTTGATAGATTTTAAAATGGTGAAATATTGATTTCTGTCCGGCCCAAGGCCTGGCCGAGCGGGCCGCAGCCATTTGTTGGAGGTATAATGCTGGACACCCTGTTCTGCTGGCCACCATCAGTCATTCTGACACGGGAAAAATGAGAGAGGAAGGAAGAAAGGGGGAAAAGAGAGAGAGGTAGGGAAAGAGGAAGAGAAATAAATCAGCAGTTCAACCCCTTACCTTCATTGAATTCTGGCTGAGTCTCCTATATGTGAAGTGCCTCACATATCCTGGTCCAAACACCAGCTGAATTATCTTATGAATATTCTGCTCATTGTTTAAAGCACTGACTCATGTTTTCAGTGCTAAGAATAACAACCAACGCCCACACAAATGCAGCGCACAATAACATCAACACCCTCTAAACTTTCCTCATTATCTTATATTTGGTGAGAGCACTGGGACTGTGGGAGGGGGGAGGCTAAGAGGTGGAGGGTAATGACCTACTAAGAGAGCAGACCATGAAAAGGTGATTATTGCTCTTAATTGCTGTCCACAGAGGCAGCAAGTGCAGGCAGGTAGCATTAATCTACATTAAAGACATTGGAGACGGCGCGCACAACGCTTTTCTGCTGATTCACACTCATTTAAGGCTGCGTGTTGCTGATAAGCTTGAATTAATAGTATCTTTTAATGCTGAGCAACAAGAGGGAGGTCTGCAATTAACTCATTGTGGTCTGAGCTTCACACAGGCGGAGAGATATTATGATAACCGCTGCATGAAAAGAGACAAATCTGGATAAGGAAATGCCAAACACCACAGATTTCTGGGCTTCCTCACCACAAACCCAGTGTGCAAAATACATTTGCATACTGGGAAACAGGCCCCATATCCGCATGTGTGTGTAACATATGTAGAGTATATCAAGTATAAAAACAAATGTCGTATCATAACTTAAACTTCTCTGTACATATCAGATTTTCCCCTTATAGTCATTTAGATTAATCACAAGGCACTCGAACCGTACATAAAAGTACGTTTAAGCACAAATAATACAATATATGTAGATACACACTTCAAAATCTGCATTTTAATAGCATTTTTATATATCAACTGCCAATAATAAACTATACTAATCAGTATTTGTATGTCAATAATCAATTAAATGGCCGCGTGTAATGGGAAAGGTTGCGCTCAATAATGAACCCACATCAAATGATCACGAGTGCTGCAGCTCAGTTATAAAGAGCAGTTTAGTGTTTTTCAGCTCGCTGTTTTACGGCCCGAAACTTTAATGCTTTGGTTCATTCTCTTGGCTCTCATCAACTGCTCGATCCTACCCAATACCGGTGCCGATACTGCGCAATTCACTCAGCGGATACTGGACTGACACCACCGATCCAGATTCCATAGTCTGATATTTTTATGACAGCCGTCTGGGATTCTCATGGGGTTCATTCGTTTGACTGCTGTTCATATATATGTGTGTGAGGATCAGCGAGATACAGAGAGAGCGAAAAAGAGGGGAAATTAGGAGGTAAAATACATTTGGATGTACAGAGAGGGGTAGACATGCTACTTGGAGTCTGCAGTCATATTTACTGTATCTGTCTGGCTGTCTAAAAGGCTGAATCAATGTCGTTAGATATCCAAATTCAGATATCAGAATTGGATCGGAACTGCTAAAAAGTGAATAGGTGCATGTCTATCAAAAGCTCTGTCCAGCACTTAAAGGTACAATGTGTGGCAAAAGCACTGAATCGAAAAATCACAATAGGCCAAAATATGAATTCTCTTTATCAGTGGAGGCAACAGTATATTCTGCAAATATGAATGTATTTTAAAATCTGAAAACATGAATGTATTTTAACTTAATATCATATACTGTATTTTTATCAGTAAAGGAATTCTTCATCTTTAACTCCTTCCAGCTTTCCATCATAATTTAGATTAAAACTCCGCTGAGTGCAATGCAATGTTTTGGTCCTGAGAAAAAAAAAAAAAACTGAAATTAGGTCAAAGGCAGGTGGTGACCGCCACCCACACACCCTCCACATGCAACACACATACACACGCACACACTTGCGGCACAGAGGAAGCTCAGTCCTGGTGGGAGGTCTGAGGTCTGGCCCTCCACATTCCACAGACAAGTGTCTAGCACCTGCTAGGCCTCAGTCAGCCTTTACTGGCCAACAGATTAGGACGGGCGGACACACTCCAAATCCGTTTACTTTACAGTCTGTGTATTTGCGTGTGTGTGTCTGCGAAAAAGAGAGAGAGAGAGACAGAGAGAAAGAGAGCGAATCCAAATCTATTTCCATAACTTCTTCTGTGTCAGTGTGCGAGAAGAGCTCAAAAATTGTTCTGATTGTATAAAAAAGACGAAGAAAAGAACAAATATTGACATTAGATCACAATATAACAACACAAACGCCTCGAGGACAAATAAATCTGAACACACTGTCTGGTGGAGTTCGATACATTTCTTTCGCATAAAAGTCTGGATATCACACACACACACACACACACACACACACACACACTACTGAATGTACACAGAAATGCAAACACACCTTCAGCAGCCCATGTCTGACAGGTGCACATGTCAGTGGTTAGTTCAACCTGGATCAGAGCATTTGGTCTCACTCTGTAGCAGCCAGGCCCCTAGGGTGTGTGTGCATGTGTGTGTGTGTGTGTGTGTAACCCAAGGGCCCGATGCTCAGTACCCAGACACTACCCATATTGTTGTCTTCAGTGGAGCTAGAAAAAGGGGAGCTGATTTACAGAGCTGTCTGGCACTGGAGCACACGGATGCATGACTGACTCGGCCTAATGGAGTTTTCAGCTTTGGATTTACACTTCTCCCTCTCTGCGAGGAGCGGAGCCGCGCATAAGCACCGAGCTGGCTGCTGCGCGTCTCTGTGGCAGCTACGTTAGCGACGTGATCTCGTCCTGCAACTGTTTCCAAGTAATGTTTGCTTCGTTGCCAATAGGAGCTCAACCCCCGTCTCCTTCATGCCATGAGCGTATCAGAGGTTATAGATCTCCAGATTATAGCCGACAGATTTGACATCTACTGTCTGGATATTTTTTTCCCCTTTTTTATTATTTTGTGGTAATAAAAGCACCAGAGTCAGACTGTGTGTAAGTGTGCCCTTACAATTGTGTTATTATTTAAATAAACATTCAAAAGACTGTGTTCCCTTCATCTAAAATCAATTAGTGATTCTAATTGGGCTAAACGCAGATTTCACTGGTGATTTTACTGTCAATGTGCACACATGTAACTGAGGAGAAAAAGCTTTACATTTTAAATATAATCCAAAACATTACAGGACTCACTGTGAGCATGCACACCATGAAAAAACCCAAAACTCAAGACTGAGAGAACCAGTAAATACTCACACATGGAAGTGAATTTTTGGCATTTTTGCTTTAAAAGAGCGCATAAACTATTAATCTCATATATCAAAATTGTTGCAGATTAACTGTTGATCGACTAATCGATTAATTTACTTATTGTTTTAGCTTGAATACTGGGTTTTAAAAACAAAACAAAAACATGTATGTTGCTTATATTTATAATGGATTGTAATCCATTATATTATTATATTGTGAAGCAAAGAAAAAAGCGTGACAGCTTCCTCCGAGACAAAAAAGAAGACATAAAGTCAAAAACCTGTCAAAAAGAAGGTTTCATACTTGTATCTCCTCCAACAAGGCAGCATGTCCCGGTCAACCATCGCCCTCTTCTGAATGAACCGTGATTACACTGTGTCCCACAGAGCCGGAGCCGATAATGCTGGGAATCCAACATTAACGTGTTAACTGGACCTAAATCGGTTTTCTCTGTGTCGGATTGCTGGACTGCCATCAGGGCAGGACTGTGTAACTGTGTGCAGCTGCCCCCAAACACTGGCTTCAACAAATTACCCATTTCACAGCTCACAAAGCATTTAGCCTCCAAACTATGTGAACGAATCCATTCCTGGGCTTTTGGAAGGACACCCACTCACATGAGAATGTAATATTTCTATCAGTTGTCCAAATGCCACAGACCCAGTGCTTTGACCAGACTCTGGTCTTCAGATGGTTGGCTGCCGTTTCAAACCTGTAATTATGATGTCATTATGATGTCCGTCTGCATGGCGACTGAAGAAACACTGAAAAAGTTGCATTTGTTGTTTGCTACAAATTGCAGAACATGAAACTTTTTTGGAAAGTTCCTGTCTGCATTTCCACTGACACTTTTTATGTGAAATGCAGACCATTCAAAAGATATTCAATCTATAATCTCTACATTTATTATGCACCCTTTACTACACTGATAGCTATTTTTCAAACAGAGTAAACAAACTACAGTCAATTTACAGAAATAATAAATGGGTTGTGATAATCTGCTCAAAATTCATCCAAATCACTTGTTTTACACAAAGAGTTAATGTACAGTTTTGAATATATGATCCATATTATATCCATAAAATATATTTCACTTAGTCAGAAAAAGGTTGGGAACCAGTAGTTTAGGTTATGTGTTTATAAATCTTAATCAGACTTCTTTTTAATATCATAAATATCGATATCAGTATTGCCTTCACATTATAGTCCCTCATTTATTTACATTTATTTATTTTTTTGGTCAAAAAAGGCCCTAAAGTTAAACAAAGGAAGTATCATTGACCAGTTAGCTGCTTAGGACAGCTTCTGTCTCCCCTTCCCAACACTGATTCTGACAGTTCAAACAACACAATGTCAAATATGCTAAAGGGAGTTCCTGCAGATCTTCATGTAACCAGAAAGGCCTAAAACATTTAAGAATTGTTAAGTTAGCTGTATGTAGGGTATATCTGTGTATCTACAGGAAACATGTTACCCAGCCATTCAGCGAGCGACGCAGACTCAAAGACCAGCCCTCGACTGTGTGAGAGCAAACCATGAGCGCCGGCTTGGATCCAGACTTCCTTTATTATTTCCTCATTTCGGAGCGATTGTCAGGGGACCTTGAAGCATGTACGCCAAAAAACTCAGGGTGTAATAGCTCCCATAGTAGAAGCTTTGGTCCAACATCAACTGTTGGCAGTGGCTAATGAACGCTATATAAAGTGGAAAACTGATTTCCTTAATCCACTTACATTTCTTTAGATTCTGTGGTGTGGTAAGCCTATTAGGCCATAGAGCTGTGGCGAATTGTGCAATAAGTGTTGAAAGTAACAGCGGTGGGAGACTGAGGAGGAAGGAACAACTGCACAATTGTCTTCCAGCGTCTGTACCGAGAATACAGTATGTAATGTGCGATCAAGTCATGCGTAATATAACCTACGAAATGAAAACTGATTTCTTCATTGCCTATATCCATGGCAGTAAGCTGGGATTGGTCTCTGGGGTTCTCTCGACAACATTTATTTAGACCAAGGGAGACAGAAGGAGACAGAGAGGGATCAAGGTCTCTCCCTATAATTACAAAGATAGCACGGCCGCACTCCCTCCCCAGTGGAGGCTCCGAGGCGTCACTCCCTATCCCTTCATATTGTATAAAGACTGTTCTATCAGCCCAGGAACGGCATCATTGCTTGTAAATTAATTTGGGGTTCCTGTCAGTCGGGGGCCTTCTCCTCTCTTATCTGGCAGTGTAATATGGGAAGCTGAGAGGCTGGGGAGATACTGCTGAGAGCGCTGGAGGAGAGGAGGTGAGGGTAGAGGGGACTGAGGAGGA
>NW_023340206.1:5766277-5766462 GCF_004916995.1 Morone saxatilis
GGTGGAAGTGAGTATTAAAGAGAAGAGAGATAGATAGGAGGAAAGAGAGAGGCAGGGACAAAACAAGAGAGGCGAGTGAGAGAAGCGAATAGGTCCCCGCTGGATGTCAAGAGCGGATTCGAGGAAGGCCCTGACTCAGTGATAAGTGAATATGTTCTGGTATCCTATTTTACACACACACACAC
>NW_023340206.1:5766603-5767021 GCF_004916995.1 Morone saxatilis
CTATTACCGAAAGGTCCGGCCCTCTCATGACCACATGTGCTCAACGCACACAGACACATACACACCTCTGACCCCTTCAGTTGTTTCTAATTAACCCTTCACCCACTGTATGTAGCCTCAATTCCCTAATGGCAATAAATAGGCCTGCCTACAATCCCATTAGTAGCCAGAGTGATGATGGCGAATTACCAGAGCATTGACTAAATGTATGAGCACCGTTACTTACAGTGACACGGTTTCTGGGAGGGGTTATATGCAGAAATTGTCCTTTTTATTAGTTAATTATTCAAAATATCGATTTGTGACCACGCGTGTTCTTATATCACAGAATATTCTGATATATCCGGATGTTGGGTTTAAATGAAAAGACAGCTCCAAATGAATAGAGATGTGTTCGATCAGGCTTTTATTTTTAGAT
>NW_023340206.1:5767031-5776401 GCF_004916995.1 Morone saxatilis
TATTCATATTATTTTGAGTCAAATAGTGTAGACCACTGTGGGAACTGAGAGTTTCAGGAAAATCATAACAGCTCCATTAATTTGAGACCAAACAAACTGCTTTCTAGTGTTGATCAAAGATCTTAATTATAAGAGGAGAGACGTGTTTTTGGTAAAGTGGCCAATTAGCAGTGCTGGGAAGTACATTTACTCAAGTACTTGTATTTTACATGAGTATTTCTTTTTTATGCTTCACTACATTTCAGTGAAAAATATTGCATTTTACAATAATGGAATAAATAGAATATAAATACAATAATATATTATATTAAGTAGTTAAAATGACCACACAAATTATTCCTGCATGTCCAAGGATCAATCATAAAATTCTAATAATTTCTACACTGAGTGGGGATATTTAGCAAATAAATTACAATGCAAATACTTGACATTTACATATTAGTTTTTTTTACTTGTAATGGAGTATTTTTATACTTTGGTACTGCAATTTTTACTCTAAAAGATCTCAATGCTTCTTCCAACACTGCTAATTATATGGAAGAAGATTTAACAACAACACTTACAATGAAATGAGTAGTCCTTAGTGGAGTTTGTGTTAAATAAGTACGTTACAATATATTTGCTAAAACAAAGTGCAGCAGTGGAAAGCTGTGGTTGAACTACGCAGCTCCAGTAAGACCCCTCCGTGACAGACCCTGCTCTCCACCAGTATACGTTGCAACTAATTTACTGTAAACTGCATTGTTCTGACAGTGTATGTAATAATACTATACGGCATCACTTCATTGTGTTACTGTCAGTGTAAAATCCTTTTATTTCATAGTAATTACATTTGTGTGTGTGTAAACAATAATTATTTCCACTCTGCATTTCCACATTAAACAAAGAATATCTTATTTTTCATGTGGAGAGCCGAGACTGCCACAGCAAGAAAAAGCATCCTATTATTTGCACAAGCTTGCACACAGGGCAACAATGAGCAAAACAAGGCTGGAATTTGTGTATAGCACATATTCAGATATTTGGCAGACCTCCAAAATGGCAAAAACACCAGAGGCTATTTAAGCAAATGAACAATAAGACATGCATCATCTATTGTGGCCCATTCTGCATGGCTTGGAACCGGATCCACCACAAAAATTGGTACGTGTCCAAAAGCTTGAAATGCGGAGGTAGACAGGACGGATAAATCCTGCCCAATTTATTCCTAAATAAATGTATTTCTGAGATTTGTAGGTCCACTTTTAAGTTCATCATCTAGTTCTTGTTGGGACAGAGGATCTCTAAACATTAATGTTTTGGAAAATGCTCCTGAAGATACACATGTAAACAACATAATGTGCAGCGGATTTCACCCAGCGGGTTATGTGTTTAATAATAACGTAACAGCTGTTAGGAATCATGGAAAACAAAAAGACATCCAAGCAGTGTGCAGCAGACACTACTTTCATTTAGAATAATTCTTTTTTTTTTCTTTTTACATCTGCTGGGCCAGCAGGCTGCAGACCAGAGACACAAGCCTCTGGATTTCTTGGTATCTAGCGCCATCTGCTGACATGCACATGCACACACATATTTACAATGTAGAAAAGGCTGCATATTGTTGGAATAAATGTTCTATTTTCTGCGTCTGGGAGTGATTTTCTGCATGTATTTTATGTTTTCCAGTTAATTTTGCTTCCATTTCATATTCAAGAGTTCAATTAAGAATAAAATAAAAACCTATGTTTTCAACTGGAGGGCATTGAGCCTCGTTCCACATTAAAAACTGCCCTTCTTAAGGAGATGAGTGTAGATTTACTGTAATTACAACGGCTGAGGGGTTCCAGGGGGTCCCCAGAAATACTGAAATACTTTGATTTCATCATTATTTAATAGACTAGTTAGCCCAATGAGACAATGTATAAGAATGAATACTCTGTTCATAGGTTTCACACTCTTCATCTGCCAATCTACACTACAGACAGTTTGTTATGAGGCGGGGATGACACGACACCTCATCAAAGTATCATAATGTAAATCTGCAATCAAAAACTGATAATCAATAATGGCAAAGGTTAGGATAAAAGGTATTTCTGTGCAAAATGATGATGAATCTCTTGGTGTTTTGGCTGCTGCCGTCTACCACCTGCAGGTCTGCAGCTCAACATGAACGTGTCAGATCAACGCTTCAATGGGTAAGCATGCATAGATGTTTGCATTTACATAAGAGCGTGTATGTGTGTACACTGTGTGTTTACACACTTGTCCACCATTCAGTTAGCGATGCAAGACACAGATTAATCTTCCTGCGTGCAACAGAGAATAAATCACTTGTGCATAATTAGCAGGGGCAATGTTATAACTGACACCGAATTTCATCTTAATTACAGGAGGGGAATTTGTTCCATTAATTTTATGGGGGTTTGCATGAACACATCTCAGCGAAGTTAATCACACCTGTCACCGCTCTAGGAAATGCTCACAACAACTGGACGGTCACTTCTGATTGGGAACTTCTGATTTGAATAATAAGCATGCACTGCTTAAAAATAATGTGGTGTTTAGCTGACTATGAAGTAGGACAGGGTGTCATTATAGCAGCGAAGGTAACACATTCAGACGTGTGGAACTGTTTCACTGTGGTACAATACGTGAAACCACATAACATCCAACACTTTAAGACAATGAATGTATGTTTACATCAGCAGGAATCAATGCACACATCATAGATACATGACTTACTTATGTTTCTTATGTGTTTTCTTAGCAGACAAAATGACAAACTTATACTCTGATACAGGTAGATTAGTACTGAATACTAAAAAGATTCATAGATTTAAAGGTTTGTGTTAAAAGCTTATTATTGCATGTATTAAATACATGACTTACACAGTACTATCTATATGCTTGGCCACAGTTAGTTATTAAAGCTCATTACTCAATATACAGCAATAAGTAACTACAAGGTTCATTCACACACTGAAACAACCAATAAATACACATTATTTATTTAAATAGTGTGTACTTATTGGTTGTTTTGCATTGGCATCAGTTTATATATTAAGAGCTTCAGTGCACATCACATCAACAACAACACAACAAGGAGTTAAACACACACACACTACACACACTGTATACACTATAAACTATATTTATGTGACTCACGTTTGGACGTCCTAGTTCATTCTCCTTTTTTCAGTTTCCTCGTCGTGTAACGTCCCACTGCACAAGTCCTTATGTCCTCTCTCCATCGCTGCTAGACTACATTGGCGATACAAAAACACGATAACGTTGGCAGATATCAGCAACTAAGGAAAACAAGCTAACTTTGCCCCTTTTTCCCCCCGAAAATAATATTGATAAATTATTGTTTGAGAGGCTAGAGTATGGCTGGCTTCAAAGTTACCTTCACTTCAGAGTTTCCTATTCAAGAGACGTCCTTTCATAGTTTCTCAGCGGCATTAGAGCAACACAAACCCGCCTTGTTTGATAATTAATATTTATTAATTGGTTTCACCGGCCTCCCTGATGTAAGTGTGCAGTACCGCCTTTAACCACACACACTGGGCGCCATTCACCAGGCGTTAGTACCCAGAGGGGCGCTGTTTCACCCATTTAGGGAAACAACAAAAGGTGACAATTCGCCTCCATCAAGACAGAAAATATTTATTTTTGTTAACAGTAATTGGATTGCATTACTTATTGTGTTTTTGCTCCTCTAAACTGAAATATATTCCAGATATGTGTTTAATGTTATTCAGTAGCATCACTAACCATGCGAAGTATTTTTTCCAGGACAATTTAAAGTGCATTGAATTATTCCATTTAGTGCACATCTTCAGTGCTGATAACTAGAAGCAGCAATAACAGTAACCGCAGCACAGGAAGTTAGTTAATTAATTAATTTAGTTAGTTCATATTTATTTTGAAAGTCACAACCGGAAGTAGCTCGCCAGGCCTCTCGAGCTGTCAGCCAATCACAGAGCAACGATCCTTTGACGTTTCAACACAAACACTGACCGGGCAAAGGAGCTTCAACTCGTCTTTTTCCTCGTTTCCTGTCCACACCAAAAGTAAGAAACAAATGTCATCTTATCGTACGTCTTATGTAGCCATACTGCGGCCGTTTACAGCCGCCGGGGCTCAGATAAAGCATTAAAAAAGCTCCCGGTAGCTCCGGTTACTGTCAGCCTGTTAAGTGATAGCCGGGCTGACGTTACTGTTATCTAACGTCAGCAGCAGCAGGAGGAGATATTAAGATGTTAGTCGGCCTGGCTCCCACAAATCATTAGGTTAACACCTGGAGAGCTGGGCTTGTTGGTGGCCACGTTGGACTGAGAACAGGTGCTTTATGAGGCGAGAAGGTCACGTTAAAAAAAACACCAGCTAAAGTGTTTCATGTTAAACATGTTTAACTCGTAAAACAGGTGAAAACGCATTTTAAGTCATCGTTTACGTGCTGTTTTCCTTCACACTGCAGATCCGTGTCAGTAATATAAGTAATGCCTATTGCAGGGCTGCTAGACTGCACGATTTTTCTAATTGCACATGTCAAGGTTGGATTTGGCCACATTAATCTCCCCCTGTGAGCTTAAAGGTGGTCTGGAGTATAGATGAAGTAGTTTATATTTAGACCAAGACAGCAGCAGGCTGTAAGAAGCTAATCTGACGTGTGTGTGTGTGTGAGGGGGGGTTAGCCAAGACTTTATACACATATAGTGTGTTTGTTTATTCTGACTGTTCCCACTTAATAAAGTACACAACATGTGACTTTACACCTTCTCCCTTTTAGAGGCGAGGTTTGCTAAAAACCCAGGGTGAAGCAACAGAAAGTCAAGAACCACATTGTGACAGCCTGGACATTTATTACCACAAATTAGAGAAGCACACGCTGTTCTGTACATCGTCTAGAGTGACACCCACATGCCTTAAGCTCAGTGACCCGAGTTGCCCTTGACAACACAGTGCACCATGGTAGTAGACGCAGCCGGGGTATCTTAAAGTACACCTGTCACCATTGTGGCTGTTAAAACGCGTGCTTCTGTTCGCAGGCGGCGTATGATGCTGGTGATGCAGTTGCTGAGAGGTGCAGCGGAGCATGCTGGGAGCAGCTCCCGGTGCGGCGTTGAGCCGTTGATCTCGGCAGTACGTGGTATCAGCTCATCCTCGCATCAGTTTTCTGATTTTGGGAGAACTCATCCTTCGTCCTGCACCGACACCGACCACCCCAAAGTCCTCATCACTGGTCGGTTTTTATGCACTGTCACTGTCTGTGTGTACTGCGTCATTTTTCCTGTTATTTATTCTCTCTCTCTCTTTGTACTCAAAGCTTTTTCTATAATATCAAGTCAAAAACAGTGATAGTGACTCCATGGTAACTCGTTGTTCCTTCTCTTTTTATCATTACAGGAGGGCTCGGCCAGCTGGGGGTGGGTCTTGCCAAGTTGCTAAGGTAAGGAGTTTACATAAGCGCTCCTATTTCAGTTGTTTGTCTATTTCCAAAGGCGGCAGAGTTGTTTGTGTCCAGCAGCAAAGTGTTAGAGCACGGCAGCAGGAAGAAATCCAAGTGCCACTATCAGGAGGTGACACTAGTAACTGTTCACTAGGAACGTGATCAGTAGCTCAAAAAGGCTGTGAGAACAGTTGTTACACGTCTCAGATCTTCTGTTCGGGGTTAATTGATCCGTGTTGTCCCCAATGTTTCACCCTCAGGAGACAATTTGGAAAAAACAACGTGATCCTGTCAGACATTAGGAAACCCCCCAACCACGTCTACCATAATGGTGTGTATCTTTGCATGTGTTTCCATTGAGGGGTTCCTAAACTAGGCTCCTTAGGGTCAAAGTGTCCACAGGTGAGTTGGGAAGACACTGTTGAAACCAGTGACTTCTGTGTGCAGGTCCGTTTATCTTCTCAGACATCCTGGACTTTAAAAACCTCAGGGAGCTCGTGGTCAACAACAACATCAGCTGGCTGGTTCACTACTCAGCTGTGCTGTCCGCTGTGGGAGAGAGCAACGTCGCGCTGGCGAAAGAGGTCAACATCACGGGTACATGCACGCACATTTATGTTATATTGCTGTGAAACTACTTAAGCTAAGACACTTTAATACGGATTCTAAGAGTAGAGCCATCTTAACACAGACACTTATGCACAGCCTCTCTTTCTTTGTAGGTCTCCATAACATATTAGACATAGCAACCGAACATGGTCTGCGTGTGTTTGTCCCCAGCACAATCGGTGCCTTCGGCCCATCCTCGCCCAGGGACCCCACCCCTGATCTGTGTGTGCAGAGACCACGAACCATCTATGGTGTGTCCAAGGTCCACGCAGAGCTGATGGGTGAGGTGAGACACACGCAGACGCATACTTTTAGTACATTTTCCCTCAGTGTTTCACCACAAATCCCTGTAAAGCCAGATGTTTTGCTNNNCTTTCTCTCTGTAAGTACTACCACCACAGGTATGGGCTGGATTTCCGCTGTCTCAGGTATCCAGGAATCATCTCCGCGGACTCCCAGCCTGGAGGAGGCACCACAGGTAAGCAGGTCTGAGGAGGAAGTGTCTAAGACAGTGCTTTTAAATGTTGTCTTTTGCTGACTCATCAGCCAGATAGGTTAGCTTAGCACAAAGCTCACTAATTAAACACATTAAACAGATGAGATGTAACATGTTCTGGCGTCATATGTTTTTCCTTTTCCCAGACTATGCAGTCCAGATCTTCCATGCAGCTGTGAAGACCGGTTGTTTTGAGTGCAACCTACGCAGTGACACAAGACTTCCTATGATGTACATTGGTAATGCCGGACTGTTATGTCATTTTGTGGTAGTTAGTTTTTCCCCTGTTGACACTTTCAAGTAATATTCCTCTTCGTCCTCCATCTCTTTCCTCTCCTGCTCCCCTTTTACGTTGCCCTGTCGCCTCCTCCTCTCCAGATGACTGTCTCAGGGCTACTCTGGAAATCCTGAAGGCTCCGGCAGACACGCTGGTCAGCCGCACCTACAATATCAACGCCATGAGCTTTACACCACATGACCTCACCCAGGAGATACAGAAAATCCTGCCCGACCTCAAGGTCACCTACAACGTGGATCCAGTCCGGCAGGCTATAGGTGAGACAGCTGGGAGAGTGGTACAATGATAGTCATATTACTACAGCATCAAATATCCTAAATGTGTTTTCTCAGCGGACGGCTGGCCAATGGCGTTAGAGGACAGTGCAGCGAGGAGGGACTGGGGCTGGAAGCATGAGTACGACCTCCCGGAGTTGGTGCAGACCATGCTGACTCACATCACTACGGGCAACCAGCTGGCACAGGCCTACTGAGCCGGTTGTAGCTTTTGCTCCATATAAAGATTTATCTGAAAGTGTGTGACTTTGAGGAGTTGAGAGAATTTTTAGCCTTCACTTTTTCATTTTTAAAAGTTACGTCTTAACAAAGTTCACTAAGTCTTACCTGAAATCCTACAATTAATAACAAGAAATGAAAAATTAAAATAATCAGGGGGATTGGGATCATTCAAATAGTTACCACCAATTAGACAATGAAACTAAGATATAAAGCTCAATATGAGAGCTATAAAAGCATTCCAGACCACACAGTATTATACTCTTGATTAGATTTGATTTTGCACTCATCCGCATACATCTCACCTCTCTTTTTCCTCTCTCTTCTTGTCCATCCATTTATCTTTTTGTGCGAACACCAATGTTGTGTTTGATTTAGAGTTACTGAAATTGTAGGCGAGCTGAGTTCTCTCTCTGAATGTACTTTATCTGAGTATTTATGTTACGTCGTGTCTGTACGTGTGCAGATGACTTTGCCAGCCTCCTGAATATGCATCTGTCATCTGTAGCAGCTAAACGCTTTGCCTTAGGGGGCACTTCTGCCATCCTGAAAACCAGTTGGCTTCGAGTAAGAGCTGCACTCCAACTGGTCACCGATATGTACTGTGACCATAAACACTGAAAGGCTTTTCCCTCGGGTACTGTTACTATAGAAACCCCAGCTAGTGGTCCTGTAGGGATAGTTTACAGGTGCTTTAACCGTAGTTGCCTGCTGTTGTTTCATGTGATGGTTCTGTTTGCAGGAAGGGAATCGCTGTAGGCTGTAAAATAAATGTTTAAGTTAAAAGAAGAATAGCTTTTTGAAGCTACTCGACCTTTGCACTAGATGCTTTTAATGTTTTTGTTTCTATTTGAATTATTTTGTTTGTCGCTTTGTGTTTAGAATCTGCAATCAAGGTGCTAAATATTTATGAATGTTGTTTCAGTGGATGCAGGAGTATATATTCTTCAGTTGTGGAGCTGTGCTTTAATGACTCTTAGCTTTGTGAAAGAGACGTGTAGAATGAAGGGAGTGGGCATTAGAGCTCAAACTGTGTTTTTTTGAATATTGATGTTATTTATAATGGTATTCTTTGCAGCTTTTTCTGTCAAATCAAAAGAATTACTTTTTTTTAAATAAATACTTGAATGAAACCAGTTCTTATGACTTTTCATTTGTAAACACTCACAGTGTGTATGCACATGATCATAAAGCAGGTTGTGAACATTTCTGTGCGTCTACTCTCACTGTTCTTGACAATTAACATCTTTTGAATTCCCAGTATAGTATCCCACAAATGGATAATTAGATGTTATTCCACACTGGACACTGAAGCAGGAACTGCAACAAAAACTTAATAATCCACAAGCAAGAGAGTTGAATAGTTGGACTAAATAATTCTCACTGAGGTCCAGTCTTTATTGCATTTCCAGACTCTCTCTGTCCTGTTTTTGTTTTTGCTGTGTTCGGCTTTGCCTTTGCTGGTGCGTCTGGATGCGAGCTCACAGGATTGTGGAGCCTCCCGGTGGCCAATGCCGCCTGCTGCAGCTTGATCTGCAGGATGTCACTGAGCAGGGAGGCCTCTTGGGTCAGACTCGCCAGCATCTGGTCTTCTGTGGCCCTCACTGCTGCACGAATCAACGCCAAAACCCCCTACAGAGAATTGCAAACACAATGCTAGTCAGGTCATGAAAGATATCCCCAAATGCGCTCAGTGGTTTTCTGTTCTGTGTCCCTTTTGTCTTACCTCTTTGTCCAGATGCTCATCCTCAGGTACATCTATCTCCCCCAGTGTTACCCTTGACCCATTTCGGAGCGCCTTCAGCTTCTCCTCCTTCTGAAGCAAGGTTGCAGTTAGCTCAGCTTGATGTTGCTGATGCTCCCACTCGTGCAGGTCTGTGCCCTGCAGCACGGGTACAGTGCACAGATCAGCAATGGGCATTTTGTTGGAAGTTAAGACAAATCAGTTCATTGCAGCAATATTAAAGCCATAACCTGACTTTGTCATGTGAAAGAGATGTCAACATATATTTCTAAAAGGCCTGAAGTATAGCCGAGGC
>NW_023340206.1:5776417-5778556 GCF_004916995.1 Morone saxatilis
GTGGCAGTAGATGAAAAGTTAAGAGATCACCAAAGTTATTAAAATGCATCCTGAATGTTTGCAGCAAATTTCATGAGAATCCATCAAAATATTTGAGTCTGGACCAAATTGGTGGACGGCCCAACAGACTGACACTGCAACCCCTGGTAGCTTGACTAAAAACATAATTAAAGCCCACATATTTTTTTACAAAACTTGACTTTCTAGACATTTTAAGGCTGATTACAAGGGCTTCATTACCTGTGCTAGAGGACAGGGTGTGGGCGGCAGCTGCACCTCCAAGTGCAACTGAGCGATGGACATGTTAGCGGCTCCGCCCACCGCCGCCTGGAAAAGCCTCCTCCGGGTGGTGCAGGTGTCTGTGAGGAACCTGGTGAACTCGTGTCGGTGCACAGAGGTAAGGCTGGGCAAACACTCAGACAGCACGTCTCTCAGCAAGGACGATAGCTTGGGTACGACGAGACCTGATGGACAGAAGACGGAAAATAAAGTCCAGGAGCCAGGAGAGGAGTCTTATTAAACCAAATAACTTTAATAATTATAATACATTAATAATACTGCATGAAGAATGTTTTAATAAGACACACAGGGAATGAATCACTGGAGATGACTCACAAATTTGGGCTCCAGGCTTGAAAAAGAACATCTAAACTACATGATCACCACTGACAGGCTTTCATATGAGTGTTGTGTATCATTAGTGCAGAATGGTTCGCCCCAATACACACTATTCCAACAACTTCCAACACTGCAGGCCATCAGGAAACACAGCGCTCTCTCTGACATTAAAGGTCCTTGATCATGACCTCCAGGTGAGGCACCGTGTCACCTGCAAGGCCTCTGTACACACACTGCACGCCGCTTTTTGCTCTGACCGTCCAGCTGTGGGAAGATGCCTTTGGCGGTCTCGGCTGCCCGGATCACGTCGGGCCAGGGGAAGCCACGGGCCGCGGCGAACATGGCGACGTCATACACAAACTCCTGATGGAAGCAGCGCCGTTCATCGCAGAACTCGGGCCACGGGAAGTGACAGCTGAGCCTCTGCACACCAGCCTCTCTCTGTCACAGGCAGGCATACAGACACAAAAACACACTTCATTTGTGCCACAAGTTAAAATACAATAGGGTAAAAAATAAATACTCCATTACAAGCAAAAAGTAAAGTCACATTTTTACTGTAAGTACAGAAATATGATCAACAAAGTTATCAAAAGTAAACTATTTAGATTTTACGTATATTATATTTAGTACATTTTCTGTTTTGGGTTTTATAGTAGTAGATGCTCATTGTGTACATAGATTTCTAGTTTTTATTGGTTACTTATCACTTATTTATCATGCAAATGTTCTTTCTTTTGCTGCCTTTTCCTTGCGTGGGATCAATACACTTTATTTTACCTTATACAGTTGTGTGGTTTGTATCAGTGCATCTGATTATATTTGTTATTATATTATATATTAATTT
Organism: Morone saxatilis; assembly: GCF_004916995.1. NCBI lineage: Eukaryota > Metazoa > Chordata > Actinopteri > Moronidae > Morone > Morone saxatilis. Next base: position 5,777,883 of record NW_023340206.1, read on the forward strand.
GTGATCTGCAAAGTAACTGTAACAAATATAGTGCTTGAGTTACAAGTACTTTATTTTGAAATGAAGCGGAAGAGAGGTATAAAATAGAATTAAATGTAAATACTCAGTATTTAAGCAAATGTAGGCCTACCTACTGGGTTTAACTTCACAGTACAAAACACGTATGAATCGCATTAATGTACCTGGAAGCCTTAATGTAAAACTAAAAAGTGGGGAGGGGGAATACTCCAGCTGTCATTCAGGGTTAGCTCTCTCGGTCGGGTATTTCACATTTGGGTCGACTTTGTTGGTGTTGTAAAGTTCCTGGCAGCATTTGAAGGCGCCACAATAACTTCCTCCTCATTACTGACTCAGTCTGAACTGCAGCTGTTAATTGGACGCCCGCCTACCTGCTGCCTCGCTATCTGTGCCATCTCACTCCCTGTAAGGGAATCCATCCTCGATAAGCGACACAAGGGCTCTCGGTTGCCGTGGGAGACGGACGCGGTGGCGTAGGCGGGGGCGGGCGTCAACGTGGTTACGTCACATACACGTACGACGTGGTAGCGGCTGGTGGAACGACCGGATACATATTTTATTTTATTTTGTTTAAAGAGTATTTTTATTTCTACTTAGTGTCCTAGGAAAGTTATCATACAATACCATATTTTATTTTATTTCATTTTATTTCATTT
>NW_023340206.1:5778656-5782767 GCF_004916995.1 Morone saxatilis
TTCATTTTATTTCATTTTATTTTATATTTTTATTTTATTTTATTTTATTTTTTTTAAAGAATATTTTTATTTCTACTTAGTGTCTTAGTAAAGTTATCGTATAATACCATATTTAATTAACATATTTTATTTTATTTTATTTAAAGAATATTTTTATTTCTACTTAGTGTCTTAGTAAAGTTATCTTATAATACCATATTTAATTAACATATTAATTATATTTTTTCCATAATAATTAAACCACTAAAAGGAAGATTAAATTTTAAATTTCCTACCATATAAAAATAGTGTTCTCATGTATAAGTAAATACAAAATTATATAAAAAAAAATATAAAATAATAATAACATTATTTTTATTATTATTTATTAAATTTATATTAAAGAATAGTTTAATTATTGTTACATTAGTTCTTAAGAAAGTTATAGTACTAAATATAACCACTTTTCTAATTTACTAATGAATAGTAACATATTATTTAAATAATATTATATAATATTTAAACATATTATATATAAAAATAATAAAATATTTTAATTAAATATTTTATTCATATCGATAACTTTCCTAATACACGTATCTTACTTAGTTGCTTAGTAAAGTTATCCGTATTTGATATCATTATAATAAATAATATATAAAATATTAGTCTACTAGTCTTGTGATAAAGTAGCTTATTAATTACCATATTTAATTAACGATTATTTTATTTTTATTTATTTGGTATTTAAAGAATTATTTTTTTCTTACTTAGTGCCTTTTAGGAAAGTTAATCGTAATAATACCATATTTATAAATAACATATTTTATTTTATTAATTTAAGATATTATTTTATTTCTACTTAGTGTCTTAGGAAAGTTATTGTATAATACCATATTTAATTAACATATTTTATTTTATTTTATTTTATTTAAAGAATATTTTTATTTCTACTTAGTGTCTTAGGAAAGTTATCATATAATACCATATTTAATTAACATATTTTATTTTATTTTATTTAAACAATATTTTTATTTCTACTTAGTGTCTTAGGAAAGTAATAATACATAAAGTATAATACTTAATAATATTTAATTAACTAATTTGAATTATTTAACAATAATGTTATTTTCCTAATTAGGTCGGCTGACACCTGTTGTTTCTGAGTGTTAATGGCGGCTGTTTTGATTGACAGTTCATTACAATGTGATTAAAGGCTGACAGAGGTAGAGAGAGCAACCGGTTTCATCTCAAACTGTAATAATTGGTTTGTTGTTGAACACTGGAGCTGCTGACGGATCTGTCCTGTGACTAGGGCTGTTAGTCTGCGGCCACAGATGGCTCAGGCAGGTCTAATCCTCTTTACCATGAGTCCCACTCCTCCTCCTCCTTTATTCTCCTCTCCTCTGCCTTTCTTCTCCTCCTCTTTATGTCTCTTTAATTGGAGGACAGAGGGGTTTCTAATGTAAGCATAACGGATTGGGATTATGTCATGTTAGCCACATCAACAGTACGCCATTTCCGGTCGTGAATGTAAAATAAAAGTTTTATCAGCTGAATTGCCAAGAGTCTATGTCACTTTTGTTCTACTATCTCTAAAATGATTGCGTATTAATCACATTACTTTTCATGTTTTCATTTTTTTACACGTTTTATGCAACAAAAAAACTGTAGAAATGTTGCACATAAAACAGACTAGGTGATGAACATGAAAATAGCTTATGAAAATATATTTCTGTGCAGGTTCATAATGGTAGAGCTGCTACATTTTAGGTCATTTTCATAATAAATAATAAAGCAAATGTGGATTTAACCATAGGATAAATGTTTCCATAAATTATTAAATTATTATGCCAGTCATTCTCCCTCCTACATTTAATGCTGAAATTACGATACAGATCGCAGTATTTTACCCAGCTTTAGGCTCAATAGTCTGGATTTGTTGAATGAAAAGTGTATTTTTTTAAGATTATGAGCCTAAAATTCAGGCTTATTCTTCTGAGTTTGATTCCAAGTATTTAACACAGTAGAAAACTTTATACCACAAGGGTTTCTTACAGAATAGATATATACATCAGTATGTACTGCACTCTTTCTGCACCTTTTCTTTTTTTTTTACATGTAAGTAAACTTCTTTTTCTTTAACTTTTTTATTTTTTACTTTTAGGCACTTTTTCACATCTAATTATCTTTAAAAAATGATGGTGTCCCATTATTTGAATTCTCCCTCTATTAGATTCTTTGAAGACAATCTTCCATATAACTACATATATATATATATATATATAACTATATATATATATTCTGATTGAGAGCAAATACATACCATATTCATGCATTAAATGTGACACAAAAAAACCCTCATACACTGAGAGGTGGTGTTGTGCAGGTTGTCACTATTACGCCAATATATCCGTTACAAACTGAAACGACGCATTACTTTGAAAGTGTACACCAGTGTACTTCCGGTGTTGACGCCGCTGACTTGACGCACGTCTGAACACGCGCCTCGTATGCGCGATCTCCGGCAGAAACTGAACGCGCTGCTGCCGATGTGTCTGAAGGAGGAGTCCGGACACCCTGCAGGTCGTGACTCCACTTTAACATCTCACCACCTGCATTTGTTGTGTTTTCCTGGATCAATAATCGACCACTGATCAATAATCGCTGCAGGCTGAATGCGTCCATACCGGTAAGACTGATGTTCTCTACCCGCAAACTCTGCTCTACAGTGGGTGTCTGTGCGTACCTGTGCGTGCATGGTGTTCATGTATGGTGTCATTGTATAACTCTATTTATAACTATTTACATAAAGCATGTTTTCTTTGTGTGTGTGTGTGTGTGTGTGTGTGTGTGATCCAGTTGTGATGATCAGGTCAGTCTCACACACACACACAGACACACACACACACACCTGTTAATGGGATGAGAGAGAGAGCAGGAGGGATAGAGAGGAGTGAGTGGACCTCCAGAAGTAGGCCACATCTCATATAATCTCTCCTTTGCTTTCTTCTGCTGACTGAACCAATTAATGTTCCAGCGCTGACACAACTGCAGTTAGTTTCTTCATTTTAAGAAGAAGAAAGGTGAGAAACTTCCGAGTGTTGGTTCTTAAATTACTGCGGGAGGGAGTGTGTCTGTGCAGCTACAGCTACAATGCAGAGCTGGTGATTTCCTTTGATTTACCCACAAGGAATACCCATTAGCACCTGCAGTTTTCCAGAAAGCGGCTGCCTGATGCTTCACTTTGACTGCCAGCATAGGAACTACTCATCCCTGACATCCTGTCTACCCAGAATTCCCTGAGGCCCACCTACTTCTTCTCCGTCCCTCATTAAAGCTGTGAAGCAGATACAGATGAAATAAGGAGTTACATAAATCTGAATGATGTAATGATATTGTTTTGTTTGTTTGGTTGTTGTTAAAACTTTAAGCGCCTCAATGTTGCAGTACGACGTCCCTTAACAGCTGCACGAGATATTGTTCTGATTGAATTCAAAAGTTTAGAATTTTATAACAATCCTCAAAAATGTGTCATTCAAGTAGTTTCTTTTAAACGTATATTGTTTTGTAGATTTATTTAGAGACAAAAACCTTGAGAGACACCAGAATTATAATCAGAATCTAAACTGAGAGCAAATTGTTTTTCTCATAAATTGAATAATCCAGCTTTCATATACGGCATATTAACTGTGTGCTTAGAGTTTAAGTACTGCACTTAAAGCTACTCTGATGAATATGTTAATATTAACAATGGATCAAATGAATACTTGCATTTGAAGGTTGGGTTAGGTGATGAACCGTGTTTCGCTGAGAGTTTTCGCATAATTTTAGTTCATTGTTTTGGTTTTATGGCCCCGAACTTTACTGTTTTGGTTCACTCTCACGGCTCTCATCAGCATGGTTTCAGGCAGCTGTTTTCAATCAACACCCCAGTAAACTTACTGTAGATGCCCAGCAGCAAACAGCTGACTTACTGACTGGTTATCTTCACCTCCTCTGATGAAGAGCAGAGCACAGCATCAGTCAGGGATAGATAGAGATCAAAAACAGCTTAAAGTAGAGTGAATATTACACTTATACTCACCAGGTATCCAGGAACTTGACTCCAAATGAATGCTAATGGTGCTCC
>NW_023340206.1:5782867-5801355 GCF_004916995.1 Morone saxatilis
AGGGGCTGTGGGGAGATAAATAATGAGAATGTTTATACCTAAAAATGATCAAAAGCAAGTAACTTCTCTTCATCTACCTTCACTAATATAACTATAAACTTTAAAAAGAACCATCGAGTTTATATTTTACCAAATATCTTCCCACGTTTGTCTTGATTACATTACAAAAATTCTAATTGCAACAAAAATAGCAAATTAGCATGTGCTTCCAGGTCAGGTGCAGCGGCATAAAACATCACTTTCTCCCCGCCATCTTGGGCCTCACCATAAACCCCCCCCCCCCCCCCAACACACACGCACAGTCCTTAATCAGGCTTTTGGTTCTTATCCTTAGCCCCCTCCCTCTTCTCCCTCTCTCTCGTTTCTCCTCTCCCCCTATCCGCCCTCCTCCCCTCCCTCCCTCCCTGCGCCTGATTACCGACTGCCATTTTTGCCCTGAGAGCTGTGGAACCAGGGGCTCTGCTGTACATCTCAGTGTATGACTCAAGCTGCAGAGATAGGCAACACACACACACACACATACACACATACACACATTCAGACACACAGTGCGAACTTTTGGTCTGACTCGACCGGTCAGACCCTTCATGGACAGGAACAGATTCCCCTCCGGCTTTGTCACATCTTATTGGACCATGTTTCCCGAATATGTGAGTAATGTAGCTAATAGATAATCTGGTATATTAATGGTGTATTTACTTGTAAAAAAAATAAATAATAGAAATTGTTCTCAAGTTACTATGTAAGGATTAAAAAAAGTCTTAAATTCATTGATTTCCACTGAGATGAACAATAGTCAATCTGTCTTTGGCTTCTTCTAAAGTACAGCAAAAGTACATACAGTACACATAGCACAGCACACTATTACAAACATACTAAATATATAAATATATAAACATATTATTGTGCAAATTGGTGAACAATGTTAAAAAAATTGTACTTTAGTTGACATTGAAGTTATAAAGAAAGGTCTCTAGTAGTGACGATTGCTTTGTGGTAAAATAATCTACTGTGATATTACAGTTCATTTATAGTGGTAAAAGGGGTTCTACAGTTATACTGCTATCATTTGTTATGACCTATTCATTATTTTTCATGTTTTTCATCTTAAAAAGTTCTTGCTATTAAGCTCAAAGGGCTAGTGGATGTGGCTCATTATATAATGCCTTGTTAAAATGTCTTTCAATGTCTTTCAGTGGCGTTCTGTGTCAGTTATTGTCTCTTAAATCTTAAGAGGAGTGTTAACTGGGCTAATAATAATGAGTCTCTCTTTTTCAGGTTTGTATTCAGGCGTCAGCAGGGATAATAAGTGAAAGCCGAGTTCTTAACCTGCGCAGCTCTTTCAAATTCTAAATGTAAAAGTACAGGCCTATTTTTAGCCCAAGAGCTAATTATATTCTCCTTTATCTCTTTTTCACTGGTCTTTTGTGATGATTTCAAAACAAGCTTCGTCTGTCCTCTTTAACAAGCTCCTCCGGCAACCTCTTCACTCAGATCAAATGTAAAATTTGAACAGATTATCTCGAAGCTAGTCAGAATGAGCTTGTTTGTGCTGTGTCACCTTGGAAACCATTCAGTTGCTGCCATGGCTTATTTAAAAAAAATCATGCAGTTGAGCATTTGGTTTTACTGTTGCATACAAAATCAAATGCATGGGGATATTTTAGGTGTTTATATATATATATATATATATAAAGTTGTTAAGAGATACAGAGCTGAAGAGGGATTAACAGGCAGTGCGTCACGTTGGGAATGCCTACAGCTAAGAGCAGTGATTTGGCCTGAAGTCTAGCCTCATGGGACTTAAAAGCCTGCTAAGCCTGCTGGTAACAGTCACCTTTTTTCGTAGGTTACTGAAAGTCACCCTACTCATGATTAACGTTATCATTCTATTGAATATAAGAGTGATGTGATCTTGAGATGATCGCTGTAGTCTCCTGTAATGATTCGGTCTGTTCATATTGCAATTTGCAATTTAAAATCTAAGCTTCCAGCTCTGATAGCATGTGTGAATATACAATTATCCAAATGCACTCAGACCTGTAAACCCCATCAGAACCAGTTAGAAAAGTATACATGTTTTGTGTTGCTCTATCAATCAGTAAATGGTGAGGTTAACAGTGTGAATTACGTAGCGTTTATTATGCAAGCAGGTTTATCTTGGCTGTTCAGAAGCAGGACAAACTTTTTATGTCCGTTCCAAATAGGATTTCTAGATGTGTGCTAGGCTCCACTAAATATAGCATTCTGTGGGAAGCTCTGTCTTTAACACCTATATACGGTGGATGTGCATGTAGCTGCATTTGATTATGTCAATTTACATTATGTGACTATGTTTTTTGTCCCAAAATTGACTAAATTGAGCAAGATCTTCTATTTCGGTCGAATAAAGATAGATTTCTTTTGATATGTATAACTTAGAGGTGAAAGATGCTTGCACAGAACATTTTGAGAGCATGAGAATCATCAGGAATCTTTAGGAAATCTGTCAACTGTTAGGCACGTTGGCTATTTAAAGCAAGAAAGAATGCAGGAAAAGGGTTTATCAGGTGACAAACCTTTTACCTGGAAGCTTATTGGTTAGATTAGCAAAATGACATTGTACAAAACGCTTCCCCTGTTGTAGCAGGAATTACCGTTACCGTAGTAATATATAGTCTCATAATAGTGTATATGTATAACTGGGATAATAGTATCAGACGTATTAGTGACTATTAAGTATCGTGATATACTAATATATACATATATATGTAACTAAAACCCTTACATGTCAGGTAGTCCTTTTAGTGGATGTCCGGTCCTCAATCCTTAGTCCTGATTAGGAGTTGTGACCTTGTGAGTGTGGTTAGAAAGTGTGTGAACAGAAGAACAAAAGCAAATGTAAGACATTAAAAAGATAATATAATAAAAAAACATTTGCATTTGAAGTACTCTTCTGTCGTGGTGATGAATCTGCAAGAGAACTGCAATCAAATTCCTCTGTAGTGCTGTGTGTGCACGTGTGTGTTATTTAAGGCAGTGAGTTGATAAACCACTCAAGTACAGTGTTAATGTGAACATATGCAACAACTCCTTCAAATTCTGTGCTGCACGTTTGTGTGTATCCCTCAGGTGTGTGTAAGATCGCAGCATGCATTCAGTTCAGGCAGGGATGTGGGACCCCCGGCCCCCATCTAAACATGCCTCGCCCCTCCCCCTACCGCACCTCTCCAACTCACGCCTCGCCCATGTGACCACAGCCACCCCGGCCAAGCGGATCACCTTCTACAAAAGCGGCGACAGCCAGTTCGGGGGCATCAGGATGGCGGTCCACAAGCGCAGCTTCAAATGCTTTGATGCCCTGCTGGACGACCTTTCCCAAAAGGTTAGTGTGACAGCTCTCAGAGATGTGATGTAGAGATATCTTTTGAAGCTGGCTGGGTAGATGCAGCTGTACTGCACTTTAATCTTTTTAACCTGGCAACAGCATTAGCTCACTTCCTTAAATTTTGTTCTCAGTATTTGATCTGGAGACAATAGATAGATACAGATATGTACTGAATACAAAGTAAGTGTGCATATATGTGTCCACATACAGGTGCCCCTGCCATTTGGTGTGCGGACTGTGACCACTCCCCGTGGCACCCACGCCATCAAACACCTGGAGCAGCTCCAGGACGGTGGCTGCTACCTCTGCTCTGACCGACGGCATGCTAAGCCAGTCAACATGGAGCTTGCCAGCAAACGCCCAGGCATCTGGTCCCATCACAGCCAGAGGCCGCACCGGCCTGAAACCTTGTCCACAACACCACCCGGCCATCTGTCTTACAGGCAGCGACGGATCCTGCTGGTGAAGAACACCGAGCCAGGAATGAGGAGGAGCATCGTGCTAGGCAGGAGGTCGACCAGGAGCTTGAGGGCCTTTCTTGATGAGGTTTCTGAGGTGATGCAGTTTCATGTCCGCAAACTCTACACTGCAGAGGGACGCAGGGTAAGATGTGGTTTGTTATGAATGCATGGTCATGATTTGTATTGCAGATAACACCCTGTGTAAAGGAAAATCCTGACACTGCATATTTGTTTCCAGATTGACAGCGTGCAGAGCTTAATAACTTGTCCAGGTGTGTTGGTGTGTGTTGGCCGGGAAGCCTTCAGCCCAATGCTGGTAAACTTCATCAGGAAGAGCTCAGACGAAAAACTGCCTGGTCTGGGCAGCAGGTCCCCTGGTCTTGGCCCCAGGACTCCTGGAAATGGGGCCCGATCTCCTGCTAATCAAGGACCAAGATCCCCACCTCATGGAGCTCAGTCCAGAGCCAGCGAGTACAGTGAAGGGCATGAAAGCAAGAAAAATGGTGAGTTGTTTTGTCTTCTCAAAAGTATTTAACCATACACTATTGGGTGGGTAACTACCCAATACACAAACGATCCTAAAGTACTTAAAGGTGTAAGAAAAGTGAAATAGTGGTTACATTAACATTTACTTTTTTCTTTCTCTATTCAGTTAACTTTGGTCTGGAAACCAAGAAAAGCATCATCCACCCTCGTTCAGACTCCTCAAACCGCTCTGCCCGTTTCTCCTTGTCTTCAGAGAAGTCATATAGCAATGGTGTCAGCGCCTATTCCCAGGCTAGACCGGGTATTATGAACGAAGACATTGAAAAGCGTGTCGTAGTCAATAAAGATGGCAGCCTCTCAGTAGAGATGAGGGTGCGTTTTCGCCTACACAATGAGGAGACCCTGCAGTGGTCCACACAAATAAAAAAATCCCCATCTCTGAGCAATGAATCTTGCCCCCTGAGCCAGGCCCAGCCCCATTACCTACAGCAGGGTCAATCAGAGAGCTGCTCTGACCCCGATTCCACAACCTTCGAGCCAGAGTGTGTGGATTATTCCAGCCAACCTCTGCCGCATGTTTCAGCAGTGAACCACTGCCCCTGCTGCTACCAGAGACAGGAACAGCAGTACGACTTATGGGAAAACCCAGCACACAGCCACAAAAAGCCTCCTGTCCCTCCCCCACATACATCCAGTCACACTATGATGAGACATACACACTCTTCTAGCTCTTCCTCATCATGTAATTCTAGGAGGGTGGTGCGCTGTCGAGCACGACTCTCCAACTGTGGAGGAGGCTCTGGTTCAGAGCAGAGCCAACTGCTCCAGGAGGACATGTGTGTGACGGAGCAGGTTGAGCGCAGAGTCGAGGTGGAGAAGGATGGAGACACCCATGTAAAGGTGCACAGGGTGAGCCGATGCTGCAGCCGCAGTGAAGTACTTGCAGTGGATAGCACCCTACGACCACTTAGCCGGAAGTCAGTAGAGGATGAGCTTTTGGTGGAGGATGACGGGGTGCGTCCGCTGTCTGCAGTCAGCAGCTCCTCACATGTTCTCCAATCACTGAGAGAAGATGAGGATGATGACCTGCCACCCAGCGCCTCACAATGCTGTCATAGCATTGAACCATCCCCATCACCAGCTCACCTGAATGATAAACCAAAAAGGAACATCTCTTCCAGTTCCATCCACTCTACTGAACACAACAAGCATGAGGATGGGGAAGAGAGAGGAAGTAGGGCAGTATCTACAGCCTCTTCCTGCCACTGTGGAGCAGCCACCCCACATTCAACAGCTGAAGTAGAGGAGATGGAGCTAGGAACTCGATCCAAGATGAGCAGAGCATCTTGCAGGTCCAGCAAAGTCAATATTCCTACCTCAGACGAAGCTGCAGATGATGAGGATGAAGAGCTAAGGAGGGTTGTAAGTGGCTTGTCTGGTCACACAGGACTTTCGGCAGACTCTCTGCAGTCAAGGACATCCAGTGCATGTCATAATTGTGGAGGCTGCAAACATGGGGTCAACTCTGTTTCCAGTAGTAGAGCATCACAGAGGTCCCATCATTCCCACCGAGCCTCCCCAAAGCCTGCCACACCTCTCTCCAGCCAAGAGATTGCCAATGATGGCAGTGATGATGATGGCTCAGATGTTTCAGCTGGGTCAACACAATCCAACAGGACCAACCTCACCAACCATGGGCGCTTCTCTGCAATATCAAATGTCCTGGAGGGCAGATCATCTACTGCCATGTCCACAACTTCCAGTCCTGAGGCAACAGGAAAAGAGGAAGAAAGGGCTCCAAGTGCAACCTCAGCCTCAAGCCACAGATCCAATAGATCACACAAGTCTGGCAGTAATGGCAGCACTGGTGTTGCAGCAGAAAAAGAGGAGGAGAGAAGCCCCACTGCACTGTCGGCTCAGTCAAACCTGTCTGCCAAGTCCAGCAAGTCTCACAAGTCCAACTGCAGCGGCACAGCTGAGGCCAGAGAGGAAGCAGAGGGAGAGAACGCTGCAGAAAGACCACTTAGCTCCTTGTCAGCCAAATCTGGTACTTCTTCAAAGACCAGTGCTTCAGTCAAGTTAAGTAATAAGGTTGCCTCCCCAACTGACAATACAGCTGTGGAAGAAGATGACACAAACGAAAGAACTCCTAGTGCGCTTTCCGTTAAGTCTAATGCTTCTGACAAGCCTGGCATGGCCGAAAGACCTGATAGCGTCCTGTCTGCTAAATCAGCTAAATCAACTAAATCAAATGTGTCAGCAAAGTCCAGGACATCTCACAGGTCCACCTGCAGTCACTGTCCGAGAGCAGTATCTCCAGGTGATACGGCAGCTGATGAACCTGTTATCGAAGCGACAGAACAGGAAGAAGCAATGGAGACAGAGGAGAGAGCAGCAAGTGCTATGTCAGCCAAGTCCCATCTGTCTGCCAGGTCTAATAAATCCCATAAGTCCACCAAAGCTTCGGAAAGGTCACTTTCTCCCAGATCAGAAACTGGAGGAGATTGTGAAAAAAGGGCAGCAAGTCAATTGTCTGGCAGATCAGTTAAATCTGACATGTCTGTTAAGTCTTCAAAGTCATGCAAGCCTAAAAATAATGATGATGAAATCCAGGAATCTCCAAGCTCAATGGTAGCTGAGGAAAAGGAAAATGAGATGGTAGAAGAGGAAACACAGGAGAGGCCAGAAAGTGTAATGTCTGCTAAATTGGAAAATGAAGAGAGGGCAGCCAGTGCAAGGTCATCTAAATCTCATAAATCCAACTGTAATGAGAACACACAGGCAAGTTTGGACACAGGCGACGGTGAAAAAGCTGAGGACAGGGCTGCCAGTGCTTTATCTGGTAAATCAGCTTCCTCTGCAAAGTCTCACCACACAAATTGTGAAGCAAGTTCAAGAGTGGCTTCTCCAGCCAAAGACACAGCAGAGACAGAGGACAGAATCCCCAGTGCCATGTCGGGGAAATCACACATCTCTGCCAAGTCCTCCAAGTCTCAGAAGTCAAACCGCACAGCTGCATCTCCAAATCCAAATGATGCCGATGTTCCTTCTATTGAGACAAATGAAGAAGAGAAGCAAAATCAAGAGCGGGTGGCTAGTGCTATGTCTGTCAAGTCAAAGTCTTCAGTGAGGTCCAGTACTTCTCACAAGTCGAATTCCAACAACAATCTAAAATCTGTGTCACCAAATCCAAATATTGTCACCATTAAAACACCAGAAGTGGTTGATGAGGAAGGAAATGAGACAACAGAGAGAGCACCAAGCGCTGCATCAGCTAAATCAGGGAAATCTGCTTCATCACATAAGTCGAAACATAATAGAGCAACTGATATTACTGTTGCTGAAAAAGTTGTAGAAGACAATGCACCAAAAAGTAAATCTTCTGAACAATCTAATGGCCAAACGCTCTCACCCAGGACGACACGTTCCCCACGGACCCACTCACCCAAAGCTCCAACTACATCCCCTAGAAGTCCTCAAGCCCCTGTGCAACAGTTGTTGCCTGGTCCAGACACAAGAGGGGCCAGTGCCTTGTCAGTTCGCTCAACAACCTCTGCTAAATCCTGCAAATCCAAATGTCGCTGTGGAGCAGCTTCAGCAAAAAAAGAAAAGGAGGTGGAAGATAAGGAGATGGAGAACAAGGACAACAATGAGGAGCTAAAGAATGAGGAGGCTTCCGAGCGGGCTGCTAGCATCCTGTCGTCCTCAACCAAAAGATCGAGAAGAGAATCAGGGGGCACTGAGCAACCATTGAGTCGAAACTCTTCAGGGTCGGTCTCTCTTGGGCTGCCAGAAGATCAAGAAACAGCTGACTCAGACAGTGGCAGGTCCAGTGCTTCTTTTCACATAAACACTGAGAGTAAGAGCAGGGTGAAGACAGCAACTCCTAATGCTCCCAGTCGCACAGGGCAGTCTGCCACAAAGGAAGATGTGGAGGAAACAGGGTCCACTAGGTCTCAAAAGTCCAACAAAAATGGCAGTAAAAGCACTTTGTCTCACAATGCTCCAGCAGTCGATATCCCTACTATTGAAACACCAGGGCAAAGTGGTGAAGAAGGTACAGAGCAAAAATCAATAAGAGCAGCCAGTGCATGTTCAGCCAAAAGCAGCAGGTCTCACAAGTCTTCTTGCAAGTATAGCGTCAAATCAGAATCTCAAATGCTTGGCGTTAAGCCTAAAGAGAAACATGAACGTACCAGCACAACCAAAGTAGAAGATGACCTTGAAACAGCAAGTGTGAAGTCTGCTTCAACAGCAAAAGCTCATAATTTAGACGCCCCCAACAACAGGACCTCATCTGCAATGTCAACAGCAAGTGCTAAAATTCGTTGCAAATCCCCTGCATGTACTAGCGTTAAAAATGCCAATGTAGCAAAAACAACTGCTGGAGATTCAGCACATAATCAAGCTGAAAACCAGGCTGTTAGTAGGCCAGCTAGTGAGGCCAAAGGGAAAGAAGATCCCGCAGACAACGATGCGGCCAGTGTGCACTCAAAGAGTCCCTGTTGCCTCAGGCCTGAATCGGCAGCTTCGGCTCACTCAAACTGTTTAAATCCAGTCAAATGTCATAAGGCCAAATCCAGTAGCAGTGTCAAAACATCCAATTCTCAAAAGAAAGAAACACCTATTAAACCCTCAAGCCCTTGTCCCTCACAAAACTCCAAAGCATGCAGCAAAGGGGAGACATGTAGTGAGAGCCTTCTGTTTCACTCTCTGTCCGCTGCTGACCTGCTGAAGGAAATCATGGCTGCTGCACGTCCACACAGCCGACAGTCGAAGGCGAGCAAAACCAGTGACAAGCCAAGGAGTGAGAAAAGTGCGAGGAGTCAGAGAAGCAGGAACCAGGTGGATCAGGAGGAGCTGGAACTGACACCTGCCTGTCTGCCCAACGCTTCCCCCAATGAGGTTGTCAGTGACTGGCTGCGGAGCATTCCCACTAACAGCAGCATGCTTGAATTTGGTGACGAGCCGCATCAGGAAGAGGAAGAGCAGGAGAAGGCAGCAGAAGAGAAACCTGGAGAAGAGGGAGCAAAGGAGGAGGAGAGTCCTGAAGAAGAAAAAGTGGAAAACAAGGAGGAAGTTGAGGCTGAAGAGGAAGAAGAGAAAGAGGAGAAAGAGGAGGAAGAGAAAGAGGAGGAAGAGAAAGAGGAGGAAGCTGAATGTGAGGTGGCAAAGGAGGAGAAGAGTTCAGATCCAGCTCCAGGTGATGCAGTGGGGACTTCTTCTCGCAACAACACTCTGTTGTGGAGTGGTGAGTCTGTGCCCAGGAACTGGCATTCTTCAACTGCAGTAATGAAAGTTCTTCTGAGCTCTTCTACGGGTCGATGTCAGAGCATGCCTGAGGTAAGCCAATTACTTCATGTAAATTACTTGTCTATTCAAGAATGCCTAATTTACAATGATATAGAATGGATTATATGAATGTAAGCATAAATTCTGTATGTAACATAATCTGTATTCTCTGCTGTCTTCTGTAGGTGTCTCCAGTTTATGGTCGTAGACTGAGCACATCAGCCAGGGGGTTCTTGGACTGTTTGGCCCAGCTTCAGCTCATTGAGCCTGCAGTGAACCCCAGCTGTGACCAACAGAAGGACCGCAACCAGCGGTATGAGGACATTATGGCCATCCTTCAATCCCTCTGGCTCACTGACCCCAAGGACATTGAAGTCAAGGAGGCCGGGGAAGTTGGTAGGGAGCAGGTGACTCCACCAAGGTCGTCCTCCGGGGTGGGTATGAGCAGTGGCTCAGGCGGATCAGGAAAGGAGAATGGAAATGATGCTCGAGATGAAACAAAGCAAAACATAACAATAAATGAAGAAGATGTTTTACATGAGGATAAGGAAGCGGAGAAGGTTGCAGAAGAGGAAGAGGAAGAAAATGCAGAGGCCGGAAACAAGGAAGTTGAGGAAAAAGAGGAGACAGACACAGCACAGGAACCGGAACAGAGTGAAGAACAAAGTTCAGTCCCTCCGAGTCTGGACAGCCCAAAAGCCACTGAGAACCCTTCATCATCAGATGCTAACGACAGCTCTAAATCCCCCACTGATAATGAACGAGAGACGATGGAGGACTCCAGCTCAGGCACACCCCCGACTGTCCTGCGAGCACCCTTGTCAAAAAAACAATCCCAAGACCCTGATCCGGTGTGGATTCTGCAACTTCTGAAGAAGCTGGAGAAACAGTTCATGAACCACTACATTAACGCCATGGCGGAGTTCAAAGTTCGTTGGGACCTGGACGATAGCCTCATCCTGGACACCATGATCTCCGAGCTGAGGGACGAGGTGAGCCGACGCATCCAGAGCAGCATCGAACGCGAGATAAGGAAGATTCAGAGTCGTGCCGGCAGAGGGGGGAGGTCACCTCGGCCGCCGCACGGAGGGAACCTCTCCAGGGAGTCAACCATGACAGAGAAGAGACGTCGAATATTAAAGGTAATTCCACCACAAATCCTGTTTACATCCAACAACATACTGCTGCTTGACAGGCAGAAAGATAATGTTTGATTTATTTTTCAGGTCATGAAGAACCAGTCAGTTAAAACTGCTGACACCCTCAGCGATGAAGAGCTTACGGGTGAGTTCAGCGACCAGCGAAGCGAAGATGAGTACTGCCCCTGTGATGCATGTGTCCGCAAGAAAATGGCCGCCCGGCCTCTCAAAGCGAACCCACTGGCACCCGAAGCACCAATGATGATAGAGTTTGACCTCCTTAAGATACTGCAGTTGAAGAAAAGCCCACTGCCTCCAGCCGTCCCACCACCTGCAGAGGAAGAAGTTGATAGCATTGTCGTAGACGAGGAGGAGCGGAATTTAGAGGTATTGCACGAAGAAGAGGAGGAGGATGAAACTAAAGAGGATATCAAAGCTACTGTTGTTTTAGAGGAGACGATCCCAGAGGAAGATGAGGAAATAGAGGAAAAAGAAGACGGGGGTGAGGCAGGAGAAGAGAAGGAGGCAGAGGAGGAAAAAGAGGTTGGTGATGAGGAACAAGAAGAGGAAGAGACAGGTGGAGAGGAAGCTGGGGAAGAGGAGGAGACAGGTGGAGAGGAAGCTGGGGAAGAGGAGACAACAGATAATGGAGAGGATGAAGAGGAGGCACAATGCCAATGCCAGTGTGGCAAAAATGAGGAGGAGAGTGACAAAGCAGAAGAG
Organism: Morone saxatilis; assembly: GCF_004916995.1. Lineage (NCBI taxonomy): Eukaryota > Metazoa > Chordata > Actinopteri > Moronidae > Morone > Morone saxatilis. Next base: position 5,794,336 of record NW_023340206.1, read on the forward strand.
GGAGAAGAAGGAGAGGGGGAAACAGCAGGAGAGGATGCTGGGGAAACTAGCAACAACACAGGTGAGGATGAGACAGCAGAAGATGAAGAGAAAACAGGGGAGGAAGAGGGGGAGAGTGCAGAGGAGGAAGGGGAGACAGAGGGCAATGAGGGAGAGACAGGAACTGGGGAAGAGGAAGAGGAGAGTGACAAAGAGACAGTAAAAGATGCAACGGCAGGTGAAGGAGACACCACTGAAAATGGCGAGGGTGAGGAGGAGGCAGAGGCAGAAGAGTGTGAGGTGTGTGACTTTAAGCCTGAGGAAGAAGAAGAAACAACCAGCAAGGAAAGCGGAGCAGAGGCGTCCGGGGAAACGGAGGACGACAGTGCTACAAAAGATACGACGAATGAAGAATCCACGCCAGTGGAGGGAAACGACAGTGCTTCGGCTGAGGCGGAGGATGAAGATGAAGGGGATGATGGCAGTGGAGAGGGGGAAGCGAGTGAAGAGCAGGAAAGGGAGGAGGAGGAAAGACCCTCAACTCAGGTAGGAGTCAGGAGTTCATTCAGTAATTATTCTGAGAGACTTTCAAACAACCAAAACTGAATCAAAATACCAGTAAAAATATTAGTCCAGGCACATGACAACACAATCTTAAAGGATAGTATTATTACAATGACTAACTTGGGTCTTTAATCACTTTTATCTGGGAACTTAGTAACATTGCTAAAGTTAGAAGTGGTAACAAACATGATCAGAGTTTTACACAACTTTGACCTGTAGTACTTGCTGTAGTTTAGCACCACTATCCAGGAACACTAACCCTCTCTAATTAGCATTTGAACTCTTAATTATAATTATAATGTAGCTGTAAGTAGATATAAGGACATTTAAAGAGCTCTAAGATTATGTGTGAAGCATTTGTATCTGGTGTACAGAAAAGATAATGAATGATTGATAATATGATTATGTGCTTATTTCTAATTTTACCTCCAAATAAAACTGGCCTGATGGATTATGTTGCTGTGTTCTCAAATCTCAGAAATTAGTTTTTGGTGAATATAATATCATCATAACTGTTAGACGATGACCAAAACCAACCAAAAACCGAGGAAAATTTTAATTTGTAACACATTTATTTAGCTCCTTCAACAAAACTTGTTTTAAAAAGTACACATCACATAAGGAACTACATTCTAGTTATGAATACCAATTTGAGCACCACCTATTTGTAAACACCACTGAGAGCCTGACCATGACTGCCAGGTTAAAGTGTACTGTACCTTGTAGAAGGAATCTGACCTACTGTAGCCCTAACCACTAAGTCTAAGCCTGTGGGAAAAGATAATCTGGCTATCCAATTAGACAGACTGAACAAATCTGTTTTGTTTGGCGGTAACACAGTGCTACCACTGATGGACGTCTGCTGTTATTGTCAGTCACAAACTGGTTGGTAAAAACCTGTCTGTTCAAATCTGTGTTCTCATCTTATTTGACCCGAGGAGTTTTAAATATTCAGTTTATTTACTACAGCCTTCCTGCTCTGATAAAATGCAACTAATTTACAGTACTTTTCCACTCGTTGTGTAACTAACATGTAGCCGTAATTACTGACACTTAGCTGCCCCAGTAGTACCCAATTTAGTTAATTACTACTAACTGCTCAGAGATAATTTACTGTTGTCTTGTTCAACCTCAGGGCCACGGGGTGACGGAGGGAGAGGAGGCCGACGCCGAAGACTCATCCACCGACAGCAAACGCCAAAGTGACACCAGTCCGGACGAATCAGGGCGCGAGGGTGCTGCAGCCACAGGAGACGAGGAGGAGAAAGAGGGCGAAGGAGATGGAGGTGATGAGGAGGTTGTGGAAGATGCTGTTGAAGAGTTCAAGCCTGAGGAAGAGGGGGAAGACGAAGAGGTGAACAAGAACAAAAGGGAAGCGGGTGCTCTCCTCCACCAGTTCACCAGGACCTCTGTGGAGTCCCAGCCTGGCTCCTTGGAGGACATTGGCACAGAATCCCCCCAAAACCCTGTAAACTCCATAGAAGTGCCCAAAATGGCTGATGGTGGATCCACTGGTGGCGGGACGGGCCAGAAGAGGAGCCGGTCGCCAGCCAGGGTGAAACGCCGCAAACCCAAGGAGAGTGACGTGGAACTGGATGACATTTAACTCCAGACTTCTGGTGTGGATTCACAGACATCAGAAGGTCCAAGACTCCCATTAACCATTCACGGGTAGAATTAGCCTATGTAGGTTAAAAAATTGTAACCAAAAAAAAAGACACTTAAAGCACTTTATCACTCCAGATCCAGTGTAGGAGGAGTCAGTGACTTACATGTAGAATCTTGAAACTTGAAACCACCACCTTATCCTATTTAATTAGGAATTATATTTGTAATGGTTATATCTATATTTTTTAATGTAACTGTATCTATGAAGGGAAATGTCTATTTCTGTACTGTATGTGTATGAATAAGGTATATTTTGACACGTATTTACGTGAATTTTGTGTTCAGTGGACCACAGGTTTAAGGATTGAATAATATAGCCATTAATATACCAAGTACCTCGGAGATATGTTAGATGTTAATTGACTATTTCATTAGTGTTTGACATAACCGGTGTATTGATATCTGGTTTATGTATCAGTTAAACTCTTCATCTATTTTTTGGACTCATTAAGGCCGTATTCTCAGGGGTTTTGACAGCCAGTTTGCTTTTGAAAGATCATCTCCTAGTACTTAACTAGATGTGTGAATCTGTAGACTGTAAAGAAGACCTCTGTTTTAATCTACTAAAGCTCTGTGACGTAAGATTATTACCTGAAAGGAATAGTCTGACATTTTCTTTGCTTTCTTGCCGAGAGTTAGATGAGAAGATAGGTACCACACATCTTTGTGCGCTAAATATGAAGCTAAAGCCTGGATGATTAGCATAGAAACAGGGGGGAAACAGCTAGCCTGGCTCGGCTTCTACAAACATATAAACGCTCACTAATTAAGGCTAGACACAATGTGACATTTAGAGTTGCTAAAACAAATTTAACCTCTGGACAGAGCCAAGCTAGCTGTTTCCCCCTCATTCCAGTCTTTACGCTAAGCTAAGCTAATAAACTCCTGGCTGTAGCTTCATATTTAGCGTTCAGACATCAATCTAACTCTCCCAAAATGTTGAGCTATTCTTTTAAGTAACTTGTGGATTACTTTTTACTCAAAAATTTAATTTAATCCTAATCAAAAACTGTATTTTCATAGTTTTATTGTATTATATTTGAATTAATAACATTTAGAATGTGTTTTCCCTTTAAATATGCTCATGTATAAACTCTTTTCAGTAACTGTACCTCATTATATTTATGTAGTCAGATTACTGTGATTATTTACTGTATGCATTTCTTTCCCAGGAATCCAGTTAAAACACTTGCACAACAGAGCACAATGTGACACTGAGCACATCTGCGTGTTTCTGACACACATATAGTAAATGCCAGGAGGCAAACGTCTGAATTTCAGGTTGATGTAAACCTTTCTCTGCTGCTTAAATCCAGGAGCTTTTTCTTAAGTGTGTTTTACTGTACATGCTGTAAATTCAAGTGGGGTTTGCAGAACCAGCCATGTGGAACAACAGCGTGAAGCGTGTTACTGATGCCTTACTGTATCCATGGTTATATGAAGGTAGATCGACAGAAACAGAGGGGGAGATCACGGTTAAGTGGCTGTTTTTTGTTTCCTGACATCTCTCATTCTGTAAGTGGCTCTCCAGCAGAATCAGAGAGTCTTTTAAAAAGGCTGGCATGGATCAAAGCTGCTCTTTAAAATGCTGGAAAAATATACTTTTTAAAGACCCCTAAGGAGTATTTTCCCTCATTTAACCAAAACCATGGGCTCTTACTGCCTGACTGTACTTTTAGAGCAGATATTCTGTTAATGGTCAGTGTGTGTTCAGGTCAGTGTGAACGAGGCAAAACGTGTATCTTTTTTTGTTTTTTTTTGCGTAGTTTGATAAAAGCCTCCTGTTTGTGGTACCAAGAAGGTGAGCGCGTGTGTGCCTATGCTGCTATTGGTCTGTTTGGCTGTCCATCAGTCACTGAACATCATGTACCTAGAGCAAATGAATGTAATAATGTTGATACAAACTAAATAAATGCACAGGATGGTGATTCTCATATGATTTCAGCTGAGTGCGTTTTTCACTCACCTCTAGTGGTTTCTAGTTAGCTTAGCTTAGCATAGAGTCTGAGCAGGGGGAAACAGCTAGCCTGGCTCACTCTCTAATGCTGCATTCATGCAATGCCTGATGAATGGGAAGGATAAGAAAACCTCACATTATTCCAACTTGGTTATTACTTTTTGCCTTGTAGTTGCATGGCACCACCAAAAGCTTAAATACTGCGCTATGAATTTGGCTCTTTTCAAAGTAAAAAAATCCAAATCCACAATTTATTGTTTTTACATTGCTGGTTGTGTATGGATTCAACAAACATGATACAACAAACGGACCCATGCTAGTTGTTTCCCACCACTTCCAATCTTTATGCTAAGCTAAGCTAATAAACTCCTGGCTGTAGTGCATCTGACTCTTGGCACCAAAGTAAATAAGTGTATTTTCTCAAAATGTCAAACTCTTGTTTTAAATTGAATTTTAAAGGGAATTATATGTTTTGTTCACTCGCAGCACATTTTTCAATTGAAAAGTTTTAATTGGAACTAATTTGTACTAAATTTTTGAGCCTCTGTGGACAAAAGTGGTAGAAGCACCAATTCAGGATCGGTTTTGAATCCTTTCAAATCTAACAATTCTCTCCATCTGTTAAATGGCCAACCAAGGTTGACTCCCCCGTATCGGTCATAGCCACAAAATATAACGGCAAAAATAAAATTCTCTAAAGAAAAATATCCTCCTCCTTACTTTTCGCTGCTACTCACTGCCAAACTTTGCCTGGCAAAATGTAAACATAGGCTTTCAGTCTGTGTGCCGTTTGATTTTGAGGAGATTTAGACCCATTTAGAATAACTACACAGAAATACCCAATCCTCTTGCTGATGGTCTTGGTTGCTTTTGTGGGTCTTATAGCGGCATCAAAATGAAAAAAATAATAATATTTTTTTTTTTTAACCTTGAGAGTGTGTTCTGGATATTATCCACAACAATGACAATACTAGACAAACAACAGTAAAAAAAAATTCTTGGACACATCTCATAACCTGGAAAAAAAAAAACTATCTGCATGGATACAGGTTCCACTTTAGCAGTACTGTAGGTGAGAATTTGCGTGAAAAGAAAATTGGAGCACTGCATGCTTAACGTCATTTCCAGAGCAGAACTCTACAACGACTATCAAATGCTCATTGTGTAAAGTGACAGTCCTTGTACTGGTCTCCAGGTTATAAATGGCTATTATTACTTCAGACACGTTCATATACATAATGACTATTATGTGCTAATGCTTTCTGATCCAGATCTGATGTGCACTTTACCTTCCTGGGCTGCACTTGCTCTGTGCTTCCCTACTGTGTTTGGCTGTGCTCCAAAGGTGTTTCCAAAGCTGCTCAGCTGCTCTCAAGATACACACACGTCACGCTAATCCAGTACCTGTGTGTGTGTTGAAGCACCGAGGGATTGAGGCTGACTTACATCACGCAGACTAACATGGTAGAGCTTGTGCCTCCTGAAAACTGTTACAGAACACAGGGTGCAAACGTCAGTGAACATCAAACTTCACCTAGTATCAGATTTAGACTGATATGACTTAACATAATTCAGTTATGCAATATACTGTATTTATTTCTGGTTAAATATGGATATTCATATATTTAGGTCCAGAATTCAGTTGGAAAACATAGATCAGAAAGGAGTTAAATACATCAAGAGAATAAAATAAAACAAAACATTTATTGCTGTTTTTCCTGGATTTTCTATATTCTAACATCTTATTTGAAACAATGTAAAACATTGTTCTAAGAAGAGTACAAATTAACAGTAGATTCTCAGGTTATTACGACTAGGTTTGCTTGCGCTGAGGTGTCAATTCTGCCCCTTAGTGTTATTATGTGGTTTTACATTTAAAAGCCTCCTTGTTCAGGTGATTAAATTTAAACTGTGCAGTTCACATTTTGGCATCTAATAAATAGTAGCTCATAATCAAAGCAAGAACCAATAAAGGAAAACTCTGTGTGTCATAATTACACCGAATACAGTAGAAATCAATTTATCTGAGACCAACATTAAAGCTGACCTATGACCTCTCTGTAGAGGGGAAAGATTGATTAAACACATCAATATGTGTGTAGGGGGCTGGACGATGACATCATGCCATGTCAATTATGTCAGACATGCCTCCACAGCCTCCCTTACGATTGGCTGTTGCTCCAAACGAGACTCTGCCTCCACGAGAGAGCAACCAGTCAGCAAACAGACCAAAGCCAGAGGGACCACCTACGCACAGAGAGAGAAAATATAAAACCATCCATCCACGGTCCTCCAGCGCTTTATGCACCTTACTGCCTCCTCACCTTGCTCCTGTTTCTGGCGGTGCGTGTGTGCGTGGTGATGTCGCACGATGTGATGTCCACTGTCAGCTCGTCTACTTTGTAGATGGCCTTAAGAAGAGCTTGCTCACATTGGGACTCAGGACAACCAGACAGCTTCTGCACAGAAAAGGAGATAATTTCAGTTTAGCCCCCCAAAAAAATTTATTATAACTGTACTGATGTTCAGTCTGTGCAGGAGGAGGCTTAATGTCTGCTTTCCCACTTAACGGGGTCATAGATCAGGAAGATGTGCTGTTCGGCAACATGGTTTAAAGCAAGGTGGAGAAAAGTAAAGTGTGCTATTTATGTAGCACTTTTCTAGATCAGAAAGCACAAAGTGTTTTACTTTGAGTAGAAAAAGAGACTAACATTATAACAATATTTAACATTAATAGATAAAACTAAGCAAAGGTGAGTTTAAACAAGTGGGTCTTGAGCTGCTTTTTAAAGGTGTCCACAGATCAGGGTGAGGGTACTTGTGCTGGGAAATGGTTTTTCTGGTGTTCTTCA
>NW_023340206.1:5801455-5801601 GCF_004916995.1 Morone saxatilis
TGTGTGTGTGTGTTGTACCATGTGTAGTAAGCTTTCTGAGGCAGGTGATGGCCAAGTGATTTTTAGTGAGGATAAACAAAGGTTATTGATATTCTCCTGCAAAAAAAAAACACAATGCAAACTGTATTAGATAGATAGATAGATAG
>NW_023340206.1:5801723-5805012 GCF_004916995.1 Morone saxatilis
AAACGGCGTGGAGGTTGGACATCTTTTCTCTCACTCTGCGTGCCAACTCCACCACTTCGCTGACGTCATCTGCGGAGAGGAGCCGTGAAAGAAAACACATGTTGATTAGATTTGGACAGAATCCAAACACGGGAGAAAATATGTTTTCTCACCGGAGTGTGTGTAGACAAGAAGAACGATGTCATGGTCGTTGAGAGAGGGAAGAACTAGATGCAAAAAATCTTCATGCCCTATGCAAAAGTCAGGACCCTAGAGGGGAGAAAACACATGATATATTCAAATGCCTATAAGCATACACCATGTATATCCAGCATTTCATATAAAGCAAAACACACTTAGGCAGGTTCACTTTTTATTGTGATTGATGATTGTTTTCTTATATTTTCGTTATTTTTTTACTTTAACTCTGATTGTTGTTTCTTTAGTTATGAATATTTAATGTTATTGAGAAAAAAAAGTTTTGTGGGGTTATAACCATTAAGATTTTCCTGATCAAACACTCAAATTCTTTGCTTGTTTCCATTAACAAAGCCAAAATGGTGTGACATGCAGAAGGGATTCACAAGAAATCAGCCTAACATACAGTATGTATGTGCATCTTTAAATATACTAAATAATAGATGTTTTAAGAAATCTACAAAAATGAATATAAATAGTACATACAAATTTCAAAAAGTCAAATTCAACAAAAAACAAACTGAAATAAAACCTTCCAGTGTAATAAAAAGACTAAAGCAGATTAATTGAAAACAGACATGAAAAAGCCGGTACAGTAGGATGTATTTCATTTTAATCCTGTTCCAGGTTAATCTACAAGTCAGGTTCAGCAGAGACAGATGTGTCATTACACAGTGTAAAATAAGAGCTGGATTTCACTTTAATTGGATTTCACTGGATTTGAGACATTTTAATACTTTAATGGTAAGGTAATTTTTTTTTTGACTTGTTTAAGACCCACAAATGAGCCAAAACAGAAATGTCCGTGTTATGCAGCCAGTACTGACAACTGTAGAGGAAGTTCAGAGAGATGTTAAATCTCCTGTACAGCGGCAGTTTCTCTTCCCTAAAGACCACACACGGTGAATTGTGTCAAATAAGAGCTTTTGTTTTCTATTAACAATAATTACTTGTTCCTTTTTTCTAATTGTCCTCTTTTGTTTAAACAGATGTTAATTCATTGTTTCCTTTCACATACCAGTGAAATCAGGGGGCCCTCGTTGTTGTTCAGCTCTCTGTATCCCCCACTGACGAAGCCTCGAACATCTTCGTAGTCTCAAACACACACACACACACACACACAGAATAAATATCATGCAAATGTAAAAGATGTGTCTCTTCCAGATTACTATTTAAATGCATATCTGGTCATTAACCACAGACTGTTACTGGATCTCTTATGTGTCACCTAATCACCCAGAAAAAGAAAACATTCATTCAAGTGCTAATGAAGCCGAGTTGTTTCGCTGCTAATGAGCACATCACACTGCTCTTACCTGCTCCAAAGGTGGGGATACACTCACTGGCGTCAATGAGGCCCAGCAGAGCCAGCGAGCCCCAGCCCATGTAACACACACGCCTGCCGCACAGCAAACTGAAACACATATAGTAGAGCTCCAAATCTTCTTCATAAATAAAAACAGTGATTGACAAAGAGTCTATTGCTTAACACACAAACACAGTTATATCATCTTAGCATTCTAGATGTCTGCAATACAGTACAGTACAAATATCAAAATACCATTTAAGAAAGGCTCTTATTGCACATGTGTGGACTACCAGTACTGTAGATCAGTTGCTAGAGTTTTCTCTAGCACTGGAAGCTTTAGGAGCAGCTAATCCACCTTGACAAATGTCATTATTGTGGGTTTCAATGGAGGTTTCAGATGCATTTCAACAATTAAAATGTTTTTCAGTATTGGTTTTTCAGTCATTTTAGTCGTTTGTATTTCAGTTTTTTTGTGAAATGTTTGAGGATGACTGGCAAAAAAAATCAAGGTTAAAGTGAAAGTGTGTAAAACGGGATGTTTTACCTCTGCCCAGCTGCCTCCAACAGAGCAGTTATTCCCTCAGTCTGAGCGTAAGTTTTATCCAGAGTTTTCTCGTACGCTCTCATGTGCTGCAGGATGCCCCTGTAGGAAAGAAACAAACACAGAGGAGCTAACTTCAGATATTTCTGCTATACAGGCAGGAACAAAGGTGTTAGGTCAACTTGTGTAGGTTATATAATCCATGTAAGTATTGTATTTTTCCAATAAATGCAGTAGTGGTGTCCAAGCATGTACAATTCAGTAAATAATAAATGTACAATCACAGAATCTTTTTTCTGCAATGACCTCTAGAGGTCAGTAACACACAATGCAAACACAGAATGAAAATGCTGTTGTTAGTTTGATACATACAGTGTATATATATATAACTTTTTTCCAGTCTTCCTCTGTCCAATGTCTGTGTTCTTTTGCCCATCTTAATCTTTTTCTTTTATTGGCCAGTCTCAGATATGGCTTTTTCTTTGCCACTCTGCCCTGAAGGCCCAGAATCCCGCAGCCGCCTCTTCACTGTAGATGTTGACACTGGTGTTTGCAGGTACTATTTAATGAAGATGCCAGTTGGGGACGCTGTGAGGCGTCTGTTTCTCAAACTAGAGCTCTAATGTACTTATCTTCTTGCTCAGTTGTGCAACGCGGCCTCCCACTTCTTTTTCTACTCTGGTTAGAGCCTGTTTGTGCTGTCCTCTGAAGGGAGTAGTACACACCGTTGTAGAAATCTTCAATTTCTTAGCAATTTCTCGCATGGAATAGCCTTCATTTCTAAGAACAAGAATAGACTGTCGAGTTTCAGATGAAAGTTCTCTTTTTCTGGCCATTTTGAGCGTTTAATTGACCCCACAAATGTGATGCTCCAGAAACTCAATCTGCTCAAAGGAAGGTCAGTTTTGTAGCTTCTGTAACGAGCTAAACTGTTTTCAGATGTGTGAACATGATTGCACAAGGGTTTTCTAATCATCAATTAGCTTCTGAGCCAATGAGCAAACACATTGTACCATTAGAACACTGGAGTGATAGTTGGCTGGAAATGGGCCTCTATACACCTATGTAGATATTGCACCAAAACCAGGACATTTGCAGCTAGAATAGTCATTACCACATTAGCAATGTATAGAGTGTATTTCTTTAAAGTTAAGACTAGTTTAAAGTTATCTTCATTTGAAAAGTACAGTGCTTTCCTTCAAAAATAAGGACATTTCAATGTGACCCAAACTTTTGAACGCCGTTGGTATATATAATATATA
>NW_023340206.1:5805037-5806776 GCF_004916995.1 Morone saxatilis
TATATATATATATATATAATGTAAAGAAGCAAAAACACAAACACAGCACCCAGAATCAAACTGAGCAATGTACATGCAGCCACGTGTGCCTTCTTCTGCATCAACATTACCACTGATAGCATGAAAGTGCTGCCGATACACTGATACGTGTGACTGTACGGTACTAACATTTATTTGTAATGTGAAAAGCATGTCCAGGTTTTTTTTTCAAACGGCTGTCAAGAGAGAATCAGCTGCAAGCTGAAGGCTGTCAACACAAAGAAGCACTTAGGAAGCTGCATGTTGTACCTTTGGGTGCAGAGTTGGATACTGGAGGTGCTATGAGATGCCTTCAGGTCATGACAGAGGACCAATCCAGATGTGTGAATCCTGTTTTCATCCCAGAATGTGATGTACTTTTAAGTCTATTAGATACATGTAAACATCTGAGGTCCCTTAAGGGTTCTGAAAACATTGCTGGGTAATTTTATATTAGATCAGAAGGTGATCCATCGTGGTTTTTATTCAATTTAAAATTAGATCATAGCTCTGCACATGGAAAACACAGACTACAGGATCTATTTTTGATTTTGATTTCTAGAAAATAAATTGATCTAGACTTGTTATTTACATCTATATCCTCTGTTTATTTTTCCATTAATTGCTCTGAGTTAGATGAGAAGATCGATATAATTTTCTCGTCTAACTCTCAGCAGGAAAATGATCATTTACGGGACACTTAAAAATCTCTTTCACAGTTTCAACAGCAGCAAACTGACAGAACCATGTGCAAAGAGTGAAATTAAAATATACTCCTGTAACTGCAGACAAAGCCTCACATCCTTTATCAAGCCTTTTCAGTGTTTTTCAGTGTTCTCACTTGTGTGTGACGGGTGTGTTTGTGAAGGTGGCAGCATGTGCAGCAGACAGGACAACCTCCAGGAGGATCTTCGTGGCGCTGCCTCCTTTCATCCTGGAGGAGCCACTGATGGCCTCTGGCTGAACACAAACAGACACATTCACTCCCAGAGTCCAGAGACACGCCGAGTACGATGAGTACAAGCTGAGGTTCTTACCCCAACTGCTGGGTTGATGAGGAAGGCCTTTTGACTTTTGGCAAGCTCCTGCATCCTTTGAACCACACTGCGAAAAGTGAACGTGCAGCCTGGCATGGGCTCATCCCTAAGACGTCGTCATTTAAATTAGATATGTTTATTCAAACCCACAGGGACAAATCCTACAAAATAATGCCTACCTTAACCATCTTTTATTAATATAACATTAATGCAATAATAGTGAAGTATGTACACTCTCACAAACCTGGCCTGATGTGCAGGATTGAAGCCAACCAGCACAGGAGTGTAAACCTCAGGGTGCTGCAGGCAGAAGTCCAGCTGACCTGCCACAAATGGAGCCTGCGCAGCCAGAAATCAAATGCACACAAACTAGCACACGTTGTAAATTAACACCCTGTCCAACACAGAATTCAGACTCTGACCAATCAGAGCGACTTACAGATAATCCGCAGGAAATACCAATGAACAAGACTCGCTTCTTCCCCTCACAGACCTGCAGGCCGGAAAAAAAACATGCAAAGGTCAAAACGCTGCAGTTTTTGCTCACATTTGCACTTCACATTTACAGTCTGTCTTCACACAAACACACACACCTTCTTCAGACTGAGCATGCCCAGTTTGGGGTCATCTTCAGGAGCTTCCTGGGAAGATAGCAGAGCTCTGAGGCAAATGAGAGATAGATAG
>NW_023340206.1:5806822-5825553 GCF_004916995.1 Morone saxatilis
TCCTCTTACAAAATAAAGTTGAATTCATTAGCCATAAATCACTCCTTCACTGACTTCATCACACTCTGGGCTTTTGCTTCTACAGCCTTATTTGGTCCGGTATTACCAGTAGCTTATGATGGCTAACGTTGGCTACTGTTAGTAAATTCTAAATAGAAATATCAGATATTTCTATTATTATTGAATTAATTTGTCTTTCTTACTCTTCTTTGCCTGTCATATTGTTCCACCACGTTTAGCATGTCACAGATTTGAATACTTGCTTCTTGTAATTTTGCGAAAGAAATATTAAAATGTTAACCTGTGATATGTTAAAAAAAATCAGTAGCACAAGCAAAGAAAGCATCAAACGGATTCAAGTTTGCTTCCTCTGCTACAAACCTGTCTCCTCCTGCAATGATGTACGAATACACCGAACTCTGGTTCAGCTCCCTCAATGCTCTGTTGAAAGCTGACTAACAACACACACACAAACAGGCAAAACACACCAAACAGGAAGTCATTTTTCCATGAAACAAGTGAGATTTGATCAGATGATTTCGTTAAGTGTCATTATACTAATATTACTGACATACTCTAGCTTTTTCTTCCTGGATCTGCGATATCACTTTCCGTTGTACAATGAAAATTGTCTTATTATCATTAAGAGACCAAATAACTGAAATTGTGTTTGTGCTGCGGTTGTTTGCTTCCTTGTTGCTGGTGTGCAGTGCACTAAATCATCTGGGGAGCATTTCAGGACAACGTTTACCGTGATGAGAAAAGCCATTCGACCAGAAGTCCCACAGCCACTCAGTACAACAAGGCTGTCCTGAGGATCCTGTCAAAGATAGAGAAGACAGGCTTTAACAACCTGTCTCACTGACCAACAGAAATACAGACAGACAGAGAGAAGATACCTTGAGAACGAGCTGCACCCTCTTAGCAACCTCCACCACTGTTTCCACCACTCGTTCACTCAAAAGCCTCTGAAAATGACAACCAAATAATCATTTCCTAACAGGAAATTTTCAGAATAAAGTTTTTTTTTTTTTAAATCTCAAAATTACTCTCATTATTCTACTCATTGTTGATGGAATACCTGGTATGTGGCTCCCGTCTCTTCTTGAAACATCTGGGCGTCACAGGCCTGTAACATCCTCACTATACATTTGGCTGAAGCCCGGTCGATGTCGCGCGTCAGGGGATTGGACTTCTCCGAAACAGGAAGTGACGGCTCGTAATCTGGAGACTGAGAAACACAAAATATCAATTTAAAGAATTGTTCAACGTATTTGCTGGATTTAAACACTTATTATGAAATGTAAATTGAAGCTAGGCTATAGGTTTATGTTGTATGCTTTACGACAAGCCTGAGATAATAATATAGCTTAATTTAGAAGAATATTCCCTTTTTTTGTAAAAAGTCAGATGATAACTCTCATGTCTGTATGCTAAATAGGAAGCTAGAGCAAGAAGCCGGTTAGCTTAGCTTAGCATTAAGACTGGAAACTAATAAAACAGCTAGTCCAGCTCTGTCCAAACAGAATAAACTCTGTCTACTAGCAACTCTAAAGCTCATGAATGAGGGATTTCTCTTATCTGAATCTGAACAAAAACAGACGTGTAGAAAGGACAAGTTTCTGTTTTACGGTGGGTTATGTGCCAAACTATTTCTTGGCCAGAGACGCAGAGACTTCCTGTCTTTATGCTAAGCTAAGCTAACCAGTTCCTGGCTGTAGCTTCATATTTACCACACAGACATGAGAGCGGCATCAACTTCCTCATCTAACTCAGCAATAAAGCGAACAAAACTATTCCTTCAACCTACCTCCCATTCATGCATAGCGGAGAGACTACAAGTCCAGTCTGATCCTGCCATTGTGCATGAGTCTGCCCTCGTCTGCCAAAAACAGTTTGTCACAAGAAATGTCCCTACGTGTAGTCTGTTTCCTTTCTGTCAGTTACAGGGATTTAAAATGAAAACCACAAAGTGCTTGGCTCTATCTGTAGTGACAAAGTTCACTTAAGGACCTTTGAGACTGAAGAGTGAAAGGAAGTATGGATTTCTCTGTCACACACCAACACAAATGCCTGTCTGTGGATTAAAAGCAGAAGTTATTCTTGCACCTATTTTATTGGAAACAAGAGAGAAATAAACTTCTCTTGCGTTACGAGAAGCAAAAGTGAAACATTACTGATTCCTAAATCACAAAACGCCCCACAGCAGAAACAGTTGGAACACGGAGATCAAACTCAAAACTCAGCATGAGACCGATTTGAAAAGAAAAATCATCCTTGATCTGAGCTCCGAGAGTGTTGGCTCGCGATTAATAAAATCTCTAACAGTGAAATTTGTTCCATCGTTTCCAAAACATGCTTCTCAGCCCTGCAGTGTACAAAAAAATCCAACTGATTCTCAGCAGCGTGAAAATATTTACACCCCAGCAGATTGTGGAGTCTAATACATTTCATCACATTCAGTGGACTCGATCAAAGTGTTTGCTGCGGTGTGCCTCATTCCTCCAAAACTCCCACTACTGTCTCTCATAACCGTCGGCTAATTGCTGTCAGTGACACAGTGGCAGGGACATTTTTCACATCATGTTCCATCAACAAAGAAAACACAAATATTTCTCCTCACACTTCACGAGTCCTGTCACCTCATTTTTCTCCATGCAAAATGAGTTTTGTACCCCGTTATAAAGCCTGTGACTCTCTGCACAGTGATGCATTTGTACTACTCATTACTGGCTCACGCTGATTATTAATATTATCAGACAGCTGAAGTACAGTTTGGTGTTAACCTCTATGAGTCAGTCAACACCAGGTCTGTGCGTAGGGCTGTCAGAATGACGCGCCTCCATAGTTTGTTGGCAGCAGCAACGCACAAGTGTCATAGTTGAACACTCTGAAAGCAAAAGTGATGACAAAAGTTAAAAGGTAAAGCTCAGCCGAGGTCCAGTGTGTAACATTAGGAGGATCTATTGTCAGAAATGGAATATAATATTCATAGGTATCTTTTTATTAGAGTACAATCACCTGAAAATAAAATCATTGTGTTTTGTTACCTTTAGAATGAGCCTGTTTTTATCTAAGCAGAGAGAGCCGGAGGGAGGCCGTCATATTGAACCGTCATGTTTGTACAGTCGCCCCAGGGTTCAAGTTGTGTGGGAGCCAGTGGGAGCCAGTGGGAGCCGAGCTCCCGTAAGAATGGGTCTCATGAAAGAAGTAAAATCATACGTCTGCGGGGGTTGCTAATACATTACCAACAACCATGATTTGAATACATTTTTCAGTGTAATGAGTATTATATCTCTCTGTATTCACTGCTTGCTTTCTTTTGGTTTTACGACTCGCAAAACCCGATGCATGCTCCCATTAGCGGAGTGCTACATAGGATACGGTACTGTACCAAAAAGGGTGGAAATGAATTTTCCCTTTGAGTGATGGGTCTCGGTTGGCATATTTCCGTCTATTGAAACTTTGCTGCAATATCGTAGGGCAGTTTCAGGTTGTTGCAATCTACTTAATACAATTGCTGCAATTAGTGGACTGCTGTGTGTGCGAAAGTGTAGGACCACGTAATGAGCGGTGAAGAGTCTCACTCTCTCTCTTTCATGGAAAGAGCCCCCATTAGGCTATTATTTATTTATCTCCACCCTGAACGCTGCTTATTTTAGAAACCCTCACAAAGCTTAGATTATAACTCAAACCCAGAGTAGCCGAGAACGGGCAAACGAAACACTGGCTCTAGATAGGGCCTTTCGACTTTTGTGGCCACTGTAGTTTCTACGACACACTTGGAAGCGGGTAAGCTGCAATCTGCAACTACACCGCTAGATGCCACTGATCTGTCCTACACACTGGTCCTTCAATTGAAGATTCATTCTAACATTTTGGGCGATACCATTAAAGCAAAATATCAGCTGACATGCTGAGGGCCTAAACCCGCACTCAGTGATTTTTGCCCACTTTGGGGGCAGCACAACGAGCTGGTGCAGGTATACAGGTAGCATAAAGTGAGTTTTTTCGCTGAAAATGACACTGATGAGTTGTGAGAGTGAACCAAAATGGCAAATCTGCAGGTTTGGAAAATGAAAACATTGAGATTAAAGATATTAAAATGCTCCACAGAGCTGCAGAATTAGATGATTATTGATAGAAAAATACTACTTATAGCAGCTTGAAGGTGGTTTCCTGCCTTATATCTTGAGGCCTTGTCTTCAAGAGGGCTCCTGTGTCAAGTTTGTTTCAGTTTTCACATTGTTTAAAGCCAAATTGAAACTGTCAGCGACCTTAATTCTGGCACTTGAACCAAAACCAAATCAGTTTTCGGCTGAGGGAACCTGGGAGTTCACTGGTCAATGAGAGCTGCCTCTATAATTAACCTAAGTGATAATCTTTTATCCCACAGACACAGAAACAGATGAAAAAGAGGCAGAGAAGCACAGAATCACAGATTATTGCATGTTTTTCCCCCATTTTTCTCTATGTATGGTTGCAGCACAAAACCAGCCCTGCAGTGCATTCTCACTTCTTCTCCTTTGTTTGGACTTTTGCAGAAATCTAACAAACCATTTAAAATGTAAATACCTGCCTTTAACGAGCAGCCCTGCTGCAACTGAATACACTGTCTTTACTGAATGATATAGTAGCAGCCAGTGAGCTGTCTGAATTTATACAGTCTCAAGTGTCTCGTTCTCTTCATGCCTAATTTGGTTGGTACAGTTCTTTAATTCAATTTTGGTTCCTTCTGCCTCTCGGTAATGTGTTTTCAACCTGTGTTCATAGACGTTCTTCATAAATAATAAATTCTACCTGACCTGAGAGACCTGAGACTCGATAGTCTGAGTCAAGTCAAGCCTGCTGCAGCGCTGCACTGCACATTGACCTTGGCACCAAACCATAAAAGGTCCTTCGATTTGGAGGAGGCCGCAGGACCTGCTTCCCACCCTGCTTCAATTTCAGCGTTGTTCTTAATTCTTGACAAATCGCCCCCAAAGGAGCAAGAAAGCCATCAACTCTTAAGTGGTTCTTCTCATAATCAGTCATAAAACCCTGGAACAGAAAATGGCTCATTCGGTCTGACTTTCTTTGTCAGAAACTGCTGTTTTTAGCTCTGCAGTCATTTTCTGCCCAACACTGTCACCAAGTCGACTTCAGACCAACTCCTCTGATGCTGTGGAAATATTCGGCCACGTTGAAGGTCACTGGTTCTTATGTTTTTTTGTTCGCTGCCTAAATATGTGTGCCTAAAATGGTCTCCAAACACTCCAAAGATCCTAAAAACTCACTGCATTAAAAATGTAACATTCTACATTATAGATATGATTATATAAATGTCTTTCCTTTTTTGGGGGGTGGGGGGGTCATTCTCAAATAAGCTCTAACAGCATGAAAGTAGATTTCTGACACTGGCAAAGCATTGAAATGGTGACACATCAATTTCCATTGAAAAGGGGGATAAAACTGCCTCTGTGAGCTGAACAAAATAACATAAAATGACATGACAAGCCTGTATAATCACTTCTTCATCGCTTCAGTCTGGGAGCTCCCCTGAGGTTTTGGTATACATTCACATATTCTGCTGCAGAAAAATGCATTTTCATTCCTCTGTTAGATTCTTGTGACAGTCTGGCTGATGTGTCTCCTCTTCTAAGAGGCTGTACATGCTGTCCCTTCAGCCTCCAGAAGGGCTGCACAATGAATCAAAATCGTATCGAATTCGCAATCTGCCAAGTGAAAAATCCAAATCACAGAAGCTGCAGTTTTCAAATAAAGGTTAAATGTGTGACAAAACGGCATCATGATTACATACTGCCGTGGTTCTCCAGATGGACAAACCCCCACAAATTTCAAATCATCATGAGTTGAATAGTTTCTTCAGTGAAAAATGAAGTGAGTTTATGAATGTAACTATGTACCAGAATCAACAAAAGCTGAAAGATCCTTGTAGGGGGTTTAAGTACTGTACTTAGGTACAACTTGGGTGTCCTAGTACCTGGATTTCAAACAGAAACAAACATCTTTGTCCTGGTTTTTGGCAGCCTCTTCCTCCTGGGCCACATCTTTTTGCTGCAGCTCTGA
Organism: Morone saxatilis; assembly: GCF_004916995.1. Classification (NCBI taxonomy): domain Eukaryota; kingdom Metazoa; phylum Chordata; class Actinopteri; family Moronidae; genus Morone; species Morone saxatilis. The sequence continues at coordinate 5,812,892 of NW_023340206.1, forward strand.
AACAGCAGAGTATGTGCTTTGTTGGATCTCTCCTTCCCAATGGTTTTCAGACTCAGGGCCTGCTGCATCAGCCCAACTTGAAGTTTCTGCAGCTGGAGGTTGACCTGTTCTACCTCTTCTTCTGGCTGGTGCATTCATCTTCAGTGTTGCAGGGAACAGGCTCGATGGCCTTCTTTATCAATGTTACTCATTCCTGCTGCAGTTTCACACTAAGGTCCATGATGCCCTTTTTTAAAGCCAGGACCTTCTCTTGCTTCTCTTGTTTAGCATCCTTGGTCTCATCCACACCGAGCTGGATATCTTCATGAGTCAGCTCAGAGATACCTTTCTTATCAGTCTGTTTCGTCATGTTCATGTTCAAGACTCACAGATTGAAACGTCCTCGCTTCACCCTCCCTTTCAAATGCAAAGGAAAACTATGGTGGCCACAAAAGCCAGTGTTCGGTTTGTCTGTTCTGGGCTACTGTAGACACATGGTGGTTCAACATGGTGGCGACCCATCTGTAGATAAAAAAGTGTCATTCTAAGGTAACGAAAACATAATGACACTTAATTTCAGGTGAATGTTACACACTGGACCTTTAAGAAGGATGTAGAAACCAAGAGCTCCTCTCAACTAGAAATGTGCTTTACACAAAGAAACAGAAAATACACAAAAGAACTCAGTTCACACTGTCTTACCTTAGCTAGTGGAAGTTTTGGCTGGTCATTGAAAACTAGCTTAAACTCACCAAATGTTTGCTCAAAACAAACAAAAAAACTGACTCCAGCGATGTAGAAAGAAGGTGAACACAAAATCCTCCAAAATGGAAAAAAATAAAGCTTTATAGTCTTTTAAAACCTCATTTTTACTCTACTATTTTTTCCTGGTCTCTCTTCTTTTGTTTCTGGCTCTGTTTTCCCTCTCTCTCCAGCAAATGGCGCTACAGCTTTCTGATTGGCTGTAGATCCTGAGCGGGCTCTGATTGGCTGTAGGTCCTGACTGGGCTCTGATTGGCTGTTACCTGCCCTTTTTAAAGGAGCAGCACACAAAGTAAAACTACTATTATACCTGTTAATGTTAATGAACTTAATGATTTATTTGTTTAACCTTTTATTTGTTTTAATCTTATATTAACCTACCTTAAATAGTACGTTAGCGAGGAAGTGGTTGAATGCTAATGTTATTGTCTAACTATAGCTAATCGATTATCATGTATGTTGTTTTACCTTGAAACATGGCCAGATTTTTACTCTTCATTGTCAGTGAAATTATAACATTATATCAGATTCCTTACAGTTATACAACTTATAACCTGAAATACATCAGTACAGAATTTTAGCTTCCCACCCTGAGCTTGATGTCAGAGGGAAAAGGCCGCCATGTGAAAATGGTGATATTAAACTGTCCCTATAATTAATGCAATTTCAGCCAATCTCTGTGAATCCTGCGTGACCTTGCAGTTTTGTCCAATCACTACTTTTCCCCAAATTGGACCAATAATTGTAGTTCCTCGCAAGTTTTACCAATCATGCTTCAAGATTCTCCCCAAAAAAACATAACATTTTGGAGGGAATCTTTTTCATATTGTGGCATCTGATAGACGGATGTAATGTACCAAACAAATATTCTAATACAATAATATAACCGGAGATTAAAGGAGGTGTCAATTAAACACACTGTGTGATCTGATCAACTAGAGTAAGTGCATTGGGTTATCCTTGGGTGTCCATGCATTGACATTTTGCTGATCATGTTGTAAATTGGGATGAAGGTAGCATGGAGGAGGGTGAGGTAATGAATTTGTATGTTTGTATTGTCCCCAGAACTTTTGAATTGTTAGTGCTCTTCCTGCAGCAGGTTGTTAATACATTGAAACTGTCCTGTGTAGTATGCCTCTTATTTAATTCCCATTGTTTATATGGAGTTCTTTCCACAAAGCCTTTGCTGCAGATGTACAAATGTCTGCATATTTGAGGTGTCTTATCTCGCGTTGTCCTTACAGCCTGATTAAAACTCTCATTTTCTGCGTCCCTGATTCTCATCAACTCAGAACTCATTGTTTTAGTCTTTTGAGGTTTACTGCTGATCCAGGAGCTGCTGCCGTTGCCTACTTCTGACTTGAATAGCGCAACCAAATCATCAGCACACAAGAAGCATTTTATCTTGAGTCCTCCGGCGTTTTTTGCTTATTCATTTGGATACATATTGGAGGGTGCAGCTGCAGCTGTTGATTCATGAGGAGAGGTTTGATTTTTACTGCTTATAGATGTCATTTGTATAATTTCATGAGTTTCCCTTACAATTCTATTTAGCAAAAGCTGTTTGTGGCATATTGGGCCTCACATTTGCAACAAAACATGAATAAAGTTTGTTTGGATTTACATGTTTTTCCCAGGAGACACAATGTGCAACCTTGATGTTTTGGGAGGATTTAATTTTCAGTGGTGGACAATAGCTCCAAACATACCCAGTTTGTTGCTGACACATGCCTTTGCAGGTGTTCAGGTCATATTTCTCGGTATTTTTGGACAGATTTTAGCCTTAAGTCCCGGTGTCGGTGGGCGGGGGGGAGCCCACACTCTGAGCTGTGGCTGAATAACTGTCACTCACTCTCATTGTCTCTTGCTCACACACAAACAAACACACACTCAGACACAGGCACAGCTATACAACCATCCACTGGCTCCCCCTGTCCTTCAGCCTCACAGCCACGGTTGTCATGACAACAGAGAGGCTAATCTCCAGTGGACAGAGAGAGAGAGAGAGAAAGTGCTTGCACAGAAACGTGCCTCTGAGAATGAGGAGCAAGTGTGTGCGCGTGATAAAGAGATGTACATGCTTGCAGATTTCTGAGTATATGTGTGTGTTTAGGAGAAATAAATTAAGTGTGTGTGTGTGTGTGTGTGAGCGAGCACGTGTTTGTGATGCAGCCTGTGCGTGCGTGTACATTCCACCATGACATACAGACTGCATTTCTATAAGAGGAGTCATTACTGAAGCACAGAAAGCCCCTTTTTTATATATATATATATTTCTGTATGATAAAAAACATTCTTCTGCTCCATCCCTCTTCCAGCCTTTGAATCCATCACTTTCTTTCATTTTTTCTTCATCATCCTGATGAATTCCTTATTTAGTCCCCCCTTAAGACTTCCCTCTCCTTAAAACTCTTAAATGCATCCCTTCAGCTTTTGTTTTTTCTCTCTATACCAATTATCTGTCTTTTCCTTTCCTCCCATCATCTCTTTTCTTGTGGCTTCATCCCTCCCTTTTCCCCTGATCTGTCTCCGACACGCCCTTTTCTTCTCTCCAACAATTCTTAAATCTTCCCATCATCCTCTCTCTTGCATTCTTCCTGTCAATCTTTTCATCCTTTGGAACAGCATGAACCGTCTTTCCTCTCTCTCTCACACACACATGCACACACTCCTTTCATCCCTCTTCTAATTCCTAAATCCATCCCTCTTTCTCCTCTCAGCTTTCTAGCTCCTTCAGTTCCTACCCCCTCCTCTCACGCACACACATACACAGTGTCCATCCCAGTTTCTCACATTCCTAAATCCTGAATGCTTGCCTAGCAGGGATCACACACAAACACACACACTGGCACCACCATATGATTACGGCTGTTAGGCTGGCAGAGCCACAGGGCAGTCAGCCACGAGGGATATGGAGGATGAGATGAGGAGACAAGCAGAGAGAGGATTGAAGTGGAAGGAAAGCATGGATTGAGTTGATGGAGAGATGAATGTCAGACGTGGAACTCATTATATTGGTTCAAGATGGGTATTATGTATACTGTGTCTATTGGAAAAACAATCACACTGTTGTCCTGTACAGCGCAGTGGTTTTTTTGCTACGACCCATTATAGACAGCTGCCGCGCGTGCACGTGCGCCGCCTGCGTGCAAAGATGTGTTCGGGGATTAAGGTGTTATCGGTAGAGGGCGGAGTTTGGAGAGTGCGAGAGAGAAAGTGGGAGTGGGGGACGCTGGAGCTCAGAGCATATGCTGCGTATATATGAACGACATCTCTATGCGGGAATGCATTACATGCACGCATGAGGCGGGCGGGATGAGAGGCGGGAGTCGGGGGTTCCCCGTTGACTGCCACGGGGCCTTTATAATTAGCGCGAGTCGTGTTTTGACAGAGTAGTTGTGTCCGGCGCGCGCCCACACACACACACACACACACACACACACACACACGTCTTAAGAACAGCGGGAGATGCATTACGTCATAGCCTCCCGTCGCCCTAGATGACCGCGCGCGCAGGACGGGATGATGCAGGGCTGCTGGACTACATCGGGAACTGATTCCGCTGCTGCTGCTGCTCGCGAGCGCCCGGTGGCGGTGTCTCGACCGGACGAGGAAGAAGAGGAGCCGCCGTCGCGCGGCCGCCGGCTCTGATGGCTCCTCGCGCCCCGGGCACAGAGACACAGCAGTCGCCGCGGCGCGAGAGGGAAGGGGACAGCAGGTATCTGGGAAGTGACGTGGTATCCGCGCCCCGCGAGCAAGCACAACGGTGCGGTTGTCGTGCGTTTCACAGGAGGGCAGGAGCGGGAAGGGGAACATGGCCGCGCAGTCGGACGGCGGCAAAGCCGGGGTCGGGTGCGGCGGCGGCAGCCTTTCGCTTCTCAAGGTCTGTTACGGTAACTTGATAACGAGGAGCCGCTGGACTCCGCGGCATCCACACTCCTTCAGTGCTGCCGCACCTCCGCCTCTACTGGGCTGCCGCTCAGTCTCGGCTCCCTGCTCGGGGGGGGCCAGCCGGTCGGAGGGGTCGGCATCCGGGAGACTCACTGCCCGCCCCGGGAGCAGCTGTGGCTGGACTGCCTCTGGATCATCCTCGCCCTCCTCGTCTTCTTCTGGGACGTTGGTACGGACCTTTGCCTGGCGGTGGACTACTATCAGAGGCAGGACTACCTCTGGTTCGGCCTCACACTCTTCTTCGTGCTGGTGCCGTCGGTGCTGGTCCAGATTCTGAGTTTCCGCTGGTTCGTGCAGGACTACACCGGCGGGGGGCTCGGGGAGGTGGAGGGGCTGACTAAGCGGGGCGCGGTGGCTCTGGGGTGCCTGTATCCCGGCAGGGACCGCCTGCAGCTGGCCACCATCTGGCTGTGGCAGGCCATCATACACATCCTCCAGCTGGGACAAGTGTGGAGGTAGGAGGGAGGGCACAAACAAAAACACACACCTGATACTAACCTGTCACCTCTTCCTCTCGCTCTCTCACACACACACTCACTCAGCCTTTTTCACACACACACACACACACACACACACACTTAATGTTGCTAATGCGTAGAGCGGAGTGTCTTACTCAATGTTACTAGAAGAGAGCAAAGCTTGCTTCACACTGACAGGCAGGAGAGGAAGAGCAAGAGGAGGACAGGGAAAGGCTCTCCGTGACCTCCCCAGCGCTTCAGTTACTATCTGAGAATGACAGACAGATATGAAGAGAGACAGTCAGAGAGACAGTGATCCCACTTTCACAGTCAAACTCTGTAACTTTTTTTGAGTTTCTTTTCTTTTTTGGGTCACCGGATGAAATTCTGCAACTCATACTGTACTGAATTAATGGCTGAGAGGGGTACAAGTCACTGACAATACCTACTACAACTGTAGCAATCATAGTGTTAGTACAATAAGCCTACACACACTCTTTAGTACCTCATATATCCCCATCCTCAGTGCTGAGACGCTGTCCGTGGTGCTGAATGCATTTTCAGCACCACGGACAGCATCTCAGCACTGTTCTTCACTTCAGTTGGACAACAGAGGAGTCAGGACTCTGTGTGTGGTGTGTGTTGTTGTGTGTGTGTGTGTGTGTGTGACCAGTGGAAAAAACGGTGTCACGGCTCTTCTCATGAGTGTCAGCATGCATGGAGAGTACAAAGAGGAAAAGCATCTGCGCTTCTGGCAACACATCTCCCTCTCTATCTCACTCCGTCCCTCCCTCTCTCTTTTCCCTCACACACACACACCCACACCACCACACAACACCATACACAAATACACACAGTTGGATATGGGTAGGTGCTAATTGTAGTGCTAAAAGCACTGGCGGGAAAGAAAACAAGAAACACAAATGCACCCTCTTGCTCTTATATACACACACTGTAGGTTCCTTGCTCTCCTGGCTCATGATTTCATATACTTGCATGTGTGTGTGTTTGCTTGTGCATGTGTGTGTGTGTGTGTGTGTGTGTGTAGCGTTGGCAACAGAAGTAGTAGTAGTAGTAGCAGGAGTGCGCTAGATAGTCTCCTGCCTCCTAGCCCTCTAAACAAGGACAGTGCTCATTCTCCCTCCCCGAAAAGACTCCTTAATGGTGTCCTCTTGCCTCTGGGTGGACAGCGGGGAGAGTAGAGTAATGAGTATGTGTGTGTAGGTGTGTGTGTGTGTGTGTGTGTGTGTGTTTACATCCTTTTGTGCTACTCAGCTCCTCTGCTCCAGCCTCTCTGTGGTTGTAGGGTTAAATCTACCCCACACACACACACACACACACACACACATACACATTCCTCCTATACCTCCATTCACCCCACCCAGTAATCACCCCCCACAGCCTGCATAATGGACTCGCCCACCTGGAGGAAGTGGAGGGGCAGGGGAAGGAAGAAGGAGAAGAAGAAGGGAGCGCGGTGGGGGGTGTAGTGTTTGTACAGCTGAAGAAATGGTACGGCCTGATTGAGACAGATCGCTTGGAGATGGAGAGAGAAGGAGGGGCGAGGAAGGATATGGAGGAGGGAGAAAGGGTTGCACAATGTGAGTAGAAGGGGGAGGGGAGAAGAAAGAGAGCGAGAGAGGGAAAGGAGGAGTGAGAGTGATGGGGGTAGGGTGGAAGGGGTAGGAAGATCTACTGTATTCGGTACATATGGTTTGAAACCACATCCCTCCATGTCCAGGCGTTAAGTGCCTGTCAGGGTCGCCGTCCACGCTGCGCAGTAAAGCCTCAAACCTTGACCTGCACGCAAATACAAGGACTTCCTGTTTATAGATTTTAAAGAAGCCAAAGAAATGATGCTGGTTATTCATCTCTCATTGTTCTTGAGTCAAGGACAAACAGCATGTTGGTGTTTGCGTCTTATTTTAAAGCTAAAAAGATCAATTAAACCAGCTTTAACTGGTTTGTTTAGCAGCATTGGCATATGAAGGGTAATAAGGATAGGTCGGGATGTATAGGACGGCTCTCGGCCCTGGAGGGTCAATAAAAACACAGGAAGTCGGGGAGGATAACTTTCACGTTTTAGTGTAAATTCAATAATGTACAGCATTGATCGGGGATCGGGACCCCTCCAGTGGCTCACAGGATAAATCTGAGGAGCTTGTGAGATGATTCATGGGATAGAAGGAAGAATAGAAAATGTTCTGCTGCTAAATTTACTTCTTTTTTGGGGTATTTTCTCAAATCTTTTGTGAAATAAGGGATTCTGGTAGCATTGTTGTAGCACAACTTTCGCGTCTAACTCATAGAATTCTGGGAGACTGTCTATGGGGTTCAAAATTGCGTTATTATATACCGTAGAACTTAAATTAAAAGCAGGGTCCCAATTAGAGGTCTGATCTGAATTTAATAGAAGTTCTTTGGATGTATAAAACATGTTAAATCCCACCAGGTCTAAGCTGCTTAGATCGCCTACTCAAATACAAACGTTTTAACTTTTGTCAATACGGACGCATCATTAAATTGGTTTGATTCAATCCTTCAGTTCATTTTACAGAAACCATGAGCACCAAAGTATCAAATGATTAAATGAGTGATTTGTGACTGATATGTTATTCAGCAGCCCAATTTTTAATATTCATCTTGGTTTAAATCAGTATTTCCAACTTTGCTGAGCAAGAGTTTCATGCAAAAGGAATTAAAGGCCTGTCCCATATAGAGGCCTGTTCCAAATAAAGGCAGGTTGAATAATAAAAGCCTGGGCTATTAATTGAAGTTTTACTGTGTTTATAAAATGGAATCTGGATTGTTGATGTCAGTTGGATATCCAATATGTGAGTTAGGTCAGTAATCGGCACCTGATACTGATATTGGAGCTCAAAATTTAAGAAAATAACACCATTTATTTTAAGGGGTCATGAGCCAATGCAACCATGTTTCTGCAAAGTAAGCCCAGAGAGGACATCTGTACATAAAATATAAAAACACACACATTAACAATGCAGTGAGAACTCCATTTCCAGAATAAAGATGTGAAAAACTTTCTGTTGAGTGTCACACGCCAAGTGTGGGCTGGGAAAAGCAGTCCACATTGGACTTTTCACGCCCCTCTCCTTACCGTGCCACTAGTTCATTAATTAGCAAGGAGTGCTCCCATGATTGGCAGCATAAGTGCCTGCTTATGCCCGGCCTCCGCATCAATCCAGACGGACGTGAGCCTTTTCCAACAACACATGAGTTCTGTGCGTGCACATGTAGGCGTTTTCCTATGGATGGTGCATTATTTATGTTTTGTGAATTAAGCTTGTATGTTTCAAACCAGATGGCAGTAATAGCTGCACATACAGAGCCATGCATAATGTAGGAGCACACACACGCAATGACACCCATGCATGTACGGCGGTAATGCACACGCAGGGAAAGCAGGAGGAAATCATTTGCACACAAGTACATACGTGCGTACACACACACACGCGTGCACTCTGAGTGCCCTGAGGCATTTTTAAATTAAAATCACTGCCTACATCCCACCCACATGTACTGTAGTTTTCCATATCTAGAAACCCACTCAGTATGTATGGATGAAACTCTTGTTCATGAAGAGGTTCCATCAATGATCAGACCGTAATAAAATTCAAACATATTTATAGGAGAAGTTCAGTTAAGCAAAAGAGAGGGCAGTGAGAGGTTCATTCAAGTTCATTTATTGATGAGTATTTGCTGCGGTTACCCACTGCTAAGTTTTCACTTTGGCTGATGAGTTTTAAGATCTGACAGCCAGGACTTTTAATTCTGCTGCCCACAGTGTTGAATTAGAATTATTTTTTTAATGGAAACTCAAACACTAAAATCAGATAATTAACATTAAAGGGGTACCTTTAACATAACATTGTCAAACAGTGCGTGTTGTAAGCCTTTTAAGTGAAAAACACTTCATTTGATAGCAACATTTTACAGGATGTCTGACTTCTTCTAATGAACAACACGTGTATATCTCCAAGTAGAACATTTGTTTAGCCGTGATTCAGGTGAGCCGTTAACAGCTACACAATTTGAATACACCATTTTTTCAACAAGCAAGCTGTTTTCATCTGGGTACCTGTCACTGTACCATCTGCATCAGGGCTACAACTGTTGACTCTTTTCATAACTGATCAATCTGTTTATTATTTTCCTGAAAATAGTGAAAATGGCCACAATAATTTAGTTTTTTTACCAAACCAGAAGATATTCAGGTTATCAGATGTGATGAAGAAAGCAAATGTTGTTTTAAAAAATGACATTTATTGAAACAGTAGCTAATTAATTGGTCAGATTATCAGGGATTAGTGATCATAGTATCAGTGAACTTCTTAAAACCCAAATTACAAGCAGCCAAAAGACAGAATGAGCGAGAAAGAAAATGAATGATAAAACAAATGTATTGTACTATAATTAATTAGCGGTCTTACCTGCAGGTACATCAGGACACTGTACCTGGGCATCATGTCGCGACGGCAGAAGGAGCACCAGCGGCGCTGGTACTGGGCCATGATGTTCGAGTACGCGGACGTCAACATGCTGCGGCTGCTGGAGACCTTCCTGGAGTCTGCGCCTCAGCTGGTCCTGCAGCTCTGCATCATGATCCAGGAGAACCGAGCCGAGACGCTGCAGTGTAGGTGGAGCACAGGTTACGCCGGGTGGACTGCATGAACACTACCAACACCCTGCCACATAGGCAGACCCAACACCATGTTTTTATGTAGCCCACAAAGCACATACAAATCAACAGCTGCACAAACAGTAATTAGCAATTTGCAGACATCATGCTCAGTAATTTGTGGCTGCAGATGGTGTTGCTTTTGGATTTTCACACAGTGTATTTGTTCAGGTAGGCTCCAGGAAGAAAGAACAATCATCATCATCAAGTGTTTGGGGGAAGTGCTAGCCGAACTCCATCAGCCTCCTCTTCCTTATTCATCCAGGAAATGTATCATCTAAGCGGCCACCCACTGGTGTTATTCATCCCTATTACTCTAGAGTTTTGGGACACCTTTTACTTTAATGCAAATATGTGACTAGAACAGGGGGTGGATGCACACAGCAGCTGGGACATTATAAATAACTTTATATTTCAGACTCATGCCATTAAGCGTCATTGCCAAATGTTTCTGTCGTGTCACACTCTACTTCGTATTTAAGGATGTGCTCATATTATTACACAAAACACCCCCAATGACTCATAATAATTTTGCTCTGATGTACTTTTTGTTTCACGAACCTTGATTCACTCCTCTCTCTGTAGGCATCTCCTCCCTGGGCTCCCTCTTGTCTCTCGCCTGGGTTCTGGCCTCCTACCACAAACTCCTGCGGGATTCTCGTGACGACCAGCGCAGCATGAGCTACCGCGGGGCGCTGCTGCACCTCTTCTGGCGCCTCTTCACCATCTCCTCCCGCGTCCTCTCACTTGCCCTCTTTGCCTCCCTCTTTCACATCTATTTCGGCATCTTTGTAGTGGTCCACTGGTGCGCCATGGCCTTCTGGGTGGTGCACGGAGGCACCGACTTCTGCATGTCCAAGTGGGAGGAGGTGCTCTTCAATATGGTGGTCGGCATCGTCTACATCTTCTGCTGGTTTAATGTGAAGGAGGGCCGAACGAGATACAGAATGGTGGCCTACTACACCGTGGTGTTGGCCGAGAACACCATCCTCACTGGGCTGTGGTGAGTTAAACCCAGTAGAACCTGGATGCAACTAATATAATATCATGAAGGAAAAACCTAAAAATCCCTCAAACATACAACAACACCTATAATATATAGTAGATTCAAAGAAAGTCTTCTGAGGCAAGTCAATGTGAGTGGACAGTAAACCTTAACTGTTGCAAAAACTAAAGCTATGGTAAAATCTAGCTATACCTAAGCTAAGCCTGAAGTGCTGCTATCCTACACTGCAGAGACGGTTTAATCAAAATTATGAAGTTATACACCCTCGAAGAGGCAAGGTTTCAAATGTGGATTTGAAAATCACAAGGGAGCCAGCTTCCCTAAGGTAACTAGGAGTTTATTCCAAAACCTGTTTCCTGAGGATGTTGGTTTGCTGAGATCCTAAATGTTTTGTATAAATTTACACTGTAATGAACTCTAATAGTATAAATGTTGTCAGCAATGCAGATAAAACCTCTAAATGTCATTTTAGGTGGTTAAAACTGGATTTAGAAGGTCTTATCAAGGCACTGACTTCATTTTTGTAAACAAATTACATGTAAAGACCAAAACCAACAATAACTGTATCCTACTAAAAAGTATTGTGTGTGTATCCAAAGCTGGATTTATCGTATTCCTCTGTGCCGTAGAGCTCCACAAAAACTATTAAAAACACATCGCTGAGCCACGCTGTTGCACTGGCTGACATGTTCCTTCAATATGCCGAACGTACATACTGTAGTTCATTTTGGCTCAGTCCCATACTCACCGTCCTGCTGCCAGAAATAATCGCTAGAGCAACAAATGTGGATTCATACGCCGCTCAAAATAGTCCCCAACAAATATACTGTTTACTCCTGTGTGAGTAACATTTGCTAACAACTACCAGCTTTTAAAGATTGACTTCTTCAGTATGAACCAACAGCTTGGGCTATGGAAGTCAGAAAGTATTAGGAGACAGATTAATAATTGGTTGGCTTTGAAACTGGATTTTCAGATGTGTGTAGAATGTGAGGACATGCTGAAGGACATTGTTTCATTTCAGTATAAAGTAAGAACATATGACAGGTGTGTGGGGTAAAGTGATTTATTATTTTACATAAGCACAGACACTTGCTTGCAGGTATGCCTACAGGGATCCAGTCTTGACCGACTCCTACGCTGTCCCAGCACTGTGTGGCGTCTACCTGACATTCGCCGGCGGTGTCCTGGTCATGTTGCTGTACTACGGCTTCCTGCACCCCGCCAGCGCCCACCTCCAGCCAAGCCCCGCCTCCTCATGCTGCGCCCAGCTGCTCTGGGGCCTCCCCCTGCCTCCGTCAGCCCCGCCCACCGCTCCGCCCACCCCGGCCCACATGACCAAGTCACAGACGGAAGAGGATGTGGCCGAGACATGTCTTCCCGTCTTCCAGGTGAGGTCAGCGCCCCCCACCTCCAAGCCCGAGGGCCCGCTTATAAAGATCGACATGCCCAGGAAGCGTTATCCAGCATGGGATGCCCACTACGTAGACAGGCGCCTGCGGAGGACTATAAACATCCTGCAGTACATAACGCCGGCCGCTGTGGGCATCCGCTACCGTGACGGACCCCTGCTGTATGAACTGTTGCAGTATGAGTCCTCACTCTGACACACACACACACACATCAACACACATCAGTACACATAAGCACATAAAAAGACATGTATGTATAGGTGGATGTTCAGATTTAGAAACACATTCTCACACACACAACGTGGCACTTGATGGAAGCACACAGGCACAAAAGCAATCTGTCACACTTTTATGCGCACACACACACACACACACACACACTAACAAACACACAC
>NW_023340206.1:5825642-5842249 GCF_004916995.1 Morone saxatilis
CTCTCTCTCTCTCTCTCTTTACCCTTCTGTCTCTCTATTTCAAACTCCTCCGATCACTCTTCATCTGTTCTCATTGATTTAATTTCACACGTCCGCGCTCCGCTGTGAAGTGGAAAAAATACGAAAAAATACAAAAATGAGCGCCAGAGTTTCACACTGGAGTTTTTTGACCACCGCATGCCGTTTACGTTGCGTCACTCACACTTTCACGGGTTTCAGTAGAATAAAAAGACGTGACACAAAGAAAGAACAAATGTCACTTTCAATAAAAGGAGTTGTGAACATGTTGTCGTTAGTCTAGTCAAAGGTAGTGTATATATTTTTTATGTACAGAAGGGATGTTTTTTATGTACCGTTACGTTGTCGTCGACTGGAGACAAAGCAGTAGGGCGCATCGGTTTTTGGGGTTGGTTGACAAGGTTACTGAGGAGAGTAGCAGAGCATGATGGGAAAGATGGAGACGGAGAGGCTATTGGCATCTAATGCACGCTCAAACAAATTCAAAATGCTGCTCAAGTTTGCGCTACGTAAAGGAATAATCTGACAATAGTTAGATGAGAAGATTAATACCCCTCTCATCTCTCTACACTACAAAAACTGAAAGCTGGGGGAAAAAGATATCTCCCTACCAACATCTCTAAAGCTCAACAGTCTTAATGCTAATCTAGCCTAATGGTCTCCTGGCTGTAGCTTCATACTTAACAGAGAGTGCTAAAGAGTGCTATCAGTCTTCTCATCGAACTCATGTAACCGTGTTTCCCAAAATGTCCATATCGTCCTATAAGAATGCGAACACTTGAGCATACACAATGTTAAGCGAGAGTTAGCAACATTAGCTCTAAAAGTGAGAATATGAGAATTTGTAGCAGCTCAAAGTAAGACCCAAAAACTTTGGCTGGCAATGTGAAACTGTATAAGAAAAAACTTGATCATGCCAAAATGACTGGAGAGGAAGAATTAAAGCTTTCCCGCCTGAAATTGTTTTAAAATCCAAAGTAGCTACATAGGCTATACAATATTAGCTGAGATATTAGTTGATACATATATATATATAAAAAATAATATTTTTAGATTGCCAAGAGGCCTGGCTGTCCCTTTCTCTCACTCAACACCTTTTATGCTAATGTGTTAGCATGGATTCAGAGCTAAAGATCTACTGAGGACAGATAGATGGTTTTAATGTTACAGTTCTTATTGCTAAACGTGTACACTAGTCAATGTGCCAATCCCCCATGTGTTTCTGAAACCTGAAGTATAAAACCAAGCCATTAAATATATAAAAATACACCAATTAAAAGCAGACCAAACAGAGAAGAATCCAAAATGAAGTGGCACCATGATCAGGTACAAGTCCTAGTGCCTGTTGATGTTTCCAGTATTACTAATGACTAAGGCAGTACATGCTTATCACGCTGTTTTGTGAGCATGTACGCCATCTGGGAGTCGTTCAGTTGTTCTCCATCATTCCTGTTATGCTTTGAGTGGTCTTTAGTTATCCCATCCAGTTGCAAATGCTCGGTTTTGTCGGTTTACGTTCCTAGACGATGAAAAAAAATGAGTAATCGTCTCAAAATTGTCGACAGAAAGAGCAGACTAATTATTTCTGATCAGTGTCTACCAGCACCAACCAGTGTGTGATGTCTTAATCATGTCGGTCCCACGCTAACAGGGTGCTGCCACTGAAGTTGATGTAAAACAATTTTGGACTTCAATCGTCACAACCCTTCTGATGACTTGTCTTCTCCTGAAAAGCGCCCAATATCAACTCCTCCAAATCCACCCACGGCTGAGCTGTGATGTATGGCTCATTATTTATTTTTTTTGTTTGTTTATCCCTGTAATCCAAGCTGTTACATTGGCAGGCGACAACAAATGAGCCGATATATCAGTCATCAGCCCGTCGACAGGAACGCTGGTCCTGAAATCACACACCCGTCAGGGGGGCTGCTTTAACACCGCGTGGCGGCGAGTAAAAGCACAGGTTTGGAAGGTGGTGAAAGTGTTTTCACCATCCAACGCTCCACACCTTTTCTCCAGTCCCATGTCAGCGGTAGAGCAAGTGAAACCCAACCATGAGCCATTTCAGATGGTGCAGTTAAAAAATATGAACACGAACACGCTTCTTATTATTGCTGCTGGCCGAGAGGATCAAGCAGGTGAAGATAAATAGCACATAAAGAGAGATAAAAGGGGTACTTTAACATTTTTGGGGCAAATTTTAGCCTCTTATTTTCTTGTCCAGGTGTCAATTTGTAGAAGATTTTGTCTTTTAATGACAGCCACTGAAATTTAGATTGAAAGGAAGCTTGAAGCTCCATTTTTTGTTTTCATTGACTAAAATTGACATGTTTTCATATTTTAGTGCTGAATCAATAACTTGATTATTAGTATTGATTGCAAAAGTTAATTTACAGCAACTGTGATCATTTATTAAGTTAGTAATCAAGTAAACTTGCCCATGTCTTCAATATAAACTTAATACTTTTGGATTTTGGACTGTTTTAAACCAGTGGTTCCCAATCTTTTGGGACATTGTCAGACTCACAAGATAAAAATCCGAACCATTTTATTTTAATCCACAAAGTGTTCTTCTTTGTTAAAACCTGGTCGCCAACAGATTTGAGTGTGTTAGGCTAATAGCAGCTAATGAAGCCTTGAGCCACTAGCCTCAAGCAGAGACGAGGAGCGAGTTACAGAGGTCTGCTCACTTCTTTTTAACGCTACCAACGCTGACTCACTTGAGGCAATTTATCTGAATTCGTGCAGCCACTAAAGGCTTACTAAATGCGTTAGTACTCCTCCATAATACCTGGAAATAGACTTTAATGTGTATAATTAGTAATTATTATTTTTTAATCTGAATAATTTTCAGAGGCCTAAAGAGGTTAATGTATTTAGTAATTCACAAAAGAAAAAAGAAAACATTGTAATCATCTTGCGACCCTTAGCAGGGTCCCTACCCCCTGGTTGGAAACCACTGTCATAAACTAAATGATTAATCAATTATAATGATGATGATCCACAGATGATCTTTTAATGAAAATAAGCACAAAAAAGGAGACTAACACCAAATATGTTAACGTATCCCTTTAAGTCTGAACAGTGTGAATGAATAGTGAGCTTACATTACTTTTCTGTGGTGCTAGCCGATAAAAAAAAAAGTCTAATCATTTAATTTGCTGCAAACTAGATTCAATAGGTGCAAACGCGCAGCAGAAGCAGCGGCATCGGTGTTCATATGGTGCAACACACTCAAGCTACAGAGTCAATTGGCTGCTAATCCCACTTCATATGGTGCAAATATGAAACACACATGTACTTATGGTGCAATAAGGGCAGATTGTCTCTTTGAATTCTATGGTGCAACTTGAGTACTGCCTTCAGTTATCGGCCAAGGCTGTGCCAAAGGCTCCGTCCAAACGGACAACTGCTCTTCCTGTCCTGCAGAAGCTATGCAAGTCTCCGACGCAAGGAGATGTGCTTAGTGCTCACAACACACACAGTACATGCACACACACACACACACACACACAGACAGACAGACAGGGTTTTCCTCCACAGCAGGGCGATATGCTAGTTAGTACACACATGCAGATACACAGTGAGAAGTTAGTGTAACAACATGGGATGCATCCCTACCTCACCGCTTGAACACACACATACACACACACTCACACACTAATGTCCAATAATCCCTTACCCCTTTATAATTTGGGAACAATATTCATATGGTGCTATTGAGTAAAGCTGGATGGTTTTTGTATAGTTGTGGTTACAGTGCTATGAAGAATTTAGCCAAATATGTTTAGAGTGTTTCACATTCAGATTGATTGAATGGTTTAATTCAATCAATCTGGGTTTCCTCATGTAGAGAGTGTACATAAAAATAGCAACACCTTCTGTCTCCGTGAAACTGAGTGACACGTAAAAAGCTACAATGCCTTATCCGCTTGACAGAAGCGGAGGTGGAAATTTTTTTTAAGATACCTGAGTCGTGGTGATGTGCAAAAAGATGAACCTTAGGGAGGGTGGTGCAAATTTTTTGGTACACTCTGATCTGGACTTACGCTGTACTTATAGCATGGGCTCAGTGTGTCAGAGCACAGAAATCAAAGGAAAACAGCACACTGTGTTAGCACGTTGTCCTAAAAAAACTGAATATGTGACATTTAGAGAACACAAGTCAGACATTTTCTGTTAGTTTCACAGATCGTGCTCGTGAATTTCTTGCATGAATGTTCTAGATTCGAGGGCACATGTGCTCCTAGGAAAATAAGTGGTTACTACAGAGGCTTAAAGGTTTGAAGAGTCACAGCTTCGTATGTGCTTCTGGGTTGTTAAAGCGAGATTTATGTTGAGCTCCAGAGAAGCTGTCCCGCTAGCTTTTCCCTAGCACTGACCTCTGACCTTTTCACCCAAACTCACGGCCCCTTTTGCACCCAGAACTCCAGCCAATCACAAATCAGGTTCAACACAGCCAAATCAGGTCTGACACAACCAAAAAAATACAGTTCCTTCTTTATACGGAAGTGTTCGTGTGCAGCATTCAGACTTGGCTGTAGCCTCATAATCAAACTGCAGGTATCATACCGTCTCACCGTCTCCTTCATATCACCTGGTAGTCAACCTTACAGCTGAGTCTGCACGCTGCAAACGAAAACTTTATTCCTTCACCCAAAAACCCAGAGCCTTAGCCAGGCCCACCCTGCGAGATAGTGAAATCCAGTCAGTGTTATTGTATGGCTACACATCCACAGCTATGCAAGGTTACACACAGAAAGGTTCTGGGCTTGGATAACCTTTACAAAAAAAATACCACATCACTGTTCTCATGTTTTGCTTTTTCTTATTTTCATTTTTTCCTCTTTTTTATGTCTTAGTTTGCAAAGAAAGCATTAATGTGCAAAAATGAAAATGTGATATGCCATTGGTTTACATGTTTTATCTGCTTATGATAATTTGGTAATCTTGCATCATTTCTGTGGACATTTTTCTCGATCAAGTTTGTGTGTTGATGGGTTAAAATGGGTCGGGAGGGGAGAGGAAAAAAACTGCGTAATGTACCTTTACATTGAGAGCAACCAGGATGGACGCAACCTCCCGACAGGAATGTGTACAAGCAGGAAGTTATTTTGTGTTCTTTGGATAAAAACGTTCCACTATCAGGGTCTGCAAAGCATATGAGGCCTGTGGTTAGGCTGTGTGTGTGTGTATGTGTGTGAGCATGTGTGTGAGCATGTGTGTATGTGCGAGTGCAAACTACCGTATGTGTCAGTAATGCTTCATATGCTTTTTTTAGCCAAAGTTTTACTTGCTTGGTCCAGAGCTGTGAAATTATCATTACTCATCATGGTTTTGTAGACATCGAGGCCAGACGCTAAGCTGTTTCTGATCTCAGACCAGTTTCTACCAGATCTGAGTCCAATGACAACTGAAATCCTCTCCTTTTACAAATGAAAAGAGGTGTGGCTGTTTTGGTACAAATGGCTCAAATTCTATTATGAAAAAAAAAAACGAGTCGGAAGGATTTCAATGGTCTGACTCAGGTGTGGATACTATAAGCACAGGGCAGGGTCAAACTAAACCTTAATGTGGATGTATCTATAAGATGTACCATGAGCTTTTATTTTGTCGGGGTCATGCTTTTCTACTGTGTTCTTCAGCTTGGAAAAAAAAAGTAGCTCTAGAGATTTCAATGTGCAAAAAGTACCTTTTATTTTCTCGTGGTTGGCCTTTTGATTGTAAATACCTTTTTCTGGTAATCCTCCTCAGTTGGGTCTATGTTTCGATGAGTTTGCTTAGATGGCTCTTTCAAATGTACTGATAGTAAATGTTCTTTATAAATATCCAGAATGTAAGACGAGAGAAGACAAATACGGCTTAACTGGAAACTGTGTTTTTCGTAGGAGTCTGTGCCATCGTGTTGTCTTGAGTATAAGCACACTGATATTAGATCTGTAGGCAGGATGAAGTGTTTGGAGGTGATTTGCCAGACAGCCACAACCAAAATCTGGTTCTGTTTCTCTGGAAAAGGGGAGATTAGGACAAGAAATGAACGACGAGACAAGTAATATTTGTCTCTCACATTCCTGATAAACACAAAAAATGTTCTGTAAAGAAAGACCATCACTGCAAACCGTGATTATTGAATTTTTTTGAAGTATTGGAGTATGTAAATTGAGTTAATATTGCTAATGGGATGAGATACTCTCATATTTGTACACTAAATATGAAGCTGGAGCCAACAGCTGGTTAGCTTAGCAGTGGAAGCAGGGGGAAATAGCACGCTAGCTTGCTTAAAAAGTTGTCTGTTTCCAATCACTGCTTATGTATGCACAGTATAGTATCGTATAGTATAGTACATATAATATAGTGTTTGCAAAAATTCCACCATGGGAAGAAAAAAGTAGTGTTAATTTGAGACATTTAGAGGTGCTTGTCACCTTTAATTATGCTAAGCTAAGCTAGCTGTCTCCTGGCTCAAGCTTCATATTTAGCCCTACAGACATGAGAGTGGTGTCCATCTTCTCGTTAACTCTCGGCAAAGAAGTTAATCAGTGTATTTCCAATAATACTGAACTAAAAAAAAACTAAAAAGTCAGACAAACTTTTTATTCGTTTACCCAAATTCCAAAAAAACCAGTAGCTTAGCTTTGCATAAAAGGGGGCCTAGCCTGGCTCCGCCCAAAGCTAAAACAAAAACCGCTTACCAGCCTCTCTAAAGCTCACTAATTAACATGTTACACCTTGTTTATTGTATAAATCTGTACAAAAACTTAAGATACAGGCTAGCTGTTTCACCCCGTTTTCAGTCTTAATGCTAAGCTAAGCGTCTCCTGGCTGTAGCGTTAGATTTAATTTTAAAACGTGGTTTTTTACGCTGTGACCACCACAGATGACCTACTTGGCTTTATATCACTAGATAAGTGAGAAAATATAATTTCTTATCACCAACCCTTGTAGGAAAATAAGAAATTTAAAAGTCATCATTCTTTTCTACTCTTGAGTTGATTAAATAGCTTGACGAGATGGTCCTATTTGCAGTGTGCAGCTACATACCAATAAACAGTTCAACACATAAGTACACAAAACAAACGTAAGGGGGGGGGGGAATGTCCAGCAGGGGCTGTCTGGCTAACGTCTCCCGAACTTCACTGTAGAAATGATGGCTGCTGTCATCAACCGTGTTCAAACCGCTCCTGCGTCAGCTCATAAAAACACCATTCAGGAATCCTCTGGTCTTTGCGGGAGGATTCCTAAATTCACACCGAATGTTTCTGACCAACCACAAACAAAACGGGAGAGAAAACGAGACGACACATTGTGTATCTCTTCTTTGTCTGTGTATTCTGTGTCTACGATAGTGTAAAAGCATTCTGGGGAAGAGTGGAATGATATTTTCAATGGCTCCAGGTGGCCAGCGTTAGGAAATGTGTTATTTTTGTTACAATACCTCCTGAAAATAAAGTCTATTTATCTGTGAAGAGACAAAGATTTACAATAATACAGATGACTACATAGAAATTATGACAGATTTTAAATGATGTAAAACAGATATAAATGAAAACATGTACAGTTCATTTGGTTTTGAACACGATACAGAAATGTATATGCGTCAGTATTGAGTTTGATTTTATATATTTACCATTTTATTACATTGTAATGTTGTGACTGCGATGGAGAAAAAAAAAATATAAAGGAATATAAATTAATTTTTCCAAATGTGTGTCGCTTTTCCTTTCCATTTACTGACACTTCATGTGAGTGGTTTTTACATTGCTTTGAATCACAACACAAAACATCAGATTTTCTATCCTCTTTATTCATTTTGAAAATGACATTGAACCACAGGAATCTCTCAACAGCCCAGTCAGGATTTGCATAGTTCCAAAAGAATTTTTTCCACAAAAAACCCCCACAAAAGTCGGTAACTTTAAGGATCAAACACAAATAGAGTGCAAAGATACAGCTTATGTGAAGCATTTAAACCTCATAAAACACACATAAATATGATAATCCATAAAAATGAGACCATTTTCTTGAGACTGGTAGCTTCTACACTGCATTTCACACCATACCACTGGCCTAAATTTTATACTGAGATTGCTTTATGGCACAAAACTTGAATGTTTTACAGTATATTACACAGAATAGGAAGTGGGTGCAGATGAAAAAACACTATAATGTTCATCCTCTGAAGTAAGGGTAAAACATATATGCATTAAAGCAAATATGCTCGCTGTGACCTGAAGCAACTGTGTTCATGAAAAGTACCAGAAAGAAGAATAAAAATGGAGTAAGTTGGTCATGTTGAGTCTCATTTGTTAACACATGAATAGATGCATGAACAGTACACATCACTGGATACATGGTTGGAGGAGCGCACCAGCAGCACTGCATTAAAGAATGAGGCTGGTAGTACACTATAGTTTTGTTACTGTCAAAAAAAATCCCATGAAAAGACCAAAATTAACTATGTTTCAATACTTTCCGACATCCCGAACCCTGTTGGTGGCCCCCAAAACCCACTGGTTCCCACTGGAGACGTAAATATTAAAAACAGCTGAGCACTGAAGTTTTTAGTAAATTTAAAAAAAATAGTGCATTTGGAGAGGACTACTTTCAGCTGCGGATGAATACTCTACTGAGTATTTACAGCAGCAGGACGGTGGATGGAGTCAAAATAAACTACAGTGCTCGTAGTCATTATAATGAAGTAACAACGGTGTGGTGACAATGTTTAACAGTGAAGCTCTCTGACACAGAGAAACAAAATATTAGGCTTTAGATACACACACAATAGTACAATATATTTGTTGTCGGCTTTGGTCTTTACATGGGATTTGTCAATAGTAAGATAAGAGGCATTAGACACCATCAGATAAATATGATAATAAGATAAGTTTCAACTAATTACCGCGATTTGATCTTTCTATTTTTAAATTCTAGGTGATCAAGTGTGTCAATAATAACAAATATATTGCTTTAGTTTAAAAACAAAGATCATTTTTAGATGGTGAATATCTCTTTGGAGCATCTGTTGCACATCTAAATAATAGTCTTTGGTATAATTAATATAAATGTATACATGTGTGTATAATGTAAGTACAGTGCATAGAAATCATCCTCTTCAAAACAACATTTCCCTTTACTGGAGCATTTTAGTTACTATAGACTATTATAGTAGACTATAATCTAATAGTAAAAATATATCATCTCAGATTTTAAATTCAATTCTTTTTGAAATGACTCAGATATCAGTGTAACAAATACACCAGAACAGTAACAGTACAGACAGAAATCTTTCAAGCTTTCCTCGTCGTGAAACACAGGATGTCAGTGAAATACAATATGAGTCTTAAATGTGCTACTGGCTCCCTCTGCTGACAAAAAGTAACCCTACAAATATAAAATTACACACAAAATCAGGCTTTATAAAGACGATTCGCCCAGAAAAATATTAAATGAAGCTCTTAAATCACTAGACTCCCACAATAAAATTATTAATCTCAATGTTATCATCAATATTTCCTCAAAACTAAACACCACTGGCTTCTTGTCACATTTTCAAGTCTACTGTAACAGGATTTCTACAACATCAACATTATGGAGTCAGAGTCAGCTATAGTAATCACTTTTTCCTGCAGCTGTTTTTACACCAGTGTACAAACTCCACAGCAGGTTGTCGGCAGCCCTGACGGCTTCTTTCTACTACGTGTGTGTACATGTATGTACACACACATGTACACACACACACGTATGCCAGAGTAAAAGCTGGCCTCAGTGAGTAAAGTGCAACACATCAAAGTATCTATTGGAGCACGAACAGGTGACACAGACTGTGTGTGGTGCCCGGCTCTGACTGGTTTACTCCAACAGGGGGTCGTCGTCGTCGTCATCGTCGACCTGCAGCCTCTGGAAGGGCCGGGTGCCTGACGGGCGGCGGTTGCTAAGCAATCTAAACAAAACTGAAGAAACAGGCCCGGTTAGTTCACTGATCTGTGACGTACAGTACGGCACAGAGTGAAGACGCCTCATCCACTCACTCTTCTCTTTTGTGGAGTCCCCCAGGGGTCTATCCTGGGTTCCCTTTTTCTATACCTACACGCGACCCCTGGAGCGTATGATGCATAGACATAACATATTAATATGCCATTGCTATCATTCCGACTTACCTGTGATTGTACTGAGTACCAGTAGGACGCCCACCACCAGGCCGATCATCAGAGGGACGTTCCAGCAGGTCTCAGCAGTCAGCAGGCACCGAGCCTGGTTCAGGGTGCCGTTGTTTGGCTGGGGGGGCACCGACAGCAGGTGGCACATGAGCGGGTAAATGTCCACGCTCTGCAAACTGCTGATTTGATAATTCTTACGGAAGCTGGGACCCGTCGCTGCGAGGAAGGGGTGCATACTGGATAAGGAGTTGTCGTAGCCGTGATCGCCCACTGAGGGAGGGAAGAAGAGTGAGAACTGGTGGGTGGGCGTACTGTTAGTATTTGCTTATAAATGTGAATCTATGTAGTTCTGTAAGACTTTTAATGTCCATTTTAGTGCCTCAATTTGATAGTGATACCAGATCCAATAAGACTAGTTTACCACAAAGAGATAGAGTGAAACTATCTAAATCTAAATTAAAAATCTAGAAAAATGCATTGTGAATCATCTCCACGATCATCTTAATTATTTTTTCTAAAATGTCCCCAAAATATCTCTCCTTTAAAACCCAAAATATTTTCAAAAAGAATGTAAAAGTAGCCTATTAGTATATCTTGGATGAGTTGTTGTGAAACTAAATGGACATAATATACATAAAGAATAATAATTTACTTCAGTATTATTAGAAAATATAAGTGGGTAAAACAGAAGACTAACAAACAAAAGATAACAGATGAGCTCGCAGTTGGCCAGATGTTAATCACAGTACTGAGAAAACAATTAAGAGAAATACGTCTTGGCAGTTTGTTCCCCCGCTGCACTATGGTCCAACCCTCGTCAGCAATCAGTATTATCTGCTGGATGCGTTCGTTGTTCTTGTAGTGCAGCCTATCAGGGATGGCCTTTTTCAAATACGCTGTCATATGGGTGTTACACTGTTTCAGCAGAGCAAACACGGCCTCTGGGTCTGCAAAGCACACACAAAAGTACGATTAGATAAATAAAAAAGAAACCTGTCACATATTTTTTGTGTGGTTTGTATTCAGGCTCCCGTGTTAGCTGATTTGAACTTGGTTACCATTTTTTGGGATGAGGGCGGCGACGGGTGTGAGGTCCACCAGTGTGTAGTTGTCGGGGTGGAGGCAGTCGTCCAGCCGTATGAGGCGCTCGGCCGAGCACTGAGCCATGCCGTGGTCACTGGTCACCAGGACGTTGATGCGACCCCAGAGGCCGGTCCGCTTCAGCTCTGAAATCAGCAGGCCGATGTTGTCGTCAACCTGATCGCATGCAAAGAGACACAGCCATCAATAACTCCTTCCATCCAGCAAATCTGGGTTGAAAGGAGTTCTGTACAAATCGAATTAACCCTCAAGTGTGCTGAGCCATTGGATCATGCCAATTTTAGGGTATTTTTTTTTACACTGAATTTACATATTTATTGTATCTTTATCATTATGCCAAGAGAGAAATGTTACCAAACCCAGCTGCTTCCATCCAACTTTTCTAATTCACATAAAATATGGAGACGGGGAGGGAAGCATTGATAGAGGTCAACATCCAACACATCGCACGACAGATTATCTAATGAGTCATTTGAACTTGAATTGAATTGAATTGACATTGAAGACATTTTGCAACAATACAGCTCAGACAAACAGTTAAACCACTGTTGTAAATCATTGCACAGGCTTTATTTAACTGCAGGAAACGGCCATAGAAACAATCATGATGCTTCACCATAGATTTCACTCACTGGTGTAAACCTAACCTCTGGTTTGACTAATGGAAAGAAATGCTTCCCACTAGGGGAGTTTTTTCGCCCCCGCTCCCAGTTTGAGTCATTTAATATAAAGTCCTAATCCAATACTTCTATTTTCCACTCGTACAGGTTCACACTTTGCTTGATATTAGAATAGCTCTGCATTAGATTGTGTCTAAGCTGTTGCTTAATGATTTTTATTTTCTACAAAACAATAAAGTAGACAATAAAATAATAAACTCTCTGTGTAATCTCTTCAGCCTCATCGCTGTCTCAAGGGAGTTTCTCCTCCAGTGTCTCTTTGGTGCAGCCTGGGACTGAATGAACTGTTGAGTGTTTATTTTCGTTATCTGGACATCTTTTGCGCGGATTACATTAATAAATGACTGTTATTGCTCATTGCATTGTGATAACTGAGGCAAAACAAACAACAATAAAACTCAGTGTAGACGATAAACGCCTCGATCGACTGATACTGATACTTTGAGATGGGATCCTAACATCCCCTCTTCCAACAAATATATATTACAGAGCTTTTCTTCGGAGCAGAATGTGTCTGTCAGTGAGCTTTTCTGACATTTTAAGCTTAAATAAATAACTGTACCTCCTTCAGCGCTTTGCTCATGGCAGTGGTGTTGTCAGGGCCAAACATGTGACCTGACCGGTCTGGCTCCTCCCAGTAGAGAGCTGCAAACATTGCTCCTTGCTCCTGGGGGAATATGACACAGAACTTCAGACAATAGCAACTCAGCCTTCAAGATATGTTTTAATTTTACTACTTTATGGCGTTAACATGGTTTTAGAACAGAGATAGAGCGAAATGGAAACCTTGAAAGACAGAAAAGGTGAGATAACTTAAGAGTCAGCTTACTAAAGTAACTTTTTCTACCTTTCCGTCTCCCAGCATCCAGTTTGTCACGTTCCCCAGTCGTTCCGGGAACGTCACTCTGGAGTTGTAGGGAAGGAAGTGTGTAGCTGTGCGGTTTCGGAAGGTCACTTCGGAGCCGGGCCACATCATGGCCGCCGTCTTGTAGCCGGAGTCCAGCGCTGTGACCCAGAGGGGCTGCGCCTCATTCCACCACATCGGGTCGGTGTCGTTGCCGATGTGGAAGTGCTTGTGGCTGACAGGGTCGTACATGTTACTGGCCAGGATACCGTGAGACTCAGCGTACAGCCCCGTCACCTGAAGAGGGAAGAATCTGAATTATTATGATTGTTACAATTCAGCAGGGAGCTAAAAGCACGAGCAGCAGGCTCACCAGGCTGTAGTGGTTGGGAAACGTCTTGGTGATGAAGACGTTGGTGAGCTGCTCCACCAGGACCCCCTGGCTGTACAGGAGCTTCAGGTTCGGCATGGGGAACCTTTGCAGGTAGTCCGCTCGGAAACCGTCGAACGACACCAGCAGCAGCGGCGGAGGAGCTTGCTGAGCCGTGTCGTTTTCCGCGGCCGAAGCTGCGACGCCGCACAGGAAGCCCAGCAGTATCTTCAGCAACATCCTGAGAAGATACGAAGGAGAAACGATCGCTGCTAATGTCAGCATGCAGAGTGACGAAGCACGTCCAGGTTTTGTCGGTATTAAGTGATAAGTTAGAAGTTGTCTGCATTAAATTTGAATCCGTTAGTTGCTGAGATATTTCAGTCTGGACCAAAGTGTTGGAGCGGCCGAGCAACCCGCAGACGAGCGCTGCTATAAAGATCTGAATCAGCTGCACCCACAAAGGGCCAACCCGAGCTGCGGACAGCGCAGTTTCAATTTCACATCTCTAAACTGTCACAGCTCTGCATGTCGGCTGAAAACCACTTGGCAAGAGACCAAACCACCAGTCAGACTTTCAGGGAAAGCTGAGAAAAAACACAAAGAAAAAGGAACTGAGAACTAATGCCTGACTGGACAGCAACAAACACTCAACACATGCCCAAACACACAGAGACAAAGTGATTGCCTCAAAGGTGCAGTGTGCAGGACGTACTGGCATCTAGCGGTGTAGTTGCTGACTGCAACGCCCTCGCCTCACTCTCCCGTTTCAAGCAGGAGAAACCTATTTTCAGGAGATTACACCTCAATGAAAACATACAACAGTAAACTCCACACTGAACCTTTAGCCAACAATATTTTTGGGTCGTCTTTGCAGGAAGTGAAACATCTCGTGGTTACTTGATGCTAAACCAGCAGGCAGCATGAAAACTACAACATCTACTACTACAGACGTACGAGCTGAGTGTTAGTGTGCGTCGTGTCTACGTCCTTTACTGCCACACAGTCTGTCTGAAGAAGAGGAGGAACTGAGGAGGATTGTGTGTGTGAAGGGTTGTTATCTTCCTTTTTAACAGCGCTGTGTGCAGATTAGTGAGTTTCTGTGGTTTAACACCGGTGTGTAAACTTCCTCTGCCACTCTCCTAACACAACCATTTCTCTCCAGGCATCAATAAAGTATTTCTGTTTCTGATACAGCCTTTGTGCAATTTGCCAGCCTCGAGATAATACCCCGTTTTTTTTAAGCTGTCTAATGAATTGATTCGTTGTTTGACCCCCTTTTTTCACATTATATGTTCCACATGAATATCCTGTTGCAAAAACGAGGTTATGGAGGACTAAAAACAGAAGCTTTTTACTCCTACACACATCCTCTGAGGTGAGAGCTCAGCGACAAAACAGCAGCTAGAAACTGGCAGAAATGAATAAGTAAAATGTCCTTAAGGACACTGAAGCAGGGGGGGATAAAAAACAACCTCCGTGTAGCAACATCATCACAGCTCTTACGGTGGAAAAAACAAAGCCAACTAATGTCAAAGTCGGGTCCACTTGAGGCATTTATCGATTTTATTTGATATAACACGACCCAAGCTTGGTGTGACACAGTTAACACATCAGATCATGACTGCAGGAATGCAAATAGCTAACCTTACACACATAAACCCGCAGTTTGGCAGGCCTGTAATGTAATCCCCCCTCCTAACACAACTATAATTTTCTTATTTACTTTCTGAATTGAGGCAGTTAAGATCACAAGCACTGATCCCGTAGACTGCATGAAATTGAAGCACATCTAAATAAATTAGATTGACTACAAACACAGCTTGAATACAACCATTCAGCCTCTTTTCTCTCCGTTTGATTCAATTAATTAGCCAATGAAAGACTTCAGTCCGATATTTAACACACACATGAGCAAATGAGGCAGTGACGCCACTAAAAAAACCTGTCAAATAAACAGGAAGTGGCCCTTCTTAGGGAATAAATGCCACATAAATGTCACTTATAATTACATTCATAAACACTGAGGCGCACGCAGTAGTCAAAGGAAGAATGAGTGACATATAATGATTCATAAAAATGTATTTCACTATCACTATCAGCAGAGGAGCTGGTTAGCTGGTTGCCTAGCAGACTGTAGCTGTAGTTACAGCGGTCACATAACGCTGACAGTGTGTTTATTAACGTTACCTGTTACAGAGGCGACAGGCAGGTGTCCTCCACACTGTACTGTTCAATAACTTTTCCTTTCGCTCTATTTTCGCAGCAACATCATCAATAGTCTTCCTCAAAATACACAAACGCCTGGTAGTGGTCGAGCTAGCTAGGTTTAGTTTCAGGAGCTTCCGGCCACGCTTTTCAAAACAAATCCCTCTTTAAAATGCCACGTAACGTAATACAAAATAAAGCGATTTTTTTCACCTGTAGTTTCGTGTTATATGTGAATATCACCTTAAATGGTCATTTTTGATTAAAGGAAATCCAGAAACATGTAGGAATTATTTCATATGTTAGGTTTTAAAACATCGTGCTTTTATTTTGACGTGTAACACCGTGCAACTGCTCTCGTTGTGGCCAACTTGACGTAACCGTCAACTGACGCTTTCAATAAATTGGCAGTTGGAACAGCGAATCAGCGTTCAGCATCCGTGGCGGGGGGCGGGACAAGTATGAGCGGTTTCCTTGCTGTATGTGTGACGCGATCTCAAAATTATAACAGCTGTTGTACCTTTATTTAAAAAGTAGGAACTCTTTAATTGTTTTAGTAGTTCAGTTTTGATTAGAAAAGCCTAATAGTGTACCTCTATGTTGTAGCAACACTTAAAAATACCTGATGTAGTAAATTAGTCTGGATTAGAAGTGCATGACTAACTCCAACACAATACCTCTCAACATTACATTGCAGCATTGTATTGCAATTTGCCAGACAGGCACATTGTCCACATGCAATTCTACATACAAACCCACAATTGTAGTCTACAATACTTTAATAACATCTCTTCTCCAGCACAGCTTCACTGCTGACAGGTAAGATATGGAATAATAAGTCTGACTCCTGCAGTTGCTATATTAGGTGTTAAATCTATGGCAATTCTGCTATGATGTTTTGCAAGAAAATGCCCATCGTTAGCCAGTACCTGTGTGATATTTTACCTGGGTTTTTCACTTTTGTGACGGAAATTGTTTTGAACACAGAATGCCCTTATGTTGATTCAAAACATGGTCATATTATGCTCCAAATCGCATTAAACTAGGCCATCACAAAGGCATCAAAAGTGTGTTTTCAGGAGAGATTGTTGGCAGAGAACATGTGTTACAAACTGGAGGCACTGAGTTTGAAAGATAAGGGCATTCACTAGGCAGGGATGGTCTAATGACAGACTCACACACGAATCAAGCATTGCAGGAAACTAACTTCACACTGCCTTCTTGTGTGT
>NW_023340206.1:5842272-5842971 GCF_004916995.1 Morone saxatilis
CTCTCTCTCTCTCTCTCAGTGTTGATGTTACAAACACTAAGGCCTTGTTTAAACTGCAGACAATAGTCAGCCAAATCTGATTTCTTTGCAATAAGTCAGAATCGAGGGAATAGCCACGGCTGATGGTTAAAACTGATTGTATTCTTTATAAAAAGTTTAAGCGGTGATGTGTAAGTTTAGGTATTTTTATGGGTAAATCCTTAAAAGATGAACTTTGTACTCAAGCCACTAAATAATTAACTCTTTCTCACCACCCAACAATAGCAACAATGTCTTTATTCAAGTTGTATTCTCCTTTAAGGATCACTGCTGTCTTTCCTTGGCATCTGCCTTCCCTGTCCAAAGTCCTGAAATGCTTTTTGATAAGGAAGACAGCGTTGGCATCGCAGTCACTCTGCTCTCCACCTTGACACTCTCCACCATCTCAGCACGACCTCTGTGTGACCTCTCCACCCGCAATGGACCCCTGTGAGGAGAACGTGTATGAGAACCCAGAGTTCAACACCTACCAGAACACGTCGTCAGGGGTCTACGACACGACCTACGAGTCGCCGTATGCAGAGCCCTCAGAGCTGATACCAGAGTACGAGAACACTGGACGGGCCGCCGCACAAATACCGGCTCCCCCTGCTCTCCCTCCACCTCGCCTTCCCACCTCAAAGGAGAGGCGAAGCAGTTCCTCTTCTTCCTCTTCTTCCT
>NW_023340206.1:5843035-5843341 GCF_004916995.1 Morone saxatilis
GATGAGGAGAAGAAGTCTGAGGCGGAGGACTTGAATAAGGAGGAGGAGAGAGAGGAAGAGTTCGAGGAGAAGATAGAGGAGCAGTTAGACAAAAAGTTGAATTGGGACATGGGGTCTCCTGAGCCGGAGCTGGACATTGCGAAGTCATCACGCAGATCCTCATCTTCTTCGTCATCATCTTCATCAGCCTCTGAGAAGGAGGAAGCTATGGAGCAGCCAAAGGGAGATGTCATACTTTATGTGAAGGTAGGGAAGAAGCAGGTTGCATTTTGGAGATTGATTTCAGTTTAATCTGTGTGTGTGTGT
>NW_023340206.1:5843409-5843530 GCF_004916995.1 Morone saxatilis
ACACACACACACAAAGACATGCAGTTTGCACGCTTAACTTATAGGCCTCATAAATCTCACTCATAATCACACTCATATCAGTTGTGTGTAAGTGTGAAAGGTCAGTAAATATCTCCTAACG
>NW_023340206.1:5843700-5844888 GCF_004916995.1 Morone saxatilis
TGTGTGTGTGCGTGTGTTACTGTGGTTCTAAATATAAGTTCAGTTGAACTGACAAGAATGTTCTGACTCAGTGCTCGGACAGTTGGGGACGGCTCGTGTCGCATTGAGTAATAAAAAGCTACACATTGTACCTCCAGAGGCAAAAACACACACACACATTGAACTTATTACACAATCAGCACATTCCACACTAAAGTCCAGTTTCTCTGAAGTATACGGGGATCATAAATCTGACACTTTGAAACTACGACAGTGTAAATCATAGCAATATAATCCTGAGATCATTGCAGTACAATAAGAGCGATAAGAGTGTCTGAGGTCTACCGCTGGCAGCACACAGCGGCTCCAAACTATTTCCACGCTCACTTTTATTAAATGTCTTCTTGAAGTGTTAGCAATAGAGGTTACCTTTAATTAGTAGCTACAGTATAAAGACAAATATAGCTAATTAATCATCAAATACACAGGAGCTGAAAGTAGCTAGTGGCTATTATTTTAATTCATTTAAATAATGAATGGCTTGATTAATAGTTAATAAATCATTTACTAATACTGTATAGATTGGGTATAATCATTATAACTTTTGGGTTGCCAGGTTGGTACACTCGCTTTATATTATTTTAATTCCTCCCAATGAACTCTTATCTTATGGAAAATGTCTGCTGGGCATCTTGACCAGAATCCATTTATAAACAACTTATTAACACTTACAACGACAAACTAAGACATGTGCTATAGGAGGATTTTCCACAATCTGGCTACCCAAAGGTTATTCTTATCAATGTCTTATAACTGATCGATAAAGTGTTAGTAAATTATTTATCAATCCTTAGTAAAGCCATCAATCAGGGCTCATAAAGCCTATATTTAGCTATATTAGAATGGGGTACTGTATATATGTATAGTTTCCTCCAACAATTCTTTTTTCAAATTATACCAATATCCAGTGTAAGAAGTAGGCAGAGGTTTGATGTTTGACTTGCAAGTACACCAGGATAATTTCAACAAATATATTTAGTATAGTGGTATATAAAATTGGTGAAATCTTAGATTTACTGAAAATATTTCAATAAGGCAGGCCAAGTTTGAGCTTAAATGATGTAAATCTTTACAAAAAAGGGTCAAAACATACCTAGTTTCTTCTTCTATTTTAATAAAAATGCATAGTAATTTCCTAAAACAGCTGGT
>NW_023340206.1:5844966-5845116 GCF_004916995.1 Morone saxatilis
TTGTTGGGGACTATTTTCAGCAGAGGTTTCGTAAATATTTTGTGTTGTAGGTACTTGTAGCAACAGTACAGTGAATGTGGGATCAACTCAGATAAACTACAGTGCCCATGTTCCTCGTAATGAAGTATATGTCACCCAGTGCAACAGTGT
>NW_023340206.1:5845192-5845614 GCF_004916995.1 Morone saxatilis
ACACACACACACACACACGGCACTTGTTTGGGACAGTTAGGCGAAGCAGCTCCGACGCACGCTGAGAATTCACAACATGGGACCCATGGGTGCTGATGAGTCTGAGAAGGAGACGATGACTCTGGATGATTCAAAGTCAGCCGGTTGCGTTGTCAATCAGAGTAAGCTGTAAGAGGTGGGAGGGGCTGGGCACCCTTGTCTGCCCTTTCCCTCCTCACTGCATTAATGCTTTCAGTGACACCCCCCCGTCCCCCGTCTCCCCAACCCACCCGAGGGGGTTATTTTTGCCCGGCACTGTCACGCCCCACTGCTGAGACCTCGGGTACAAATTCACACATACACACACTCTCTCTCTCTCTCTCTCTCTTTCTCTCTCTCACACACACACACACACACACACACACTCTGGTTAGCATTCGTCC
>NW_023340206.1:5845714-5853678 GCF_004916995.1 Morone saxatilis
CTGGAGTAAAATCTGCTGCTCTCACACACTCCCACACACACACACACACACACAGAGAGAGAGAGAGAGAGAGAGGGAGAGAGACGCATCTACACACTTGTGGAAACAAAACACACAAGCAAAGCGTGTTTTTCTTGACCATGACGGATACTGCAGCCGAGGAGGACAAGGACCCTGATATTGAGCTATTTGTCAAGGTGGGGAGTTGTGTGTGTGTGTGTGTGTGTGTGTGTGTGTTTTAGTGTTTGTACAGTTTGTGTACATCACAAGCTGACACTAGATCAGTTTAATTCTCACTTCTAAATTACATTCCTGTACAAAACTTCTCTCAACTATCTCAACCTGCATTCTGCCTGTAATCATTGTTATTTTTGTGCAGGACACGTAAAATGTAAGCTGCACATACACACACTATAGAATCTGTCAAACAGTTAGAGTGTGTGTGTATGTTTGAGGATGGCTCCTTTAAGCGTGTGCATGCCACGTTGTTGTTGTTGTGTGCTGATTTTCCGTGTGTTAACCTGACACCCACGTGTATAGACAATCTCTCTCTTTCTCTCTCCCAATAAATTATTAATGGGCTCCTTTCAGTATTGAGAACAGCCGCTTTAAATGGTCTAAGGTTATGATACAATATGTGTGTGTTAGGTATGCCTGTGTGCGCTTATGGACAGGTTTTAGCATGTCCTTTTTCTTAGCTGACCAACACAGTAAGACACATTGCTCTCTGATAGTAATAGTAATTATAGTAAAAATTATTTCATTTTCTTCATTACACAGGCTTTCAGCGTCAACACAGTTGTTTTATCATCTCTGAGTCTGAACACAGTGTAGAGTTATAGTAGTTTGAGTGTCTCTGTGAAATGAAGTCATGCTTTGGACTGTTTCTTCCTCTCCTCCGTGACTCCTTCTTGTTGCAAGTTTCCAGCAAGTTAGACACATGAGTTTGATGTCACTGTTTTGCAATGTGCGACTGGAAGAAAAAAATGCTGGCATTGATGAAAGGAATTGGTAGACTTGGTGGATGTACGACTCTAATGGATCGGACAATTTAAAACCGGTTCTCAACTGGAACTGATTCCCGATTCCCATCCCTAGGAATAGTTAGACATTTTTTTAATATGGACATTTGCTTCCTTGCAGAGAGTTGGAGAAAACTGATACCACTCTCACATCTGTATGCTAAATACGAAGCTATAGCCAGCAGCTTGTTAGCTCAGCTCAGCATAAAGATTGGAAACAGGGGGAAGCAGCTACTGAAGCTCATGAAATCTGCCTACCATCCCCTCTGAAACTAATTTACAAGTTATATCCTGTTTGCCTGATCCGTTGGAAAGTGGGAAACTAGACACTGGGTGTAATTTAGGAACTGGATACTGGACTCTATGATGGTGCCTATTAATTTAAATAAAAACTGTGCAATAGAGCAAAATGCAAATAAGGTTTTGTAGCCACACTGCACATGTACATACATTACAAAATAATCACTTTTCTGGACTCCGAGTAAGTTTTACAAACAGAAAACCCAAGAAAATGAGAACTATGGGGAAAATGCTTCTGGGACCATTTTGCTGCAGACGAAACAAACTGTCAGTATAAAACAGCAAATCTGACAAATGGGGTAAGATGACTGGACTTGTTTCCCCAGGAATTTCATAAAATAAGTGTAGCTCACACATGTGTATTGGGTTCAGTAAAAGTGTGTGTTTCTTTGGATCGACAGACAAGTATTATGACCGGACAGTAGGTTGTATGATTTCTAAACACTGTACACTTCTACAGTATGAGAGGATCCAAAAGTCCAAACAGGCAGTGAGGCGGCTAATGGAAGCAGTGTGGATTATTCATGTTGGACTTGGTGTCTCATTACAGTGTCCCATTGCAGCTTTGCGTGCACAAACACACACACACACACACACACACACACACACTTACACACACATGCTCAAGCGCTTTCATTCTAGTGTATATGATCATATGCCAATTATAAATGTTTACACAGACCCAACCTCAAACCTACTACTTCAAACTCAAAGGCACTGATTGTTCTTCATGCATATGTAATGTGTTTTCATTAATTGATTGAGTACTTGTTCAGTTGTTTGTATCTGTGTGTGAATCAGTGTATGTGTGCAGTTAATGGGTCTCCCTGTCAGTGTGTTTGTGAGTATATGAAGGCTATGGAAAGTGTATGTCTGCATCACAAATGGTCTAAACTCCATTTATTTAGCAGTATTAGTGTCTTACCATGTTTGTGTGTGTGTGTGTGTGTCTGTACAGGCGGGCAGTGATGGAGAGAGCATTGGAAACTGTCCCTTCTCTCAGCGCCTCTTTATGATCCTCTGGCTGAAAGGTGTAGTCTTCAATGTCACCACTGTTGACCTCAAGAGGTAATAATAATGTTGTATTATCACTCTATAATATTACAGTAAAACACTGTGAAAGACTAGAGGAAATATTGGCTGTAGCTTTACACAGTCCTGGTTGGCTATTAAAGAGAAGCTAAAACATAAGAATGTGTATATAAAATGTTTGTTAAAGCTGTAATCAATATTTCTATGTCAACAAGGAATCACATGTATGTGAAAGGTGAAGCTCATAGTTATGGATCCATAGAGAATTATCACCCAACTCTGCCATTCCCCTAAGCTCTATGGAGCGTTTTAGCATCTTTCAGCTCATTGTTTTGGTTTTCTGGCCCACGACTTTACTCTTTTGATTGACTCTCACCACTCTCATAAGGCTTGTTTCCAGCTGCAGCAGGTCACTGTATTCATTACAGAATTTAGCAACTAGCTGGTGAGCATAGTGGAGCTTTAAGACGCTAAAGAGCCTCATTTCCCTCAGGAGTTAAAAAAAGAGCCAAAAAGGAGAGTGAATGTTAGACTTAATTTCATCAGGTGTCTGAGAAACACTGCTCCAAATGTCTGCTAATGTTGCTTTGTGTCTGCTGGATGTGTAAATAGGCAACAACTTAAAGTGATAATATGTCAGTGTTTTATTCCCAATGGCCAAAAAAGTCAGTTAAATCAGGTTTGAAGTATATAATATTACAATCATCAGTTTAAAGCTAAATGTTTAGCTTAGATATACAGTAGCTTTATGTTGTCAAAGGGCTCATTGGTTTTCTAGCATAGCATGCACATTCATCTTCAAAAAAAAATGTCTAATGTGCAGGGACATTTGTCAATAATTGTGGATTTATTAGCTTAATCCTCATCTTAATCACATAGTTGTACTCTTGCCCATATATGTTTGTTATCGTTGCATTGGGGTTAAAGAACAATCCCTCCCAGCATGTAGTAAAATGAAACCCTATATCTATATACATGTTCTGTACGGTCACTTCAAAAGGTGTAGCTCTTGTGACAATTGTAAGCATATGTAGTTGTTTGTATTGTTTGTGTTTACATTTGTTTATTGCATGGACCTAGACACAGCATCCTATAACTTACCTGTTGATAAAGTAGCTAACAGATAGCTTCAGAGCACCTTTCATTTAAATATGCTCCAAGTGCTGCATTGAGAAAATACATGGAGGTAATGAAGAAACTCTCAGAGGGACACATTTTAAAACCCTTCACTTAAAACAGTAATTGTTATTGGGAAAAGAGGCCCATGGTAGTTAGCGATAGCAGCAATAGCCATCATGGCTGAACAGAACCTGCTGAACCTGTAATGTTCTCACTGATAGTGATATAGTGTTGCATTACACTTTTATAGTAGAGGTTGTAAAAGGATTCCTCTCTGATTAGGAAACCGGCTGACCTTCACAACCTGGCCCCGGGGACACACCCGCCGTTCCTCACCTTCCAGGGAGAGGTCCTCACTGACGTCAACAAAATAGAGGAGTACCTGGAGGAGAAGCTGGCTCCACCAAAGTAGGCCTCACACCCAGAAACACATGCAGGAATAAGAAAGTGAGCAAGCAGCAACCCTAACCATGTCAACATCCTTGTTCTTTTTTTTTTTTTTAAAGGTATCCCAAACTTGCAGCAAAGAACCGTGAATCCAACATAGCAGGAAATGACATATTTGCCAGGTTCTCGGCTTACGTAAAAAACACGAGGCCTGATAAAAATCGAGGTAAGCGCGCCGTATGCAAAACCACCTAATATATTAATATGTCAGGTATTAGCTTTGATGACCTGGATATGTGTTTTATGTGTGTTTCAGCATTAGAGAAGAGTCTAGATAAAGCCCTGGCTAAGCTTGATGAGTATCTGATGAGTCTGCTACCTGACGATGTTCAGTCCGGACGCCATAGCGGCGAGGGAGAATCCAAACGCAAATACCTGGACGGAGACGAACTGACGCTGGCCGACTGCAACCTTCTGCCCAAACTCCATGTTGTTAAGGTAACCAGCTTTGGATTGGTTTGGTTTGTTTGATCTTATGAATTTGTTCTTGATTATTACAATAACTTGTTTTTTTTTGTTTTTTTTTACAGGTGGTTGCGAAGAAATACAGAAACTATGACATCCCGTCCGAATTCAGAGGGGTGTGGCGTTACCTTGGCAACGCCTACAACCGCGATGAGTTCACAAACACGTGCGCAGCCGATGTGGAAATCGAGCTCGCCTACAAGGACGTAGCTAAGAGGTTGGGGAAATGAATGCATCACAACCACACTATTTCACTATTTTTGGAAAATCTACTAAATCATACTTCTGACAACCAGTAAATACTCTGTTTACAAAGGATGAGTCACTTTTAACACTATGCTGTAATGTGTATAAATCTAGCACAGTGGTGTGGTGTCTAAAAGAAAAGATACTTAATAAAAATTCTTCATCCTTTTTTTAAAGACGGTGAAGCATCTGAAGTCTGATGCCTCTGTAATAATACTGACTATAAACAAGTGGAAGAGGCTGGAAATGGTTTGCTTGTGGTGATTGTAATGTTGATGTTAATCCAAAAAAGAATTAGATTTTTATTTATTGAGGAATAAAAGTTTGCAAATGACCGTTTGTCAAACCCCTCTCCTAAACAGCGATTGTCAAATCATAGCTTAGCAAATGTAACTAGGCTTTGCTTTGGATTACTCTGCATGTTAAAGTGGTGCACATGGGGCTGTAAGACTGATATTATTATCATTTAAGACCCCTTAAATGTGCAATTAATAGCTAGATTCTGGTTTAAAAAAACACTGGAAACATTAAAAAGTCAGTGTATTGAAACAACTGAATGAGCTAATGTTCATTTCACCCAGGCCAAATTGGCGGAAACTGGCAAGAAGTGAAATTAATGTCTGAAAGGAAGTATGTTTTTGAGAGGTTAAATCCGCCACTGTTATCATTATAAATTGCTTTAGGAGAATGTGAAGTTTGAAAGGCGTAACAACAGTCATTAAGGGTGGTGGAGCTTAACAAACGGTCAATTGGAGATGTCAAGAGATAAAAGGAAAAATACAATTGTGTTGCTGACAGCAGATTCCCAGTCAGCAAATGATAGAGGTTGTTTTCTCCTGAGCTCTACTGAAAGTATTACCCCCTTTTCCTACAGTTTAATCTGCTTATTAAACTCTAATAATTTCATGTCATGAATTTCTTTTACATATATATTACATATGTAACAGGAATAATGGGACGCATAAAGCAAGGAATGATTATTTGACTTGTGCTCTTTCTTCTGTGGATTATGTCGTATCATTATATTGCAGGGTCGAAATGAATAGACGAGATCGTTGTTGGGAAATACTGTTAAGAATGTGTTTCAGCCAAAGTAATTTGTCTTTTATTGGGGCAGTGTCAGCTTTGTAGACTTTAGAGATATAGTGTCCTCCTTTTCTTAATGAGGCAATGACTGACCAGTTCAATTTTGGGTTTATTCATCCCGAACTGTGTAATGAAGATGGATTTTCTTTGAAGATTGCTAATCTCTTTTGAAATACTTTTATAGTCTCACGCCACAGTTCATGCCTTATACTATCAATCCCTGTCTGAAATGGTCACAGTCTCACGGCGTGTTTCAGATTGAAACTGTACATTCAGTTTGATAAATCAGCCTATAATGAAAGGAAAAGCACCCAAACAAACTAAGTTTACCCCAGCTGTTGTGTTATTGTCATGTTATTTAGTAGAAACTGATGATAGTAAATGTAATTTTAATCACGAGTGCCTTAGTGAGATTCATGCTCTCCTCTGCCCTCAAGCTCTTTATGTCTGTACAGTAAATTATATATATTTGAATATAATATGAATGTGAATTATTGATGTCATCAAAGAACTTCTCCAGCCCCATGGAGCCGTGTGATAATAATATGAACTTAATATTTCTGTAAATGATTGTAGCTCAACTATATTCATACTCTCTCTAATGATTAGAACCATGAACCCACTGTGTATATGTCGCTTATTTGAATAATAAATCTATTTTCTCAAAGAC
This sequence comes from Morone saxatilis, assembly GCF_004916995.1. Classification (NCBI taxonomy): domain Eukaryota; kingdom Metazoa; phylum Chordata; class Actinopteri; family Moronidae; genus Morone; species Morone saxatilis. The sequence goes on from NW_023340206.1 coordinate 5,852,102, forward strand.
TCAGCTTGGGGGTTGTGGTTTTTTTCCCCACTGAAAACTGTCTCACAGATGTATGAATATTGTATACCCATACAAGAGAATGGACATTGACTGTGCGTCTCCCAGCAAATCAAATTGTTATTGTGTCGCGTCATGCAAATGTTTCAAGAGAAATAGCAACAGCACAGCTGTGTCACTGATTTGTTTATGGAAATGCATGCAAAGACTTCTTAGGCGTGTCATTCTGACCTTTAACTGCACCTTTCTCACAGAATCTTGGAAACATGTTCATGCTAAGCCACATGCATTTAGCAGCATATATGACACTTACAGCTAAATGACCTCTCACGATCACTCTTTCTTCATGACCAAAAGGCAGAAATAAACAAATAAAGGGAGACCTTGAATGCAAGGACTGTATAGGAGGAACAATGTATTTTCCTGAAGGCTGCATGCTGTGTATGCAGCTCTTTCTCCACTTTCACTGTTCGTTATCTCCTCACAGCAGCTCTTCCTGTGGTGGTTGCGTAAAAACTTATGTTTTTTACGTTCTGAATACTGGTAGAAATATCAGAATACTAACTCTAGATCTAATTTCCACACTATTTTCCAACTGAGGCAGAAAATGCACAGCATGCACACCAGGGGGACTTGCAACAGAGCAGTCATTACAAGACAAATGCGACCATGTCCCTTACTGAGCAGTGCTATACAGTCTAACACTTGTCTGTAGAGTCTGACAGCCAGCAGATGGCAGTAAGCACAAAGCTTTTATTGGTCTGTGACAGCATGAATGTGTAGTTAGGGACCGTCCTGTTTTATTTCCACCTTTTCTGTTAAACTACCTTTTGTGGGTTACTGAACATCAGTCACAAGGGCTCACATTTATATCCACCACACAGGCCTGGTAGTAATCAAAGATTAAAGCAAGCAAGTAATTTATTTATAAACCTCGACCAGCAAAATGGATTTAAATACAAACTCTGTTACATTTGTCTCTGGTTTCCACTATTCTCAGGCAAAGAAGAAAGCAAGAATTGTGTCTTTTGTCTGTCCTTCATTTTGATTAATTGCAAGCTGTGGCATATAATAATTAAATTAAATTGTACAAGGTTTGTTTGAAGTCTTGAGACCTAAATTATTGCTGTTAATTATTGGCTGATTCAGTTTTCTCATATTCAGGGTACAGTTACAGCTTTAAAACTTTATTGTTTAACTTTTTATTATTTTAAGAATGCCTCTTCCAATATAATTTTACAATAAAAGCAACAATACCTTACTTGTAAAATAGAAAATACTACTTAATCGAAATCATTATTACCAAAATGTACTTAAAGGTCCAGTGTGTAACATTTAGGAGAGTCTGTTGGGAGGAATTTAATATATTATTCATAGATAGGTAGGTGTTTTTAAGTGCATAATCACATGAAAATGACAATAACAATAGAATTAGCCATTTTTATCTTACACAGGGAGCGTCCTCTGTTGAGCCACCATATTTCTAAGATAAGATAAGATAAGACACTCCTTTATTTATCCCTCTTAGGAGAAATTCAGGTTGACACAGCAGCAATAGGGCAAAGTAGTGCAAAAACAGA
>NW_023340206.1:5853778-5854165 GCF_004916995.1 Morone saxatilis
ATAAAAGTATGATGAATTAGCAAGCATATTTCCTTCTATGATATCTCAGTGGATTTATGGACTTTTATTAGAGATGGTTTGGGATAACCTTCCTTGCAAAGTCACACTGACTAAACAACAATATGTGTATTGTGTGTGGTCAGACTGAGTTACGGCTCTGTTTGATGCCATCACAACAATCGAGCACTAAGGGTTTCAAAGTACCTTCATTTCCTCCATAAGCCGTGTGTCACAGTCACTGCTGGGCTGTTGACACTGTTACATCAATACAATAACTAACTTCCTGTTGTTCTTAGAATACCGGCATGCACCTGTCACTTCACAGTTTCACTGTTTGTTTAGTTATATGAACTGCAGCAAGAGAGCTGGCTACTCACCATACGCTGT
>NW_023340206.1:5854265-5864287 GCF_004916995.1 Morone saxatilis
TTAACAATAACCACACCTGTCGAGCATCTTCTGTCTTCTTGCCTCCCTATTACTCCTCTTTGCTGGTGTTTGGCCCCCACTGAAACGTAGCATTAATTTAATTACACGGAGGGCTTTCAGAGGCCAGGAGGAAATTCCTCGATCATTTGTTGTAATCGAGTTACTCGAGCTTAACTCGGAGCGAATCGTTGCAGCCGCCTACGATAATAGTAGCATTTGCTTGTTTATCATGCTTATAAATGTGAGATTATTGAAGTTGAAACTAAACACAGTAAACAAAGAAAAAAAAACACAGCCACTTCTGAAACTTTTCAGTGAGTTTTGAGGAATTAACGAATTTCAAAAGCAAACACTGTACGCTTGACTGTCCGTATGGCATTTTTTTAGGGACATAAAAGGTAGAAGAAGGATGAAGACGTGGCAGTACACGACAGTGGTTGGCTATGCGTGGTGCCTTAAGGACTGCGCGCGGAATATGATTACATAAGTTTGTTTCCCTCTGTTTTTCTCTGCTACATTTGGGCTGCGGATATATTTTTAATAACCAGGGAGACAGTTTACATGAACTACAGTTTTTAGATGTCATGCTTTTCTGAAGTATCAAAATGGAAACAATCTAGCAATAACTATCAAAATCACTATTTAAAAATGCAGTTTATTTCTGCAGTTTCGCCTGCAGCTGACGATTGGCTGATCACAGCTCACAGGGTCTTAAGGCCAACATATTTCTTCGTGGCCTCAGGTGTTTCAGGGTTACAAAGCTGTCCAGAAATAGGAGGTCAAAGGCAGGCGGATGGAATATTTGTCGGCTGTACAACAGCTCAAAGTGAATACTTGATATTGAAGCACTAAAGGGAACTCAGGAGGAGGAACTGTAAGACAGAATCAGTGCAGGTGTCTTTGTCCTTGAAAGCACAAAATGTAACCACATTTTACTGTTTGGGACAGAAACACAAGCATACTGATTTTGCTAATTAATAATGAATTACTAGGTTTAGGTTTAAATCAATATTTATCTCATTATTATCTGTTTATTTTCATCTGGACAAAAAACACTTGACACTTTTTACAAATTAGTTGCGTTACACGTGTAATGGTTGCGATATGTCAGGTAGAATATTACAAAGGTGTTGACATCTACCACGTTCTTCTTAACGATGCATGTCTAACACGTTGGAGATGTACGCGGGGCATTTCCTACAGGCAAAAAAAACCTGTCTGTGGAAACAAAGGAAGACTGTGTGGGAGAAAACCGACTTTCAGAGCACGGCTTATCAGGGCCCCGTTAACATTTTAGATTGGTCTGATGACGTTATTTTGCAGACACCAGGACCAGCAAGGTTGGGGAGATGAAATGATTCACTTGCAGCTGAAGCTTTATTTTTCCTGTACGAAGCCCAGACCTTCCTCTTCGTTCCAGTGAACACTCTGTTTCTTCTGTTCCTTAACAAAAGCGTTTGGGTTTTGAAACTAACCCCACGGGGTGGTCTGTTTTTTTATGTCCTCGATTTGAAATGAATGCGCGGCTTTTGTTACACTACTGCTGCACACGTGAAAGTATTATCCCCGCCCCCCCCCCCCCCCCCCCTTCCTTGTTTTCTCTTTTTTTTTCTTTTCTCCGTGCTCTTCTTCATCTTTTCATGTGGCTTACCTGGAGACCGACCAACCAAAACTAGTTTGTTTGTCATTCTTCTCACTGTCAACTGTGGTAGGTGCAGGCAGAGCGTGGCGTAGAGCGTGGCGTAGAGCGTGGCGTAGAGCGTGGCGTAGAGCGTGGCGTTAGCTCTTAGTGTCCGGTTACGGGCTGGGTTCACACCAGGAAGGTGGTGAGGCTGCAGCAGCAGGGCCTGTTTCTCTGGAGGGCCTAATGAATAATTAAGAGGCGGGGCTTATGTGAAGAAGTCCATTAAGATGCAGAGTCACACCGGTCTCCATGGTAGCGGAGCCATATTATCAGGATCACGTCTCCTTTGGCCAGGCAACAGGCGAACTAGCACAGTCTTAGTCTGGGAGAGGGTGGATGTTGGCTGCGATGAGGAGCTTCAGTTATTCTGGAGGAGTTTTTGAAAATAATAATGGATGGCTGTCAGAGCATTATGAGAGAAAGAGGTGGGCTAAGCTCTGCATGGGGCCTCATTTATCTGAAACAATAATGACTGAAAGTCACTGGTTCCAGCTTATAGTTCCTGGTTAACCTGAATATCCTTTGACTTGATTGACTTGATTGACTGTCTGCCTAACCTGTTCAGTTGAACAGTTGTGTTCCCTGTTCAGTGCCACTTGTTTAGGTGGTGTGGTGCATTTTGATTGTGCTGTGAAAGGAAGTGGAGTCTGTTTATTTTTTTATTTTAAAGCATGAATTCAAAAGCTTAACTAGTTTTTAAATCCATTTTCTGGCCGTCCGCTGCCAAAGCAATCTGTATAAGCTACATATATAAATATGCAAATCAGTTAGTAACTACGGTGGCATGTATGAGGGAAAAGGAGCTGAAACTGTGCTTGTGTCCTACTCAAGGACAAAAGGTGGTGGAACGACACAGTCAGCGTCCTTCCTTTAATATTCCAGAGTAAGATGTCTCCAGTCCGTCCCGTCTCGGGTCATCACTGTTTATGAAATGCTCCTTATGACAGCGGATAAGATTGATGTATAAGCATGTGACCTGCTGTCAGTCAGGTTTCCCCCTGTGGGTCTGTAGCACTGATGATGCTGGCTGACAATGGGTTACTGTACATGTCAGTCCTTGTGACTTCATGCCCACAGCTACGGGTGCGTCTACAACAATGTATTATTTTCACCATATATACCAAACTACAGTAGATGACGCATATTGTTTTGTTTTTAATTTTTTAATATTTTTCTCCATTACTCAATAAATTGTTTGGTCCATAAGACATTAAAAGTCCAATCAAATCAAGCAAATGAATCACATTTTAAAATATACTAAGCATTTTTTGCATTTAAAATGACAAATTAATGAAGTTGCTGATTCAATTTCTGTCAACTGATTAATCGTTGAAATCGTGAAAGTGATTTATAAAGGTAACTTTTTAAAGGGCACCTTTCATTATTTGCTGATAGACCAACGATTTATCCAGAAAACAATCAGTTGATTAACTGATAATGAAAATATAATGGGTCATTTCGTGCACACCGTCCTACCTCACATTGTGAAAGCTCTGAGGTTACCTGAGCGTGAGAAGCAATATTCAGGAGAAAAATAGATCCTTTTTCAAAGTTGATCCATAATTGATGGCCAAGGCTACATCTAGAGCATATTTCACCGCTTTCTGTGGTTACGCAACAAGCTCTTAGTGTATGTTATTTCAGTTCAGTAGAATGCGCTCTCTTTTAGACCTGGAGTAATGCACTGGAATTAATAGAGCCCTCCGTCAGCCCGCTTCACCTTTATGGAATATCCCCTAACCACACTTTTAAGGAAGTTATTTTCAGCTCCAGTCACGCATGCAAAGGAAATGGACAGAGTCTTTACCTCGCTCAGCCATCTGGCCCGGTCTTAACATTTCAGCATATGACAGCACAAGGGCAAAGGCTATGTGATTAGGACTCTGCTGGAGCGATATTAAAGCCTGAGATGATTATTCTGACAATGATGCGATATCATTGTTCACTCTAAATCCCTGCGACTTCACCGTAAACCCGTTTTCATCTGCGTACACGGGCAAAAAAAACCAAGTGGCGATTATACCTGCAACATAGACGGATATAGATCATTGTACGTGATTGCTACGGTCTACAGCAATCCATGGAGGCATTTGTTAATCTGAACAGGTATTTTCTATGAGCTGGAACAGAAAAAACAAAGATTACTTTGTCATATAAATGTTTAGTCCGGAGTTGCTCTGTTGCCATTGAATTAGAAATTGACTCAACTTTGTGTGGAACTTTCAGCCAAACAATGAACTCTAGGCTATTTGTTTAGTGTTCCTGGTTAATCAGTGCGTCTGTCTCCCACTGCACAGTCTGTTAGTCACTGTTGAGTTACTGTTTTCTCAGGGATATTTGGTGCTTTGAAAATCTTCTTGTATCTGTCCACATTTGTGCTTTTTAGTAACATTGCCATGGAATTATTTTGAATTTTTCTATTCATAATGCAGTTCTTGACAGGAAATCGAGCCACCAGCTGCTTGACCTTCCAGTTACACATGTATTTTAATGTGTAAATCACTTGTCACACCTTGATTCTAAACCGATGGTCTCCATTAAAACAATCCAAAAAACTAAAAAGCAATCAGCTGCGCCGGTAATGATTTCTTTGTTTTGTTTTTGTATTTATATTTAATGTAGATTCATCTTTGCTGCACTTAATTATTAGTTAGTCTTTTCTGCGGATCAGTAGATTTCCACTCTACTCTGGTAAAGGCTTTCTGCAGTGATTAAATAGAAAGGTAATCAGTGCAACAATTAAAATACAAAATTCATTAGGAGCATAGTGTGAAAAAGGACCCAGGATATCCAATCAAACCTGCAGTCTGTCATTTTAGAGTGCAAACTAGGCTGTCACTTAAAATAATAAATTTTCATCTTTTTTTCAGATTTCTTTTTCCGTCCATCTTTTCAAACATTTCCCTGTTATTTCCGTCCTCTTTTCATGTCTGGAAGGGCATATCAGTACTACAGTGTGTGGTCGATACTAAAGTGGAAACCAAATGCAGTTTTAGAGCTGAAATTTCAGCTCTGTTGTCCCTTACAGGCAAAAGTCCTTTGTAGCAGATCTGGGGGGACAGTAATTCCTCCCAGTCCTGAATGATTCAGTTGTTGCCTCTTGAACCTACAGGGTTTTGTGCACTGCTGAAAACACCATTCAGCAGGTTGTTACGTTATCATCTCAAGTTGTGAAGGATCATATATTCTGCAACCTCAGCTGGCTGTCAACACACTTTCTCTGACTTTCATTGGGCTGTTGCTGCTGAGAGCCAAAGGGCTCCCTGCCAGACAAATTAAGATCCTGAATTAGAAACCAGAAGGTAACTAAGAGGAGATGCATGCATTGCTTTACAGATTACAGGACAGTGCCTGTGATGGGAGCACACAAAGGAGTGTGATCAGTTTCAGTCTTAAATAAGATGGATGGACATAGAAAATGAGGCCAGACAAGAGAGCCAGCTCCCACTGAGGTTGTGTGTATTCGGAAACTGAAGCGGTTCAGTCAGTGTTCTGTGTAGGCTTTGGCTCGTGCTTCTTATTGCGCTGTACCACAGGGCAGTCTGAGCATCGTTCCTCTCTGATAAACAGCCCCAGAGCCTCCCATCCGTGTCTGCGCCCAAAACCAGCGAGTGCTGCCAGCCTTCTCCTGCGCTCCTCCGAGCAATGAGAGACATCCGATGTTATCAGCGCCGCAGATTGCACAGCGCTACTGCCAAGGGCTTGTCTCATGAATTCACAGTGCAGTGCAGAGATTTCTCCCCCCCCCACTGAAAGCATTATGTTGCACACATCATAAGACAAATCAGACTTAAATATAAAAGAAGAAAGCTACAGGAATCAGACAATACAGGATTTCTCCGTGCTTTGTTAAAATGTATAAAAAGGTCTCTCTGTGCACAGAAAGCGGACATGAGCCTTTGTCTTAAATGACTGAACAATTATGGTGTGTCATAACCTGCTGTGAGATTCCAGCCCTGTTGGAAGCTGCTCGCAGCTGTCTCTGACCTATTTCTGAAGCTGATGGATGGAAGGTGAAAAGAGCCCTTTGTGTGGCTGCCTTCTGTGTTTCTTGGGAAGGTGCACACACTTCAGTGCTGATATCTTGTGCTGTGCGTCATTGTGCATACTGACCGTCCAGATCAATAAATACGATGATTCAAATAGGGACAGGTGGAAGACGTTTAATGCGCTGCGTCCATGGAGGCGGCTTTGTTCCTGACCTGGTTAGAGCTGCTTTGAGAGAGCATGAGAGAGACGCAGTTCAAAAGCAAGGCTGCAGAAATCCCCTCCCCACACTTACCCTCATTTACAGCTACAACGGTTGAATGCAGATGAGTGAAGATCTCACATCTTTTTCTTGTGGCTTGATTGCATGCTGCAAAGTTGTTTGCTTGAATAGCTTGCCCTGTGTTTGTCAGTTAGGAACTGTTCAACTATTTAGCTGCTTCATAAGTGCTGCAGGTCTCTGCCTTTCTTCTGCTCTAGGCAAAAGTTCCAATGTTTTTGGGCATTGTTGTGTTCAATCAGCACTCAATATGGCAAGAATGAAAATAGCACATTGCAGTTTAATGTTTATTAAGTGGCCTGATGGGTATTTGTCTATGATTGATTCAGCAGACAGCTATAATGTATAAGGTTTACCTAGAAATGAGATTTGTGCTTAATATGCAGGCATGGATTTTTAAGATTATTACCACTTTATAGGTAACTAATTATATCCTCTGATCAAGCATATTAATATACTGTTGTACATCTGGTGCTTTCTGTGCAGCGTTGATGGGCAACAACACGAGATGAAATACCTTATTGCCATTGCACTGATAATATGGGACTTTGTAGTGAAGTTGTTTTCTGTTGCTCGAACGTAAGTCTACAACCAACTGTCCATAGTCAGTAGCAGCCTTAAAGGGTTTAGGACTGGACTGAAAGAGTGGGACTTGTGATAAGGGGCAACTGTTGACACTTGCAGGTTGCAAGTTGCAGGGACAGGAAATGAATAGCTTGTGGTTTTACATTTTTTTTGAATCTGCTCAATCAGCAACTGTGGGTTACTCAGTGTGGCCTCATTTATACTTGAAAGTGAGATGGACTTTAAGACACTTACTGCCTCCACATGGGTCCACTGAAGGTAAATATACTCATCTGTCTGCTGTCTGCGTGCGAGTCCGCGGGGTCCACATCTGTAGTGATGGATGAATAAACCTATAGCCACATATATGTGTCTGTTTGCCAGATCCCAGTTCTGTCCAGAAGGAGATGGTAATGCACCTGAAGCCGGTTGGTAACTCCCAAAACCACCAGAAGAAGAAGAACTTAGCCAGCTAAAATGCTAAAGTGATTAACAACTACTAATAAACACATGGATGGATCATATTTATGAACTATGGGCGAGACAACCGTTTGATGTGTCTTATCTCACTGCCACGTCCTCGTCAATATAGAACATTCAGTGGTTTAATGGATCAGGGATCAGATAAGCGCTTCCACTGCCCCTTCTGTATGATCTTTAATGAAACATGTCATTTGAGTGTAACTTCAGCTGCTGTTATCACAGCGAACAGACACACACACGGCTTACTGACAGTCAGAGTTGGAGCTGAAGGAAACATTATGTAGACGGACATATTGGCACCTTTTCAGCATCTGGCTAAAATGAGTCTCAGCTCAGATAACTATCCATTGTATCAAACTGCACCACACAGAGGGAGGGCAGCTATGTAGTTTACAGAAGTGGCTTTAATCGTTTTACTGACCACATAGAGTATGTGCTAAGTCATTTTCAACTCAAAGAGCACATGAAACCAGTTCTTTACAGATACCAACTGCTATTCATCAAAGGAAATGTTATTCTCTTTTTCTTTTATGCAAGCCTGAGCTGACAGTAGGCATATGAAAGGAAATGACACTTTAGCTGTGGTACCACCAGGGTGCCCCAGTTGTTACAGTTTTGATAACTGAGTAATCGTTTAGGCAACCTTCAAGAAAAATACCAAATATTCTCTGCTTCTAAAATGTTGTGATGTGCAGCTTTTGTGTGTTTTATATAATTGGAAAATGTAATATCTTTGAGTTTTGGACCATTGGTGGGGCGAAACAAGCCGTTTGTCACCATTATCTTGTGGTTTAGAGTTGCTGTGGTGACCTTTTGCCTCCTACAGATATGTTTTTCCTTTAGTGGGAGTAAAAGAGTCAAACGTTGCACATTTCAGTCATATACACACATGCTCAGCCGCACACAGTCCATCATTTACTGCAGAAAAGCCTGTTGAACAGTGGGCAAAAACAAGAACATGTAGTAACAGACCGTGTATTTGAAATTCTGTTTGGGATCTCGCTTGTCATCAAGGAAGATGAATAGTAGGCTATCCAAATGTTTATATTTCGAGGGAACTATAAACCCTCTTGCATAAATTCCCTACAGCCCCATCAATCACAGAGCTCACACTGTCTGTGAGATGAGGCTGTTCTGTGTAGCCTCTCTTTCAAGAGCCATAGCAGCATTAAACTTTAAATGACTTTGCCTGTGTTTATCCAGCAGTAGCAAGTATTCCTGCTTAGTCTCTATAGCTAATCTACACCACACTGTATGTACTTATTTCTCCTTTCTGAAAGAGAAGCTTTTAGTGGCCCTGTGTAATATGTGTGATTCAAATCTGTACTGTGTGCCTCCATTCAACCTCTGCCATTCAATCAAATGAACACATTTTGGTGTGTCACCATCCTGCTCCCTACGTAGGAGCTTCCACACACAGCGACCTCCAGTTACAGGTACAGTGTGCCTCTGTGCTGTGTGCTCTGCTGCAGGTATAGACTGGCTGCAGTGTGCTGCAAAAGTTACAGGCTGCAGATGTGTGCATTCATAGCTCGTTCCTTATTTTCCTATCTACGTGATCTTCAGCAGTTGTGGCGTCATGCGTTACCATTTTTAGTGTCTGGTCTTTGTGTGTGAAGTTGTTTCTCACCCTTTGAAAATCCATCCGTTGCCTTATACAGCAAGGCACAAGGCTTTGCTGTGTTTCTGCCTGAACGAAATGGTTTGTCATATAGACAGATTATTGACCTCAGTGTAGTGCTGGAGCAATCCATTCATTGATTAATCAGTTAACAGAAAATGAACTGTCAGCAACTTTGATAATTGAGTAATTGTTTGTCATGTATTAAAGACAAATAACCAGATATCCAGCTTCTTAAACATGGGGATTCACTCATCATCTGTCTTTTATATCATTTTAAAATAATACGTGTTAAAGATAATAATAAACAAGCCATATCAAGATGTTGGTTTTGAGCTCTCTGAACTTGTAAGGCAAGACATTTTTCACTATTTTGACTATTCTTTGTATAGTCTGAATTATAGCTAACACTGCTGACTCACTGTCCAATTATGAGGGTTTGTTTATTGTGTACATGTGGTATTGGTTTAGGCGAGGAACGCCCTCATTATCTGTGTTTATCAGACCCACCAACTGACCACTTATCTCTCTTTCCGGTGTCTGTCTCTCTGCAGGATGCAACAGGTTGGAGTCAGTCCCCTGAGATGTTACTGAGCGATGAGGATGGGTCAGAGAAGGAAATCACACCGGTGAGGCAAACAAGCCGTACGCCAGCCCCCAAAAAACCACTGCACCGCTACACCGACTGACACCACCATGCCCCGCCTGCCCTCCTGAGTCTCCTCCCTCACCTCTGCACCTTCCCTCGGTCACATCAGAGTCGCAGCAGCTCCCTGCAACCCCCTGTCAAGTCAGCATGGCTACACCCTTCCTGTGGAAGCTGTCATCCCAGAAGCTGGGCTTCTTCCTCGTCAGCTTTGGGTTCATCTGGGGCATGATGCTGCTGCATTTCACCATCCAGCAGCGAGCCAGCCACGAGAACAGCGCTGTACTGAGGCAGCAGATCCTGGACCTCAGCAAGCGCTACATCAAGGCCCTGGCTGAGGAGAACCAAAGTGTCATGGATGGGCCCTATGTGGGTACCATGGTAATGGAATAATAAAAATATGATGAATTAGCAGCATATTTCTTCTATGATATCTCGTGCGTTTATGGATTTCTATTAGAGATGTTTGGGATAACCTTCCTTGCAAATTCACACGACTCAAAAACATATGTGTATGTGTGTGGTCAGACTGAGTTACGGGCTCTGTTTGAGCCATCACAACAATCGGAGCACTAAGGGGTTTCAAGTTACTTCATTTCCTCATAAGCCGTGTGTCACAGTCATGCTGGGCTGTTGCCACTGTTAATCAGAACAATAATACTTCCTGTGTCTTAGATACCGCATGCACCATGTCACTTCAGTTTCATGTTGTTTATATATGAATGCAGCAGAGACTGGCTTACTCATCATACGCTGT
>NW_023340206.1:5864312-5866478 GCF_004916995.1 Morone saxatilis
AGGGAGGGAGGGAGGGAGGGAGGGAGTCCTTACCGCAGTTCCAAACATTGCTAAATGTCTTCCGTTTCTCTGCCCCCACTTTCCGATCACTCTTCAGCTGCTTCTATCAGATCAAGCCAATAAAAAGCCCCCAAATAACCCACAGTGCTCATGTTTATTTAAAGGTACGTGTGGGAAATGCCAGCCCACTATGGAAAGTAGCACCATATCCAAACTATTGTCAACAGTACTTTTGCAACAGTATTGCTTTAGCAGCTTGAAGGAAATCAAACCTCAACATCTGTGCATATTTATTCAAGTAATTAGTCATGTGTAATTCAATATGACTTGGTGTTAATAACTCAAGATGAAGAATAGATTAGCTAGAATTCCCCAGATATGCATTTTTTTTTCTTTAAGAAGAGAAACTATGCTATAAACTATTTACAAAGGAGTTATCATCCTCATTAATCATGTGATTAATTTGGGGTAAATGTATCCTCGTGATTTTCCTGTAACATCATCCTGGGGATGTTTCCAGGGAGCAGTGTCCTGTCCAGTTTGTTTTGTTCACTTATATGATGGATTGATTTTCATGGTGCTGTCTGAGTGTGCTGACCGCCGTCCAATATCACATCGAAATCCATTTCATGTTCTTGATTAGATAGGGAGACAGCAGGGTACTTTGTGCTTCCTGTGTTCACTCACTTGTTCGATGATTTGCCCTGATATCATTTGTAATGAGTTTAAAGGGAAACAAGGTTTCCTCCTTTGCTGCCCATAAATGACCCATAAAATCTTAATGCAATTGAATTTAATATTGTGTCTCCTGAAAGGCCATTTGGAGCATGGTTAGAATATTGCTTTATGAGTTAGAGCTGATTGTAAGAAACGCAAGCATGAAATAAATGTGTCAATCAGCTTGTTTATACATGCCGCTTTAGATTCTTTTTGGTTGCTGCTAAATATAGTGTGTAATGTAATGTGTAAATATCAAACTCTTTTCTTTCAGTATCTTCATGTTAGGTATCGTGTTACCACCTTATTTCTTAATTGTTCTCCTGGAAAGGGGGGAGAGAGGGGGGATGACACAAAGGGCCACCGGTGGATTTGAAGCCATTACCGCTGCAGTAAGAACTCAGCCTGAACTTTTTAAGAAACTTATGATTTTTAGAGATTATTATGAACCAAATGTGCACCCCTTTGATCAAGATTTTAATGAACTATGACTTCTTGTGTCCTTTCATCCAAGTCTTTCATTTCAAGATTATAAATCTTACTAATTCCAAACTGGCCAAAATCTACTTGTATATTCTCACTTAATATTGTGGACAGCTTTTCTCAGTGTTTGTAAAACCCAGCCCGAGATTTTAATTGGACCAGGACCAAATTATATTCAGGGTCTTGTTTTACTGCTATCTTGCATCTGACTCAGACTTGCATCAGTATGTCTAACCCTAATCCTAGTACCTAATACCTGAGCTGACCTGAATGGATCCGAGCGTCCTCAGTATTTGCTCTAATCACAGAATGAATATATAATCATAACTTGAGGAAATGTATTAGGAAACCAGTAGACGGGGGGGGGGAGATTTATGCTGTTAAACGACAATTACTTTTTTAAATTTGATTCACTGCTAACAAATTGGTTAGGAAATTATGTTCTGTCTTTCTATCGCACAGTTGGCTTCACAGTGTTTTATTGTTGGTACGGGAGGTGAGAATAGGACTGTCAGTTGTTCCTGTGAATTAGTCTTTTGAAGCATGTAAACTAATTATGATTGGAATTAGCTTCTATGAGTTTGTTCTGAGGACACAAAGTATTGTTTCTAGGCAGCCTCTCATAACTTATTTTAACAATTTATGAACCATCCTAATAAGCTAATATGCAGTTTTATCTTCTTTAGTAAACCATCATCAATGCTGATCATTATTCTCTCGATTAATGTTCATTAGTCTTCATCACACTTAATGGAGATTAGGATGAAATATCTTGTTTTGTACGACCTACACTCAGAAACAAATGGTATTCAGCTCACGATCATACAGGGAAGAGCAGCACATTCTTTCTCTTTAAGGAGCTGGAGGTAGAGAATATTTGGCACTTTTTTTCTTGAGGAATGGCTTAAATGACTTATTGATTTCTCTTGATCGAAGTTTTATCTCTGTAGTCTTTCTGTGGATTGT
>NW_023340206.1:5866519-5879051 GCF_004916995.1 Morone saxatilis
ATTGTTTTTGTTCACTTTTGATTTTGTTCCTTTTTTCCCTCTGTTTCAGTTTATTCATATTTGGAACCTATATGCTTCGATCAGAACTAGGATAGATATGAATATCTGTCAGTTTTATGTTTGTCTGACAGTTTCCCTTCCTCCCTTTAGATCCAAGAAAGAGCAGCACTATTCAGTAGATTCCAGGAGTCGGTCTACAACTGCACCAAAAACATGTCTCTATAGCCGAAGCTATATCTATATCCAATCTTCTTCCTCCACAGTAAAGTCAGACATGACAAGGATATGATCTTTCCCGTTCCAACCCCTTTTGAAACCGAGCCATGCAGCCGGGCATGACAAGCCACTTCACACCGTGACTGGTTACCAAATGGTTCAGCAGTTATTGTGGATTTCTTTTGTGGCATGGACACGTACCGCACTGCCCTGGCCTGCTCTGTAGGGCCACAATCAGACACCAGAAGAATCCAACTGGGGTGTGGTGTAGGCTTATATTGCTGCTCTAATCCTTTCCATCCTCCCGAGGGCGGAAGGTCATTGTGTGCTCCTTCTGCTTCTATCTTCACTTCGTTATGTTACATTTGCAAGATATGGAGACCACTACTAGGCTGGGTTGAAGCTTGCCTTACAGATGACAATAAACAATAGGGATCACTGATGCTTTGGGCTTATGTTCCCCTGTAATGACTTCTTTTTAATACTCATGGGCTTAATGGAAAACCCCAGGTCATTGTGCATGAAGATTATCGTATATGACACTGTTATTAAAAGCAAAGGGAAGTTCGGTGTGTTTGTCGCTCCAGGATTTGTTTTGCAACTGCATCACCTTGCTAAGAAACATTGAGACAGGCAGAAATGTGTCCCTGGGTGTTGCTATTACTCATCGGGTTACCTGGCAGCAGTGTTAGTGTACAGAGCATTATAAACAGTGCCATGGAACACACTGGCTAATGAAGCCTCACATTTAATTATTTTAAAACTAGAGAAATTTCTCCTTTTTTTTTGCTTTCTGTGTCACTTTGTGGTGACACATTTTTAAATTTTTTTAGAAACCTGCAACGAATAGACAGGTACAATGCTTTATTACTACCTACTAAATACAGAAGAAGAATAGTTGTAGAAGTTACATATCATACGCAATGAACTCTGCATAGCATTGACGAAGTATGCTCAATTTTGTACAACTGTACACCTGATGTAATTATTAAGTTCAGTAATATGTGTACATATAAAAAGCCAAACATCCACAGAAGCAGCACTGTACAATGTTTAACTGTCCAGTAAAAACAAGAAGCGTAACTTCACCTTCAGCCAAACCAACCCTAACCCTAACCCTAACCCTAACCCAACCAACAAATTATTCTGCAAATTTTAGTATATCTTATGTTTAAAATACTACAGAGCCATCAAAACCACTGGTAAATTACCAGAGGGCTTGCTAATGTAATACTGTTTTCACTGGGATAACCATAGATCATAACTGTCATCCTGGAGCTGGCCTCGCATCTACTAACAATGCTGGGGAAAATAGTCAATGAGGCATTATTCTTAACAAATCTAAATCTAAATTGTTCCTTTATTGCCTGAACAGTTGTAGAACAAAATGAGCAGTTATTATAGACGCAAAAGTCCTATAGTCTACAGAAGTCTCAAAGTTTCTTTTAGATGTGGCCTTTGACGTGTGACTAAAGAAGTATAACCGGCCTATGAAAACACAAGTACAGACAAGAACACAGTCAAAGGCCTGTTGTCTTGTGTGTGTGCCTGAAGTTTGTCGCACAAGATTGGTAGATTTGTTGCCTTTTTAAAAGGATGAAGCCAATTATACACACGAGAAGTTTACATATGTTTGTCTTTCCTGTTATGAAGCATGTTGTTATTCGCGTTAGTACAAGCTAAGATATTTAACAAGCCTGGTGAATGTCTCTGATGTACAGCCTGAAGTCAGTGGGCACAGGCCTGTGTGCCAGAGGTGAACAGAGGGGGGCATTAACTCTGGGCTCACCCTTTTTTTTTCTAATTATGTTAGCTTGGCAAGGCTGCTGCTCCAAAGCTTTCCGTTTGGTTTCTTCCCGGTCTCGCTGCGCTGCTCCCTGTGCATCTGCTCCTCCCAGCGCTCAGCTCATCCAAATCAGACAAATGCTCTGGCGTTTCTCTTCACACGGATCAGGCTGGTGTGCTCTGCCAGGCCTCGTTGCGCCCTTGCCAATCTCTCTGACGTGATGAAAGCTGGCGTGTCAAATGCATCACGGTGAGGGGAAAATGTGGCGCTTGTGTGTGATAGACAAGCTGCAATTATCATCATCAGAGGAAGGCAAGCGTGATGAACTCTGGATCGGTTCTGTACACATATAAGCCAATGCATTGAAAAAAGTATGCTCTGAGTTTGACAATTGTGACCGAGCTCTTTGCTCTAGACCAATGTACCAGTTACAGCGGCTTGGAACGGCTTCACATTTCTCTGTAAATGTCACTGCAACCGCTGCAGGTTACAGTATCAGACAAATACCACAATAAATAAGGGCCAAAAAATGCCATGCCTTAACATTTTGAATGTACGCCCTATCCGTCTCATTACTAGTCAGCGTCCCTCCTGCCCGTCCTACCATTAGCTGTGTCCTATGCAGATAGATGCTCACAGAACAAAAGAAATGCAAAGACTTAAATAAAACAGCAAGGTCACTACGGCCCCACTCTAGTTTTACATTTAAACGAGCTTGAAGCTGACCGCCTGAAATCCAACGATTTGTTGTAGTAAAGAGATAAGGAGTTCCCAGTTGTACATTTTCAGGCACACTGTAGTTGAGCAAGATTCATGCATGTATTTACTGTAATGATAAGCTGGGTGATAGTGAAAGAATTGGAAGCTCTTTCTCAGTCAGAATAAATTGCCCAGTTAATCAGATAAAAATCTATTTAATAAGTCTCGTATGCTCTCTCGGAAAGTATTCCATGTATGGTCATTCTGACGCTCTGATGATATTGCACAAGACTAAAACCTACTTGTGTATATGTTCTATAATTTATTTGACACATTTTATATATTAATATATCACACTGTTGCTATGACGGCTATGATTTAGTAATATCAAACCGCTGTACGATGGTTTGTTTGTGAATTGACAGAATCTGAGAAGTGTCTACCGGATCACATTTTACATTATCACAACCATTGATTTACACTACAGGTTTCGTCAACATGAAGTGAGAAATGGTGAACTGATAAGAAATCGTTCTCGATTAGGTGTGTGTATCTCTCCCTCTCAGACGCTTCAATATGTTTGTAGATGCAGTTGGATGCAGCAGGGGCTGCTAACGCTAGCATTACTTGTTACTTGCTGATGTTGACTGCTCCATTTGATGACTTTACTGTCAGTGCATGTCTCCTTCTTAAATTAGTATTTGTGCTGATAGACTGCTGATAAAATGAAAGTGTCAGGCAGCAGTGCACGCCGCGGTCCAGACGTTTCTTTCTGTGTTGACTTGTTGTGGGTGGCTTGAAGTAGGTATGTGATTTGAGAATTTAGTGAGCTAGTCAGAGAGACGTATGTGCAGAAATATCTAATGCATCTCCAATTATCTAACGCACATTCTTACTTGCAGACTTGAAGAAGACCCTTGCAGTGTTGCTGGATAACATCATGTTGAGGCTGGGCAAGCTAGAGTCCAAGGTGGAAAACATCTACAATGGCACAGGGGGCAACCTGACCAACAGTCCCAGCACTGCCACACCCAGCGTCGCAAACTCCGAAAAAGTTAACGTGGCAGGTATGTATTGCATGTTTTGTTTTTGCTTTTGAATAGTTGGGAGTGTTTGTGTGCATGTTGTGGTGAGGTGGTAAGGGAGGGAAAGCTGAAAGGATTTGTCTTAAGTCTGGATTTGTACGCATCTTCGATAAAAGCAGAAATCTGGTCCCAAAGGATTGCAGCTCTAACTGAAAAGGCACAAAAGAGCTGTCTCTCCAGATGCATCCCCGTGGAAGAAGTTGGCGTCAGAAAGCCATTATTCTCATGAACTCTGACTCATGAATGGGCACGTTTATACAGTTTTTCCTTCCAGAAAATCCCTGTTGTTCAGATTATGAAAGTGCATGATAAACATATAGTAGCTGAGACCAATTAAACAAATATAGATAAGCCGATTGTGGCTCTTTTCTATGACCCTTGTTTTATTTCGAAGATTCCCATCGTGAAAAACATTCCCGAGGCTTACAACCAGCTAAACTCTGCCAGTATTGCACAGTGCACACCAGGCACTTTATGGGACCAGACCGCATCCTTGGACATAATTCAAATAAGGCCTCTGTTCACGCTGCATGACCCTTTTATTAGTTTTCATTGATTTTCCTGCCAGCTTTCAGATGATGAATTCAGCCCAGTTGAGAGAGTGAGGTGTTGGTTTTTCTGGGATCCTGGGACTTGCTCTCCGTTGTTTGTGCAGCATTAAACAGTAGGAATGTGGAGTCTGTGCTCTGAAGCAATATATGGAGAATTGGATTAGGCTGATTGAGTTGTACAAAGTCACATTTGAATGGATCTAATCCTAATGACAGCTGCTGCACTGCCATTTATTATCAAATGTTCATGCTGCCTTCGTAACTTTCTGTCTTTTAAGACCTTGAATTGGATAGCAATAAGTTTACATGATGAATGGACATGAACGTCATATGAAAATGACTGATGGTTATCAAGACGATGAACGTCATAGACAACCTTCTGACATGTCATGATGACTGAGAATCTGAGTTCCTTGTTTCTGTTGGAGACCTTTTTCTATTAACATCAAACCACTAGTGTCACATCCGTTTGCTTTTTCTATAGCGCCTAGAATAGTATTTCTTGTTTCATGTGAGTGATGCTGTAATCATAATTTAGTTTCGGTTACTCTGTCTTTGGATCCTCAAAGAGCTTTTCTCTTATCCTCAATTAAAGCTCATAGTCACAATCATATTCATAATAAAGTCTTAACAGAATGTAAAGAAATAACTGTTTGTGTTATGTGAAAGATGTATTCTTCTGCAGAGATATATCTACTGAAGTTAGCATGCTAACCAGCTAGCCCCCGGCCTCTCCTGTATACCACTTTGCATCTCAAGAGCCTATAGTGAGTCACTGTAGCATTAAGTCTGCTCTTAGTCCAACATAAGTCCTATTAGAAAATGACAGTGATTTTGGCAGCGTAGCCTCCTCAGGTACACACCATGTCCTCAGATAGTGTGTTTACACGCTGCACACACTGCCGGGTGTGTACAAGAGTTGGTTCTCTGACTGTTCTCAATCCGGCCATTGTGGACACTAGAGATGAGACACTAATCTCATATACCATTGTCGAGGCACTCTTGGCTTGAGCTCCTCTGTTGTGCAGCGATAGTACCTGGACTGTGAAACGCGTCAATAGACCTGCAGTGCCCTGTGCGCTTAAAACTTCCAGTGGTACCCCTGAGAGACAACATTTGGATCCTGAATGTGGGTCAATCCGACAAAGCGGCAACCACATCTCTCTTGGCAATGAACTAAAGGCCCCAACACTCCAGAGTATCCATTGGAGCATGTCTCCTGTCTTGGAGTGGGTGGCAGGCAGCACTATTGCCAACTCCACTAGTGCTCCTCCCTGACTGGAAGGTAATTACAGAGATAAGAATCTGGACAGTGAGGGAAACACGCCTGGCTTTAAGAGAAGCTGCTATCAAGATGGAGCAGAGCAGCAGCCCAGGGACTGCACTGTTTCCACCTCAATTGTATAAATTTTCATAGCAAAGGCCTCTTAAAGTATTGCAGAGGAAGAGCAACAAGATGGCATCGTTTGCAGAGCACCAGTGGAATCTCAAATGACGAAAGCAATGTGGAAAACGTGACGGTAATATGACACTTCTGTCTGCCATCACACCTGTACCTGACAGGGGAGAGAGTGCTAAAAGATGGTTCAGCCTAGTAACTGATTGGGGAAAAAACGCCAGTCAGTTCACTTGAATGCTCGTTGAATTAGACATTATGTGACAGAAATCCGCAAACGCATAAAATAACTGGCATATGGAAATAGAAGTCTCATTATCTGCAATATTAGGATGACAATACAGTGCAATTTGTCTTTCTTAGGAAACACACTGCATGGTGTTGGATACACTTTTATTTCTCCCCATAGTACCTCTGAAATCCCTAATTGCACCAATTTTAAGAAGGCTGCTTTGAAAGAAAAACATGATTGAACATCCCTTAATGTTCAGGGACTCTGATGATTTGCTTACGGTTCTGAAATTACACAACAAAAGTTTAAAAAACATGTATTGAATATCCTGATACTTAATTGTAGCCTACTGAGCCTCATGTTAACATATTATCAATGTAGCAGCTACTATAAGTCTTTGTTGTCCTCCGCTGCTTACTGCTGCTGTTATGAACCAACAGCTGTGCACAGATTGTAGAGCACTGCTTATTTCTTGTGATTGGTCATCTTACAAAAATGTGGGCCGCTCTGATTGCTTTACAGTCACACTCCATTGTGTGTGCTGTAAGAACTGCGTTGGCGCTTTGAGAAAAAAAAAATGTTATTAACATGCCACGTTTAAATTTGCTGCCACGCTAGCTCTGTGTATGCACAGGAATAGCTTCGGCCTTGTGTGCTGTTGCATTTAGCCAAGGACAACAGGCGCAGAAGCCCCTCATAGGATCAAAACAAGTCGATCTGGCCTTAGTTGCTGCTCAGCAGGAGGCAGATGGGACTCGGTCCAACAGCAGTCTGTGAAGCCCTGTCTTGCCGTGTCTCGCTGATGTGGCTAATCAACCTCCCCAGCAGTGTTTCATCTGTGGGCCGGCCTGTGGCATGGAAATGTAATCTCCTCCTACACACACACACAAACACCCAGGCGTAGAGACAGATGTAATGAATGGTCAGGTGGTGATTTGCAGCCATCTAACAGGGCTTCCCTTCCCTCTTTCTCCGTTTTGTTCCTTCTGTGATGTATTTCTCCACCCCTTGCGAGTGTTTAAAGTTATCAATGTCCCCCTACGTCTCAGCCACACTGCCTGTGACATTTGGCTGATTTGTAGCATCCTGTCTGTCTGACACTGTTGGCTTTTTCTGTAAACAGAGACCTGTGCTTTCACAGCTCATGGCGTCTTCACTGCTTTGTCTCTTTCAGCTATTGATCCTCTGGTATCTTTGTTTGCCGTTCACAGTGAAAGATGAGAACCAAGGTCTCAGTGTCAACAAAGGAAAGGGACAAGGACAGTGTTTCTGCTGGGGATTGCAGGTGTCCTGTTTACCTCATGGTTTCATTGAACCCTGCACTTTATTTTAAACATTTAGCTAATGTCCGCCTTACAGTATCTAACTTAAAGGAGGCCAAAAAGGTTGATTTCCGTATTATAGTCGAGGATTATTTTCTTGCAGAATCTGAAAACTGAATCCACGCACAATCACCATACAATTATGGTTTTAATACAGAAAAAACATCTTTTTTTAGGGCAGAGACTGTGGTCTCCATTATGTCCCGGAAAGCCTGTTTACTTCTTCAGTGTACAGATCAATACTGATAAAGAACACACATACACACAAACCCACTCAGTGCTAATAAGTTGCTGAGAGTTGCTGTCTGCTCCCACACACTTTCAAACACTCGCATGAATCCTGACACTCATCACTGTACAGTTTAATTAAAATTTTAGCAGCAGTATAATTGAAAGCAGAATTAGAATCATTAATTTTGTAGTGGTGGTGATTTATACTTTGTCGTATTTTCACCTATGTTCACCTTGGTGTTTTATACTGCAGCAGCAAACTATTGTAAAAAATACAAAGTTACTCGAGGAAGAAGTTAATTAAAGGAATTATTTATATCCATCTTTATTTTTCCTGCAGATTAATATTGTAATCCTGAAGCTTTTTAGTCTTGGTTCATTTGGCTGGGTCAGCGGTGACAAATGCAAAGCATTTTCTGTGGCTGCTTCACAATAAAAGTCACCTTGTGTTTCGCAACTTGAAGGCTTTTAATTTAAAGCAGCTGCAGTAGAAAATGTTACGTTTGCATTCGTGGTGACTTGATACAATGCAGCAACAGTAAAAAGTTAACAGTCAGGCTGTAGTATTAATTAGATACAATTGCTGAATTACACACTTGTACTGTTTCCTGTAAATCCCATAAGTGTGTGTGGCGGCAGTTTGAAACCAGCACGCAAATGGTGGACTCTGCTAACAATAAAAACTACTGTATGAATACTGAATTCAGCAGCTCATGCAGAAAAATGACCGTTAAGAGTAAAAATCTGGTTTGATTTGTATTTGAAATGCAGTCAAATAACTGGAGGGGAAGTGTATCTCAGCTCCAGAGCCTCCACATCTGTGTTTATCGGCCTCCATCAGACAGCAAGCACAGACAGGCTCTTCCACTGCAACTGTCAGTGTGTGTGGTTGTGTGTGTGTGTGTGCGCAAGTTTTTCTTTTACGCATGGAATCCATCGCAGAAAAGCAAGTGTTGCAAGTGTGAATTTGTGACTATCTTGTGTTGTGTTATTGCAGATCCCTAGAGGCCCCTCCCATATGGAGTGCATCAGATCTTATAGTAGCGTTGTAAAGAAAGAGCTAGAAACTGCAGACAGTTTTGCTTTCATTAAGTTTTCTGCCGGGAATGCGTCCTGGGGCGTTGTTGACGGGGCTCGTGGGATCATCACACACTTATCTTTCACATGTTAATGCTTAAATCACACCACTGCTGAAACCCCCAAAATGTTGGCACAAGAATTTTAATATATACAACATATTTTAAATGTAACTCCATAGCCATGTTAGGCTCTGTTGTTAATCTTTGAGACAAAAAGGTCAACTGAGAACACACACTATTTCTAGCAGTATGCAGGTTCTAATTCATACAGTAGATACCAAATATATTAATATGATTGCACTGAGCAGTTTCATTTTAAATGTATTTAAAACTATTAACTGATTAATCTAGAAAATAATTGGTAGATATTTTGATAATGAAAAATGTTTCAGCCCTGTGCCATGTTGCTGTATTTAGGCTACTCCAAATTGTAACAAGTTCTTGAATCATTCAATATACATTATCTGTTGTTTAAAAATGTAGAAAAGTACATGCCTACATTTAAAGTGCACAAGTCTTGCAACACCT
Source organism: Morone saxatilis (assembly GCF_004916995.1). NCBI lineage: Eukaryota > Metazoa > Chordata > Actinopteri > Moronidae > Morone > Morone saxatilis. The sequence continues at coordinate 5,875,645 of NW_023340206.1, forward strand.
TTAGCCTATTCATAAGGCTCCCATCTTCTTTCTAGGACCTTTTTAAAATAATACATCAACATAGCCAGTGAAGAGCCTGGTGGAAGAGCACTTATCAAATAAATAAAGTGCCTCCAAAATGTCATATATCAATTTTTTAAAGTAATTTCTTTCCCTACAATTCATTATTCAATAGCTATAATGCAAAAGGTCCAGCGGTGTTAGTCTGTGAAGACTGGTTTTACCTGCTGTCTCTTAAAACAGACTGAGCTCCTCAGTAGCTCCTTGGCATGTAGAATAAAGGTAGCAGCATTGAAACTGCAGCGTTTTTCCTGAAACAGGGTCAGAGCTAGCAATGCTAATCGTCTTGTAAAATCAACTCACCAGTCAAATCACAGGTGAGTTGGAGCCATTCCAACACACCTACACAGTATATATCAATACACCAGGGCCCTACATCCACATCCACATCCACACATTCTCTCTCTTTCCTCTCCTTTCCCCACAGGCAGGCTCGTCCCTCTTGAGGTTTTCGGCTGATTAAGGAGGCAGGGGTGGGATGGGAGGAACATCTGGGGCTAACATACCATTGGTTGGGACACGTGCACCCCACTTTCTCACTGTCTCACTCTCAACTAATGTTTTCCCTCCCTCCTTATAGTAGTTAAATTCTGTTTTGCAGGAGCTCCACTGATCACCAAGTTTCAGAAATATTCTACAATCTCAGGGTGTGTTTCAGACACGCAAGTTTTACATTAGAGCTATGGTGGGAACCCCAGCATGTGAATTTACAGCATTGCCAAAGGAAATGCATACTATTTTCGTCCCCATGCTCTCTCTCGTTGCTCTCTGCATGCTGTATGGCTCTGCTTCTCTTTGTATGCTGCACTCACATCTCCCTCTGCATCCCCTTTCCTCCATTGTCTCCTCTCTCTCCGCGTCAGTGTTGTTATTGTTCTGGTTAAAGCCACAGTAGGAATATAATCTGCCTTGCCTCCTTCTCCCAAACATGACCATTTCTCCAGGCATTTATTTATTTGTTTATTTATTTACTTAATCCACATGCAAACACCCTCAGCACCTCCGGCTTCATCTTAAATTCACTGCAGATAGTTTTTCTCCAGGCACGAGTGCCAGGAACCAAATCGGAGGATGGAGCAGCACACAGGAATGCAAAGGTGCATTTGCACACAGTGTAAAGTGTCAACGTATGTGTGTGCCTATAACACATCTATGAACAAGTGTGTGACATTATACAGATAGCTAAAGACAGAAAGTCAGACGGTAAATTTGGTTCATGCAGTGTGCAGCTCTGTGGCTCTCGGGCTGCTTCGCTAATGACAACACACAGAATATTTTCAGCTCCACTGCAGTGCCTGGGAGTTAAACTGAAGCAGGCTGAGCATTTACTCGCTTCGCTGTTTACAGGAAATGCATATGTCTGGCATGTAACCAAAAACACTTCCTTAATTCAAGGAAATGGAAAATTTCCATGACACCTGTCTGTTGCGGTTTTTAATTCAGAGACACGGTTGGCTATACTTTGTTTCACTTCAAGACCCTCTCATCACAACAACAAAATTCTTTGGCGACACAATACACACGTCCTGCACGTCTTACAGCTTAAACCCACAGGTTTTCACCATTTTTTACAAATGAACAGTGGAACATTAGTCATAGGTCTGCAATGATGAGCGCTAATCAAGGTTTTCTGGCCGCCTTGTGTCCTTGCGCCGCTCTTGGTGCAAAATCTGAATCTTCCTCTTGGATATTTTCGGAGAGAACGGATCAGATTGCTCGAGCACAAAAGGGGGATTGATTACAGCCGGACAACAGACGTTGTGCTCTTTGCAGCAGAGGAAGGGAGAGAGAGAGGAAACTCAACGTTGGCTAGAGAGCAGGGTTACATTGGGGAAATTTGGATTTGGATTTGGTTTTTTGCCTCCAGGCCTTCACTGTGGAACACTTGTGCGGACCAGAGGCAGTGTGAGACATGTGTTTTGACCAACTCCAAACACGTGCCACTCATGCTGGGAAGCCCCTCTGGTGTGTGTTATACCGCTGTGTGCTTTCAGGTGGCAGGGCCTCTGTCACTGGTTTTTGGGTAATATAGGGTTTGAAGATTTTCATCCAATGTGTTCATTGTATGAACATGAGCTATTGTCATGTTCTTTCCCTCTGTTCCCCCCAGATGAGGTGAGAAAACTTACCTAGAAAGGGCATGGGGGGGAAAAGCCCAACCAGAACAAAAAAAAAAATCTCTTCAACAAGTGTCTGTAGGACTAAATGAGAGTAGTCTGTCTACCAGGTTTATTTGGCTAACCGGCTCTGGAATGGGTTCAGTTCAGGGTACAGGTTTTCAAACTGTGAGGCTTAGAAATGAGAAAAAAAATATGCTTCTTGTAACCCCAAAACTTATCTTAGAATTTAAACATTTGCAAGTTTTCTTCAATTTCAAAGTAATCCAGTGACGGTTGTCTGTACATCCAAACAAGAACTGGTAATGGCTAATTCAGCATACTTTTGATGGTGCCATTTTGCCAAAATGTAAAAAAATACTGGAAAAACAATTGGGACTCGAGTTGGAGCCCACAGCGTAGCTAACTGACTCCATGTCAACATTATACTTGTTGTTTAAGAAGATGGAGGGTGCTGACCAATCAACTCTCAGGAAAAATGTAGTCATCATTCCTCAGTAAAATCACTTACTATGGTTATTATGTCAGTGATGAAAGTAACAGTTTCTTGCACAACCATCACTAGTGCTGGAACTAACAATTATATTCATTATTGGCTGATCTGCACATAATTTCCTCAATGAATCCTTTTAACATACCAGATAACATAGCAGAAAATGGTGATAAATACCTGCTGTAACTTTCCAGAGACGTGTTGATTTGATGTCTTGTTTTGTGACAACCAACAGTCCAAACCCCAGTTTACTATCATATGACAAAAAGAAGTCTCAAATCCTCACTTTTGAGAAGCTGGAAGCAGCAAATGTTGCATTTTATTTAAAAAGTGACTAAAATATTACTATTTATTGTCAAATGTGGTAGCTTTGAGTCTCCACTATAGGTTTAAAACAGGACTTCTAACAAAATTAAATTAAATATTTTACCACACTACAGACTGAGTTGGCTGCATATCACTTTCTATTCTGGCCTTTTTTGGACACTTTTCCTTTCTCCTTTGGCAGCAGGAATACACGTCTTACTGTTTTCAGTTCATTATGTCACAAAAAAAGCACAGAAAATTCTCAATTAATATTGAAGTTGTTGAAAATCCCAGGTGTACACTTCCTCAGTGTGTGTTAGTGGTGTGATTATCTCCCCAACTTCTCTCCACCTGCACAGCTCTTGATACCGTGTGGCTGAGAGGACGGCGTCCATCAGCCAGCCTGCTTTCTGTCTAATTGATGAGCTGCC
>NW_023340206.1:5879151-5889433 GCF_004916995.1 Morone saxatilis
CACAAATCACACAAATCACACAAAACTCACACTCCAATACCTCTGCTTCTTTTTGCAAAGTGCATCTAAAATGAGTGTTTCTGAGCCAGAGGATCAGAGGACACAGATGAGGAACGCTGCACTGTTCACGCTCAAATTTTTTCTTTATATTTTTCAAGGTCTCACAACAGAATCTTCACTGTTCATTTCAGAAGTGTGTTTGTTATTGTCTCAAAACCCCCATAACCCTTCTCTTGTATGCCAATAGATGTAGTCACAATCACACTCATTTGGTTTGCACTGAAAAAACTGTCATTTAAGCACGGCCTTGGCAGATTTTATGCTATTTGAAGGAAGGTTTTTGCTTTAGTGTGCTTGAGAATGAAATCAATGAGGGAACGGGGAAAAATAGAGCAAGCGAAGTACACAAGAAAGTGAATAACATAAACCAGATGTCCTCAATCCAATTCTGGAGTAGTCAAATGTCAGATTACCTCATGGACTTGGACAAAAACGCACACACAGGGAGGGAGAGGGACAAAAAAGTGTGTGATATTACTTATTGTTCAGAGATGATGCTATTTAAGGGCTATCAGATGGCCAACACTGTGTGTTAAGAACTGGCTAATGGTGACCTCAGTACTGTGAGAGGCTCTTCGACTTCTTACGCAACTTTAAATGATCTCATCTGTTTTCTGCCTCTGGTTCTCTGTACATTTAAATCACTTCTTAATGTGTATTTTGCCTCATTATTTTTACTTTTATATGCTGCTCACCTATTTATATCATTTCCCCTCATGGTGGTGTTTTGTTTTAATCAGTTACAAATTAGCCTCTTTGTTTGCTTTTACTTCCTTGTTACTTTTGATTTGTGAACTTGTTAGAGTGCTGTTTGAAGATGTTTGTCATTTTAGCTCCATGGTACTGTTTGTCTTTCGCTAACATGGTGTCTTTGCTCCTGTGTTTGCTTGACAGAGGTGCGTTTGATGCTAGACTTATCATTGTTTGCGCGTCAGTCACACCATATGTGAGTGTCACATGGTATGTCTGATAGCAAATGTACAGCTGCCTTGGTGTGCTTGTGTTTGCCTGTGCATTTTCCTGGTCTGTGTAGACTCTGCTAATGCTCCTTGACGCTCTGTCAGGGTGTGTTAGTCTAACCATGTGTTGCTCAGCTTGAATACGTAGCAGCCAGTGATTGGACAAGTTACTTTGTCTAAACTGAATGAAAATGGATATGAAGTGAAAGAGGCAGGTGAAGAGTTTGGCTGAATTGATGTCCATTGAGATGAAGGACAAGGAATCCAGCTCTCTTTGAAACAGCACCACCTCTGCTGTGTTTGATTATGAAGGGGGCTATATTTAGCTGCTCCTTGGCAGCAGCTTCTTCTGCTTGATTAAAGCTCGGAGAAGATTTGCCTGGTGGCTTTGGCGCTCGCTGGCTGACTGGCTGAATGACAGTGTGAATGACAGGCTGCCCGGTTGGTTGGTTGGTTGGTCGGTTGGCGGACTGACTGGATGACTGGGCGTCTGAAGGATGAGAAAACAGCGACTCACACTGCGCTTTGTGGCTCTTGCATGCTGCACAAGACAGCCACTTTACTAAACAACAAATCACAAGTCAGGTTTCTTTAGGCAGCACTTTCAATAAATGAAATCGCCACAGTGTGATTTACAGAAAGATGGAGGGCACAAGGGCGATAAAAACAAATGACAAAATGAACTAGAAGGGACACGCAGAGCTCGAGTATGTGTGAATGGACGTGACTGTGAAAGTACTAGACAAGGGCCACACGTATGATGCGTAATTTCTGTATTTGTAATGGAGTAAATTGCGTGTATATGCACACCACATGTCACATGTTTACAGCTCAGTGTTAACTTTGTGGCTCCAGTACGGAGTCCGATCCGATACTTAAATGTGATCGGATTAAATATCTGTGATTGAATATGAGCACAAGCTAAGAAAAGTGTAGCTGCTTCCTATTTTGCCTCTCTTTACTAATGACAAGGGCTGGTGAGTGATAACAGAGTTTTCACCATCAGAGCTTAGCAAATTTTGACAACCGGGGTGTCATAACAGATGCAATCACAGATGCATGCAACCAAATTTTTCACATTCACACACAGTGTTCACGTTGTCAAGCCCAGCAGTTCAAAATAGGTGTTACTAGTTGGCTTATTACTTATATGGAAAGCAAACAGCGTTGATGTCTAATGTACTTTCTATCTGTTTGATAAAAATCAGAGTGTGAGTACTTCCTCTTTCCTACATTTCTTCTTTTTTACAGATGGAAATGATTATACATTGACTACAGTAACAAAGTATTCAAATCAGATATCATGTAAATTTCCCCCATTAACAGCTCTCAGTCCCCTCTGTGCCTGCTGAGCTAAAAGGTAGTAGTTATATTTGTTACATTATTTAATCATTGTTTTAGAGACTGACATTAAGAGCCGCTGCTCAGCTGTGATTGTTCCTCAGATCCTGATTAAGGTGATTAAGATACTTGTATGATGTGCTTAACAGTATCTGGCAGGTAACGTGTAGGTCTGTATAAACCGGTGTGCAGGAAGCTACCGCTGGTTGATTGTTGTAGAGACACACAGATACCACTATTCTAAAGACCAAATAGGGGAGTAGTATTATGATTACAATTATGTGTACATGAGCACAGTTTTAGATACGTGCAATCCTTGTTTATTGACAGAACGACACCTCAACAGCAAAAATACACAATCCACACAATAGTTTTAAATATCACTATAATGCAGATGAGTGGCATTTAATTCTGTAACAAACTGTGGTGAGACCTACACCTGCTTGCAATACATTTATTAGATAACAGCCAACTGTTTATTATAGATTGGCTAACCTCCCTAAATTGAATTGACTAAAGATGACATTTATGTTTTATGGGGTTTATTCTCCCAATGATAAGCTGTGGCTCAATCCTTATACAACCATACATAGACTCCATATCCCCTCCTTTCCTTCCCTAGGCGGTGACTGAAGCCAGGGATGGAAAATTGTTGGTGGCTTTCCATCTAACTGGTGATGTGTTTAGATGCAGTACTCTGTGGCACGTCATCACCACTTTTTTTTTTTAAATCTCTCATTCTTCCCTGGTACACACTGCTGAGGGAGCAAGCCAGTCAGTGAAAAAAGTTTTTCACAATAACCGAGGTGATAGAAGCTGCACAGGAAGAGGGAGGGAGAAAAAAAAGAGTTTACCAGTAGAATATCTGTTAACTGCATCAGCTTGTTGGTGAAAATAAAGTGAATCAACAGTGAACATCATGTAGCCGTCTTTGCTCCACCCTCCACCCCCACCCACCCGTCAGCCTGACCCAGTGCTGGAGCCGCTGATTAGCTTCATACACACACCTCCATAAATACACACCCTCCTCCTAAAACACCACCAACAAACTCATCACATCAGTCTGGTGTTTGCCTCTAAGCTTTTATCTATTCACCTCACAGTCTACCGTAATGCGTTATTTATATTCTGGCTATAAAGGTCAGTGGTGATGACGTTAACGTCTCTGAATGGGGATATCAAAAAGGTGATTATATGGAAGGGAACCCTGTGTGCAAGCCATGGATGATATTCCTGTGGTGATATTAAAAGCAATGTGGAAAAGATATGTGACCCTCCCTGTCTCACGGCAGTTGCATGCGTTATGTTTATTGTAGAAAACCAACTGTCTTAGATGCTTCTCAACCTGCGTTTGCGTCATTGTGGACTTGACTGACCCAGCTCTTAGCTCTCTGTGGTTTCCGCTGTTATGGAGTTCAGGTTCCCAAGCCATAGGTGATCCTGTTGGCTGACCGTCATCCCTGACCACAGAGTAATGGGCAGTCTCCAGCTGTGGTTTCAAGACTCACAAAGATGCAACCGGCCCGAAGTGCTGAGATTGCATCGCCTGTGAGGCTGTGCTTATCCACAGTGGTGCTTTGAGCTAAATGCTAATGTCAGCATGCTAACAAACTCACAATGACAGACATGATGACATGCTAAAGGTTAGGTTACCAGATATAATCATAACCTAAAATCTTTGATTAGCTTGTTAACATTTGCTACTGTAATTGGCACTGATCATCAAAGTCATTAGTGTATGTACAGTGTTTATAAAAGTACATCAAGTAGATGCTGGGATATTTTTATATTTGAGTATCTCTGCTGGCAGCACATTAAAGGTCAGGGATCACTATAGTCAGTAGGATTCATACTCTGGGCAGCTTTATGGAAATGCATCCAATAGTTACAGTAGTGAGATATTTCAGTCCAGAAGGGAGGTGGTGGACTGACTGACCAACATTGCAATCCCTAGAGCCACACTGTTAGCATTGCTTGAAACAACAAGGATGTGGCAATCTGACCTACACTACAATTTTAATATCTTTGTTGATATTTTGTAGCCATTAGATGAACATTGTGGCACACGCTCATTAGCCTCTCCACATAGCCATGTTGGTTGTCAGCTGGTTTGCATATTGGGTTTCTTCTTGTACAGTATCCTATTCTATGTTGCTCTGTTCTATCTGACACCTTTGTTAAGCCTCTTTGTGTTATTTCACAAGAGGAGACACATAAGGAAGTTCTCACTTTTAAATCACTACCACGAGAAAGAAAGTGTTGAGTCATCAAACAGATGCTGTCACCTTTGTTTTAGAAAAACAGTATTAAAATGCCATGTCATCTCTCTGCTGGTGTATCTGTCTATTGAGCCGGACGGAGAATTGACACCATCGAACAGCCAAATGACCCTATGTCTTGGCCAGGGGAGGCAATTTCTTCTACGAGCTGCTTATGTACAAGCTACTTTGGCAGGCCGCCACTCCGTATGTTTGGAGGTTCCTATCTGTTCTAAAGAAATCTATTGAGCTGTGATAACACTGAAAAGGGCAGGAGAAATCTGGACTTTTTAAAAAATCCCGATCAATTGGACATCAACGTCAAAACAAGGTGTTGATTTAACTAGTGTGAACAATCCAGCTCTTTGTCTCCCAGCTCACTGCGGCTGCTCATTCTTGTTCCATTATTCCCTGCTATACTTAAAAATGCTTTGCTGCCCAAAAATGAACGGTCACTGTCAGCACTAACCTCGCTGACAAATACAATGGATTTCCTGTGACTGCTTCACAACAAAAGCTTTTAATGTTTCTTGTGAATGGAGGAGGAAATTTGAACCACTTGTGTAAAGGCCGGACTCCGCCACTAACAATAAAAACTCGTATATAGAGAGGTAATTGCAGAATGTAAATGTATTTCATGGCTATACAAATGTTAAGGGTTATAACTTTAGTTAATCATGAAAGCAGTGAATTAGTCAACAACGGGAATCAAGAAATCTTGGGAACATGGTTGCGGCTGGAAGGATAAATGTGTGACACAGCTGTAGTGGCTGCAGTTCATGATTGAAAGATCCTCCAACACACACGCACAGAGCTGCTTGTAGTTACCCACACACCTACTGAATGTCTTGTCTAACGCTAACCTTCTAAATGACTCTAAATTGTCTGAAAGTCACATATATAATATTTAGAGAGCCACTCACTGAACTCCTTTCTCCACCTCCATACAGACAAACACACAGATTGTTTTTCCTGCCTATTCAAACCTCTGAAGGGAAAGGCTTTTTGTGCAGAGCAGAAATGTGAAAATGTGTGTTTGCATCTGCCTCACCTCCAGTGTGAAGATCATACATCCTGTTAAAGCTACAGACAGTTAAAGAATTTTGAAGCCGACTGACTTAACCTTATTGATTTTCTCTCTCTGTCTCCATCTCTCTGTCTCTCTCTGTCTGTCTGTCTGGTGTCTCTCTCTCTCTCTCTCTCTCTCTTTCTCTCTCTCTCTCTTGTCTCTGTCCTTCCTCCAGACCTCCTAAATGGAGCCCAGGAGAAGTGTGAGCTGCGCCGCTTTGAAGGTTTCCCTACAGGCTAGCTGAGGGGGCAAAGTCAAGGGTGTGAATCACACATACTGTACAAACACACATAAAGAAAGTCTTTCTATCTGTGCGTGTGTCGTTCACACTGTTTTCATATCTGTGATTAGAACAGCTCAGTTTGAAATAAGTAAAGGGAGAACTAGGTAGGTAACCTGAGCAAGAAAAAGAGCACTACCTAGAAAGATTCAGACTACATGAAGAGAAATTGTACCCTCACACCCACACTATTTGACTATTAACTGAAGTACAAATGCTATCTTTGGAAACCAGTATAGTGATTTTGTTTATTACCACGAAAACTCAACAGGGAATCTTTCATTTGTCTTGTATTTATTCTTTCTCCTAAAAGAAATACTAGAAATTATCAGTAGTGGCAGTCTTCACACCTGTTGGCAAATAATTACCTAATTACTAATCCAGCGTATCACCAGACTGATTTATGACCACTCACCTTCTAGCTCTGGTTTCATTGATCAACTTGTGCTAAAAACACAGTACAAATAAAAACTCCCATGCAGCCTCATACAAAGTCTGTGTGGGAAAATCTACCATCAGACAGGTTTAATTCCACTTTTAGAAACAACAGGGCTCCAGTGAGCCCACACACAAATACAGGTGCATACACACAAATAACACACACACATAAACAGATGTATGCACATTTTCAGTCCAGTGTTTCTGTTTTTGCATGTGTGCGGGTCTCCCTGGAGCTGATAGAGCCCTATCATACACACCATCTGCTCAGCCAGTCCCAATCCTCCACTGATACTGTCAGCATTTCCAACTGGGCGCCAGGCGATGCCAAAGCTTGCTCTACACGCACACACGCGCACACACACACACTCACACTCACACATGCCAGCCCACACGCGCATACACAAATACTGTACACAAGCCTGTTTTCACAAAGGCATCAAAAATCACTAAACTGGTTTTCCACAGCAGTTTTTATTATGGGTACACAGTTTGTAACATCTGACAAATCCATTTTCTCAGTTTATAGAGCTCTTATGTTGTCGTTTAAACAAATATAGTGCAATCTTCATGCCTTCATCATCCAAGTGACTCTGATCCAAGCCCATCTGCCAGGTCTCCCGTCTATGAAAACTCAATTTTATATTTCCCTGTGCACTGCTCCCTCAGGTTACTGTAAGTCAGCATGCATGATGTACTCAAGCCTATGAACTAAGCGGGATAGCTGTCAGTCCACATCTTAGCTCAACAGCCCTTCACTTTGCATCCCAGCATGTCATTCACAATAGTGCCACAGAAATCTGCCTGCTAGGGATCAGATGGGAAGAGAGCAGATAGAGGAACATTTTCCTTTCAAGGTCCATGTCCAAATGCTGCTGCACCTCCTTCCTCTATCTTATCATTTGGGAAAATTTAATGAAGATTCATGTTCTTCCGTCTTAGTCAAGAATGCCATTTTCACATTGATTTATTTCCACACACGAGAGCTACTCCAGAACAACCTCACTCTTTTCCTGTTGGCCGCTGAGCAGTTGCACTGGATGACTTGCACATGTATTTGATGAAAGGAAAATTATCTCTTTTATTTTCAAACCACAGATTTTCCATTTGATTCCAAGGATTGAAGCCAATGGCTTTTGATCCCGTTTCTCTAACCTCCTGAGCTATGAAAACATCCTGGATTATTTCCACGAGGATGGTGAAAGCTAGATAGCGAGCTAATGCTTTAGATTTTGTGCATTATGTATTCTCTCTGCCTCACAACGTGCCCACACACTACAGTCGCTGGTAAATTGCAGCCTCAATCTGGCTTTTTTTGTACGCATCCAAAGAGCTCCATTATTAGAATGAAAAAAGCTCTAAATGACAGTTGTTTGGCTGTCAATGTGAATGCCAGAGTAGAATTACTCTACAGCCACTGATAAAACCCACAGTGGACACATATATTTTACTGATATTACAGTTTGGCTGAGTGGAGGGGTGATTTCTGTGAGACTGTACTTGGATATTTAATCTCTCTTTTTCCTCCTCTTCCTCAGTGGATGAAGGAGATGTGGCGTTCTGACTCCTGCTATGGCAACTACGGCGTGGATGGATCCACCTGCTCCTTCTTCATCTACCTCAGCGAGGTGAGCCTTGTGTGTGTCTGTGTTTATTGTAAAGGTGTATTTGTAGTGTAACATTGAACATGTTTCACCAAGCTGGGTCAACTGATCAGCATCAATAAGTACTTCTTCCATGGAACAAACTCAACGTGGACTGCATACATGTGGATGTTGGTAACACTTCTGTTTTCACCATTACATTATCAGATGGTTTGAGAGTGTTCTTCACCGTGGAGGAATGGAAGATGCTGTCAGTTATCAAGTTTCCATTCAAATGTAGTGCCAAGTGTAACTCAGTTTCCATACAATCTTCAAAAGAAAATGCACATAAATGCAGTAATTCTACGGTCAGATTCCGTTAAATGATGGAAACGGTGGAAAGCATGATGGAAATGTGGCATTTATGTTAATTTAATGTATTTGTTAAAGACTTCTAATCAATCTACATACAATCTTCTCTCTAGCGATATTAAGTCAAATGCTTCATGATTTATTTGCTACAGCTGTTTCCATTGCACTTTATCCCATACCAACTTTTCCACATCTGGCAAGTGATGTTTAAGTCATTCTCTTAATACTTTTGGTCTTTTTTTTTGGTCAAAGGATTTGTTGAGAGTAAGAAAAATAGAGAATATCAGACTTATCCTTTTAACTTCAGCCTAAAACATCTCTACCAATCTTTTAAGTATGCCATATCAGTTGAGCTCTATCAGGAACATTTGCATTTAACATTTGAATAATTTAGCCCCTGTTAGTCCTAGCTTACAGTGAGTACATGAGTAGATTGAACTGGGATTTCTGCAACATGCCAGCACAGACAACCTAGAAAAATGCATGGTTAAGAGCCAGAGCGCCTCGACTGTAACCTGAGAATGATCACACAAGAATGAAGCGCTAAAAATAAGATAATAAGAGAGGTAGAGGGGATTTCATTTTTAATGAGAACAAATTAGAGTGCGTTGAGGACGGTGTGGGAGAAAGAGGAGATGATTCAGTGGGAAGGGAGGGAGAGGAGGGGTGGCGCGAGGTACTTCTTGAAGAGATGAGTTTTCAGCCTCCGAGGGAAGACGTGGAATGACTTTACTTCCCTGCCTTATTCTCTACATATCCTTGGCAAAGGGGAGAAAGCAGCCAGACCAGCATGGAGGAATCATGCATTATTGACGAGCACTAACATATAGAAGTGTTCCTTCAAGGGACACTTTAAGACTTTCAATTTTGCATGATTTGTCTTTGCCAAACCAGCCAACATGGCCACAAATTCCTTTCTAGTGGAGAAATTAATCTTTTTGTTAATTCTAATGAAAGTCAGATATAGAAATAAATCTAGTTTGGGGAAAAGGTTTTAATATTGTCCTTTCAGTTTCTCTGTAATTGCTTTCATTCATCCCTGAGACTAAACTAAAATCCGATCTGATGATTTGATATTACACATTTCCCATCATCATCTGCGGTCTTTAAACACTCATATTCTCAGATCCAGAAAACATCTCTGCTTCCCATGAGACGCGACTGCGATTGATCATTTCAAAGATCCTTCACAGATCATAGCCATGATTACTATTCTGCTTGATATCGATTCTTTAGCGTGTTCCTCATTCCTGTTCTCTTCTACTGGAGAAACGTCAATGTTAATATGTTTCATCAAGTGAGATTGAACATTTCCTGTTGGAGAGCTCTTCCTTGTTTTTTTGTGTTTAGAGAAGTAAGGTTTTTGTCGTGGCTTCGGCTCAGTAAAGGTCAGTAGCCGGTTATGAATATTGTATATGAGCTGAAAGCATGCAGTGAACTAAGGAGCACAGAAAGGCTGCCCTGTTTGGAAATAGAAGTGAGATGGACAACAGCAGAATCCATTAGGAGGGGAGAAACCTCTTTCTTTCTTGCTGTTACTGTTCATGTCCATCCAGAGCTTACGAAACAGGAAACAAACAAACACATTTGCTGTAAAGAATAGTAAAGATTCCAAACAGATGTATCTTCTCTCTGTATGTCTCCATCCCGCTAATCTCAGACAGCCCTCAGCCTTGGCTCCTGGTCATGTGATCGTACGGTTACCATGGCAATAATCATTTCCATTTAGTAACAGCTGCGATCGGGCCTATGTGTTAAAGAGAGAGACACACACTCTCAGATACACACCCTTTTCCATGTATAATTCATACTCGGCGACCACTGCATTAACCTTGCAAAGGGGCAAACCAGAGAGGGCAACATATCATGATGGATGTCAGCTGTAGAAGGTCAGGGCTCAACTAGCTGTGTGTGTGTGTGTG
>NW_023340206.1:5889533-5894600 GCF_004916995.1 Morone saxatilis
GGAGGGTCACTTAATTTAAATCAAGTAAGAAGAAAAGCCAATGTCAATAGTGACAGCAAAGTCAGAGCAGTATCTGTTTGACATCAAACAAATGATCCACCTAATGATGTCTCCTCTGGCTATATGAGCGTGTTCCACCTTTGTCTCGCTGGGAATTTATTACTACCATTCTGGCATGGAGAGCTGTTTGGAGGAATAAGCATTTACACTAGGTCACCATGGCCAGCATCATCTGTGTCTGCTTCCAAAGTTCTACGGTGGATATTTACTAAGGAAATCTACGGGGCCGATTCATGACACGCACACAATTGAAGTGAGACTGTAGCTAGGTTACAGCGAAACATCAGACAATGACAATATTGCAGCATAAAAGATGAATTATAAATGACTTTAAAGGAACAAAACAGCAGCAATGTGACGGTTGTTTTATTTCTCTCAATAGTCCCCTCCTTGAATATAATTCCCGAAATTGTTTCACAAGTGAAGTTGTGTTAAATATAAGATAAGAAGAGACTACAGTGCTTTTATTTTGAAAAGGAGGTTTAAACAGTACTGTGGATATGACTACAAACAGATCCTTTCACTCTGCTCTTTTGCTGGGAGACGCCTGCAATAAAAATATAGACTCTCTAGTGAAGCGTTGCTGCAGACGAGGCTGAGACGGGCCGCTCTGATCTCTTAAAATGGCTCCTTTGATTCTAAAATGTTGCTGACCCCTGATCTAGGCATTGGCTTTTCATAACTCATTGAATCACTGGTCTTTTTCTTGCTCTTTGGGTTCTGTAACTAACATTTCCTCACATATCGCCACCTTCTTGCAGTACCAAAGGTGTTTTCTCTTCAACTCTTAACCTTGTTTAACATAAGTTCAATACAGATAAAGTTATTATTGTTATTATTATTATTCAGTGGCAGAAAATGGCTGCACTCTAGTACATGTGCAACATGTGTGAAAACAGCCTGAAATGAGATCTTATTAAGTAGCACTTTATGCAAATCAGAGAAACTGCCACTGAGCAAATATTTGCGCCCCAGGAAGTAATTTGTGGCACGCGTAGTAAATTTCCATCTCTGACTATCAAGGCCTCACTTTAAACCGTTACCAAACATGCATTGGCTGACTTATGTGTTATGTATGTGTGTTCTTAAGTGCACACCTCTTTGTTGTTCTTATGTGTGTGTGTGTGGTTAACGGCTCATAAAATTTTTGTTTTGTTTGTTCTTTATTTGATAGGTGGAAAACTGGTGTCCTCGCCTGCCCTGGAGGACAAAGAGCCTGACTGAGGAAATAGACAGGAGGGGACAGGTGAGAAACACAGCCAACAGCTCCTGTAAACTAAAAGCACAACAGACACTTACAGTATTTCAGCTGCTCTTTTCAAGGGCTTTCATCACAAGTCATCGCTTGTACCAAGACAGATAATGGTCTCTTCACACTCTTGTTAGAAAATTCTGATTCTTGCAGTTGCTCCCATTTTGTAAGTTTACCTACTTAATGTCCAAATCAACAAAATAAAACCCCTTTTGACGGAGTTTTTCTTAAAGGTGGCAGCATTATTGCTAGAAAAAAAATGTTACTGGTAAGATAACATTTCAAGTGTCAACGCTTGTGGTCCAAGTGGCTTGAATGTATTAATTTTAAAGAGGCTTGTGTGTGTGACAGCTCCAGACTTTGTGACAGCAAGTTTTGCCATTAGCATACATTTTTAAACGGAGTCCCTGTCGACATTAAGTCCCACTCCATCATCCTGTGTAATGTGGAGGCGCCACAGAAGAAAATGACACTCGATGCCATTTGATGGGGTATTTAATTTTAAGAAACACTCGCATACATTAGTGTAGTTTTGAATATTTGATTGTTTAAAATATACCAAAATGGCAGTGAAGTGCGAGAGGTAATCTCCCATGCAGTGCGTATGATGATATTTTAAAACGAGACAGCAAATGAGCAAGCAGACTGAGGCTGATCCACAGTGTCAACATGCCTCGATGGCATAAAAGAGTCGAGGCAGTTCACGCAGACCAAAGCCGGAGTGACGGGACCTTGGGACAAATCTGGAATAATGATCTTCTATCCCTGCCAACGCGGCGGCTCACTCAAATCCCACTTAGAGCGCTTCTCCGAGCCGATAGGCTCGCGCACAGTCCGCAGTATCAGCGCTCCTCGAAAAACACACACCCCCTTCCCCTTCTGCTGCGGGTGAATCAATATTAAGCACTGTTCATCCCCTCTCTGGATGCATCAACAGCACTGAGCCCTCGGTGGTGGGGAGATGCCATTTGACAGGCTTTTGGAGATTTTAATTCAGGCCCAGATTTTAATAGGTTCAGTCTGCTGAAGTGATTTCCTGTCGTGATGAGGGATGCTAATGCCCGGCAACAGCCTTGTTTCAGCCACCTTAGCAGCTGGTAACGGCACTGTGGTTTCTCCTTTGCCCGCTGCGTCTTCCTCTCACTGGCTCTGTCTCATTCCCTGCTTCTCTTTCTTCTCTTCAGGCGGTCCACGACTCCTTGAGTTTCAATATCTGAAACATGTGAATGAAAAGTATTAAAATGTTCACTTTAAGTGCCCTGTGCTGTATTTAAATGAGTTACATTATAGTGCAGTGTGACTCAACAAATCCTGAAAATATGGCCTGCAGTAGCCTCAGTTTCGTTTCTGTATTTTGTAGTGCACATATACTTCCCTCTAGTTGCCACTCTTACAACACAGGGTGGGTTTTTACAAAACAGACAGATTTGTTTTTCATGACATCTTATTTGATAATATACATTTGGACATAATGTCTGTTAATGTAGCCTACTGTTATTCATATGATATTTATTCATTATTTTATTTTAATTCTCTTCTCTCGTCGTTTCCTCCCCTCTCCTCTCCTGTTTTCTGTTCTCTTCTCCTCATTTTCTTTCTTTTCCTTTTCTCTCCTCTTCCATATAAATAAGCTATTAAAAGTGTGACTGATGTATTCACTACTCTCACGATACAGCCAGAGTTCACATTCGCTCGTAACACAGAGGCACTCAGTATTTGTCGTTCTTAATAATGATAATAATAATACATTTTATTTATAAGCGCTTTTCTAGATACTCAGACACAAACATCAAATAGTAAAACACACAAAAAAAACACTAAAATATACAATTATGATATTATATATATTTAATCGGATTAATAATTAAAATGGTTAAACCTGTATATTTAATAATAGTCCTGCATTAGTTTAATTACCTCATTAATTGTGATTAATAATTATATTAAATATGTTCTGTCTCTAACGTAAACACGAGAACTGACCGACGTGACTGACAACCAATAGGATGCCGCGCTTTCATCGTTCTGCACCCTGATTGGCTGATCGCTCCCGAGAGGGCGGGGCCTGTGAGTCAACAGCTTGTTTCGGAAGTGGAGGCAGCGGTTCGGTGAGTAGAGACAACAAACAAACAATAAACAGCTCCGCTGTTTACTCAGAGGCACAACAAAACAAACAAATAAACAGCTCCGTGTTTACTCCAGAGACAACAAACAAATCAATAAACAGCTCCGTGTTTACGCCAGAGGACACAACATAACAACAAGTAAACAGCTTCCGTGTTTTACTCCAGAGACACAAACAAACAATAAACCAGCCTCCGTGTTTACCCAGAAGCAACAACAAACAATAAAACAAGCTCCGTGCTTTACTCCAGAGACACAACAAACAAACAAATAAACAGCTCCGTTTTACTCCAGAGACAACAACAAACAAAAACATATAAACAGCTCCGGTTTACTCCAGAGATCAACAAAAAACAATAAACAGCTCCGTGATTTACTCCAAACAACAAAACAAACAATAAAACAAGCTCCGGTTTACTCCAGGAGACACAAACAAACATAAACAGCTCCGTGTTCGTACTCCAGAGCTACAACAAACAATAAACAGCTCCGTGGTTTACTCCAGAGACAACATAACAAACAATTAAACAGGCTCGTTGTTTACTCCAGCAGGACCAACAAATCAAAAACAATAATACAGCTCCGTGTTTACTCCATTTGAGACAACAAACAAACAATAAACAGCTCCGTGTTTACTCCAGAGACAACAACAAACAAACAATAAACAGCTCCGTGTTTACTCCAGCTCCGGTTACCGTCGCTGAGTCCCGGTTCCGTTATTTTACCGGCTGTTCGACGGGTCGGTGTGACGGAGCAGCTTAACGGTAGCTGCCGTCACTGAGCCCGGTGACAGGCTGTTATTGATTATTGATCGGTTCTCATATACTGCATACACACACCGGAAACAGCGCGGTACAACGAATACAGACTGTGGAAGGAACAAACAACAACAACAACAACAACAGACTGACAACACCGGAAATACAACATAACAACAACAATAATAGAAACAAAACAACACAAACTTTAAAACCGAAAGTAAAACTGTGAGCAGTTCTTTACTTAATGTGATTACATTAGTAACTGTTACACTGTTAGTTACTGTAGAAAGTTACTGAATCAGTTACTGAAGTATTGATCTGATCAATAGAGTGAATTCATTTCAACTCTTTAGGAATATTATTAATCAGTGAAATCAATCAGCTGATTATTGATTAGTACAGTTTCCCCCTGACTGTCTAAACCAGCAATATACTTAATGATCGATCGATTGATTAGTTCTTTAGCTTTGGACACACAGTTGTAGAAGTCTGAACTCTGAATGGATTTGATCATACGTTTGTTCTAAATGTGTTCTGATCTTTATTAACACACACACACACACACACACACACACAGTTACAGGTTTCCATGTTTTTATTGAACACACCCTGGAAACATTCCCAGTGCATTGTGGGAAAGTGAAGTGGTTGAGCGTCCTTTGAACCAGAGGGTTCCTGTAGAATCAGATCAGACCCGTTCACCGGTCAGGTTCCTCTTCACAGACCGGTTTCAGTAGAGCAGTACTGTCTGTCTCTGTCGAGGTCACAGCGTCTCAATCGGGCTGAGGACTGACGGGAGGTGTATTTTCTGTTGTTCATTAACTTCTGGGCTTTGGGTCGTCGTCCTGGTGATCTTCAGCTGATCTTCAG
>NW_023340206.1:5894662-5895830 GCF_004916995.1 Morone saxatilis
TCTTCAGCTGGTGGACAGATGGACTAAAGTTCTCCTGGAGGTCTCGATACACTCCGTTGGGATGAGGTTTGGATGCTGTGCCGTACTGTGGGATGAGTTCATGAAGATCAGAACATTGAGAACCAACGTATGCACAAATCCAGATAATTCAGAGAGTTCACAGCTTGTGCAGTGTCCTTACCCAGAGACAGATCAATAATCAATCAACTCATCGGCTTTATTTCTACAAAAACAGGAAGTCATTCCTGCGTTCATTTCCATTGTTTTCACCTGTTGTATCTTTATTGATCGACATCAAGTTGTCAATATGTTTGATTTATTCTGTATCAGAATGTGAACTTATTGATTTATCTCTGTGATTAATAATAGTAATAATAATAATAGCATTTGTGAAGTGGCCCTCACTCTTCTCAGCTTGCTTCAGAAGATTGTTACTGGACTTCAGTCAGTGACCAAGATTCAGCTTTCTTTCCTTTCTTTTATTCTGAAAGTTGCCGAGGCCAACAGCAGGTGAAAAACCTTAAAAACAAACAAATAGTCTTTAAGAAAATGTAGAAACCATAATGAATCTCCACAATCCAAACTCATACTTCATTTTTACCTACTAAAATAAATAGTAAACCAACATTTAAAGTACCCAAATAAATCAAATCCGTTTTAAAGCACTGTTCAATGGTGATTTTAACTTACATAAATCACATTCATCAAATGACTTTAGGCTTGAATACTTTTTAAATTCACCACATTTCTTAACTTTTTAACCTACATGGTATTAAATAACCTGAATGAACTAAATGAAAGTTCTTTTATTCTTTCTTCCTTCATTGAAACAAGCTTCAGTCCTGCAGTCTTAAGTCCAGTCTCTCCAACCACTGCTTCCTCTCTCTCTGAGAGTGAACGCCTTCACACTCCTCATCACCAAATCATCTCCACCTGGTGAACGCAGTCTGCTGCCATCAGGCTGAGAGACACACACACACCTGGTGTACTCAGACAGCTCAACTCAACACCAATAATAATAATAATATTATCAATAATCATTATTTTAATAATAATAATAATAATATAATATAATAATAATAACACCAATAATAATATATTAATATTATTAATTAATCATTATTTTAATAATAATAACACCAAGAATAATATATTAATATATTATTAT
>NW_023340206.1:5895930-5967037 GCF_004916995.1 Morone saxatilis
GTGGAATACAAGTAAAATGTTTTTAAAGACAGCTGCAATACCCCCACCCCGGCCTGTTAGTCTTGGTGAATTTAAAAATGTCAATAGGTCATTGCAATAACCAGTGTACTTCACAAACCAAACTTCACATGTTTAATAAGGACCTGAACACTACATGCCAATATTCAGTCATACTCATAGCTCCCCAATGTAGTTCAGCCAGGACCACTTTTGTAAAAAAAAAAAAAAAAAAACTTATTTCCAAATTCAGAATGTTATATTTGGCAGTATGGCTTTGTTCTGGGACCTCCTTGCCTCTCCACATGCACACAGAAAACCTAAGGCAGGGAGAGCACACCTGCTCTTCTATGTGCATACATGAAAAGCTTCAGACGAAATCAAGCAGCAGCGAAGACCCCCCAAATAGAGAACAGAGCAAGCATCAATGGTAACAGAAATGACATTAATTAAATCAGATACACCATAAAGGATTAGCTGGGGTGGAGCTGGGTTGCAAAGCAGCTTGCAGAGTAAGCAGCAAAGGTAGGCCGGCTATAGCAGCTTGAAAGAGGTGCCCTAAATGACATTTGGCAATTGGATGTTTAAAGGTAATCAACTAAGCCATCAGGTAAGTGTTTATGCTCAGCTGTAATCAACTTATGTAGCTAGAACTGAGAGCTGAGCCTGGCATTGTGGCCTGCCTGAACTAATGCTGTGTTCAATACATTTCAATTTTAACATTATCACATTTTTGGGGGGCTAAACATGGTCCAAAACTAATGAAACTCAGCACACGTAACAAGTGACAAACTTTTTAATTTTATATCAGTCCATTCATTGTTCATGGATGTGGCAAAATGGCTACATAGTGCCCCCTAGAAAATTTAAATGAAGCAGCCTTTGCAATAGGTTTCACTTAGATATACAAAAATGAATAGGCACAACTGTAATGTCCAAATGTACTAAAATTTCATACCAATTTCGGTGCTATTTCCAGGTGTTGTACTTCTCCTAGAGAATTTAATGGAGCAACTTCAAGTTTGGTCAGTGCACTCTAAAGATGTTGAAAATTTAACGTCTTTAGAGTGAATGATTGCGTGTATATCATCTAATCTGCTACAAACATCACGTTTGATAAGAGTCCCTCTCCAAACACAGCTGAATGCCAATATTTAGTCATAGTCATAGCACCTACTGGAAAAAAGGAGGTAAGCCTTCTCTGGTGGTTCACCATCTGATTTATATGAAATTTTCAAGCTTGGTAACCAGGCCACACCACGCCCAGATGCACACGTACTGTGAGGGTGCGTTCATCGCTGCTTGCAGCTTTAATTATATGCATATGTTATAATATGAATTATATTTTTTATAAATATTACAGATGTATACTGTAGATATGTGTATACATATCAGATGTGTACTTTCTCCTCCACCAGTCTTTGTCAGAGGTCTCAAGATCTGAAGATGTCTTTAACAGACAGACATGATCAAAACTGTATATTTACATTCCTGATGAGAATTCCTGTAGTACCACAGTCAGGAAAAAATGTTAACTGTGGTTGTTGAGCTGCACAATTTGATTACAAGTTCATTTAAAAAATATCTGACGGTCAGCTAGAACTTTAAATCCAAACTCTGAACAGAATTTTTTTAATAAAACCTTTTCTACCAGTCAGACCAGTAACAAACAGTCTGTAAACCAGTTAATCCAGTAGTAAATAGGTAGTATTCCAATTAGACCAGTAGTTAATATGCCGTTTCCAGTTGAGCCAGTAGTTAAGATGCATTTTCCAGTTAAACCAGTGCTCTGAAGATGAAGGACAGAGCAGCTCCTAAAGCCAACCCCAGAGACAGAAAGAAAGCCATGATGGCTCCAGCTGTTTCTGCTTCATGAGGAAGAACATTCCTGTAGAACAACCAGAGATATTTATTAATTATTATCTGGTTCATTAGAAATCAACTGGTAACATTTATTGCTTTAGGGTATTATACAATATATCAATATATATCAAAATAAATAAATGCCAAAAATATAGTTTTATTTGGTGCATTTAGGTGTATGTAATTTTGTGTCAGTTCCTTACTTTGGTCCGAAGCACATGCAGAGGCTAGCCAGGTATCCGTTACTGAAGGCAAAGAGGATCATGAAGAAGATGAACCAGCTGTCATGATGGAAGAAGATGGGCAGATGGACACGAGGCTGGACGTTACACAACATGAAGAGCGGGACGAAGACAACACGGCACACGATGAACACCGGAAGTAACAGGCTGTCCTTCCCTGGCTGGAAACAGAGACAATAACTGATAAGTTAATACATTTTGCTGTTGTTTGTCCTTCAGCTGGGTGGAGACAGGCTGTCTGAACCGCGTGCACACAGAGGAGGACTTGTTAATGTGTTGGTGTCTTTGTGGATCATTAAAACTGATCCAAGATCTATTTATTGTTTATTGATTAATATTGGATTTTTGATTTAAACTCACCCACATACAGACAGCTGTTAAGCTCCGCCCACCCCAGTCACACAGGTTAAAGAGCAGGAAACAGCTGACTGGGATGAAGTACTGTTCTGTGATCAAACAAGAAGTTGAAAAAATTATCAGTAATGTGATTTTAAAAAAGACATCAATGTGTTTGAATAATGCATCTGTTATCTATTAATGTATCTGTTAATGTATCTGTTAATTACAGTGGCCGAGACAAGCCACAACGGAAGTGAATTACCGGGGACTATTATTGCCGGTGCACCGGTGTGAAGATACAGGGCCCCATTGGGAAAAAAAGAAAAAATTAAACGTTTCTCGTGAGCACAAGATAGTTTCTTGTGCTCACCAGAAACCTTAGCTTAAGTACAGGCAGTTAGCTTATGCCTAGGCTCATTAACTGCGGTCAATCCAGCCGTTACTAGGGTGGCCATTCATCCGGCTTTTAAATGCCCTGTCCGGCTGCAGGCGCAGCCTTAAGCCAGACACTCATTTGTCCTCCTTTTGAGAAAATAACAAAAAAGAAAAAAGTCTGCCTTTTGACACATTACCTTGTTAGTTTAATACTTGTTGGCTAAAATGTGTGTCAAAAAAGCTGTGTCAAAATAAGTAATTTCATTGGTTACAATTTTGTCTGACCTATCAACACATGGCTAATTTTAATATTCAAATGAGCCATGTGTTGATTGGCCACAACAGGCTCTCATGCAGTTGCTACCACCAGGCTGTCAATCAAACTCTCAGTGACAGAGAACGTAACGTTAGCTAACGTCGGTTGTTGGTTGTACAAATATGGACTTTTATTGTTGAATTTCTGGTGCTCACAAGAAAGTATCTCGTGCTCATGAGAAACGTTAATTATTATTTTTTTTTTCCCTATGGGGCTCCGTATCTTCACACCGGTGCACCAGCAATAATAGTCCCCAGTAATTCACTTCCGTTGTGGCTTTTTTTATTTGCATCATTGTTGTTGTTTTATTTGCAGCAGCGTTTCTTTTTATTTGCAGCATTTCTTTTATTTGCAGCGTTTCTTTTATGTGCAGCGATGGGGTCCCGGCCACCATAGTTAATGTATCTATTAATGTATTAATTTATCTGCTATATAATTATAATAATAATAATAATAATAATAATAATAATAAATAATACATTTTATTTATAAGCCCTTTTCTAGATACTCAAAGACACTTTACATAAAAACAGCAAAACAACATCAAATAGTAAAACACATCAATCTATGCTAAACATTAAAAGCAATTTTAAATAGGTGAGTTTTTGTCAGAGAATTAAATGTTGGAAGGTTGGTGCAGTCACAGATGGGTTTGGGGAGAGTGTTTCAGATGGAGGGGGCGGCTACAGAAAAAGCTCTGTCGCCCCAGATTCGGTGATGGGTCCTGGGTGGTGGAGTCAGGAGGTTGGCATCGGATGAGCGGAGATAAATACGGTGCCTTTCTGTATTGTCAGTTATTTTTTTTTAATGGTACAGTTTCTTTGATGTCTTGCTATCAGGAGAGATCTCAAACATGCGTTGTCATATATCTGTGTGCCCTCAATGAATAGTTTCATCTGCACATGTCTCTGACAGTTTATGATGGTTATTATCACTTCAATTATCCCTTGAACTCCAGCTTCAGTGATTATAGAGAGATTTCTTGTCAAAAATGAACATTGATTCATTTAGTAATTTTACTTTAACCCATCCCTGCTCTCCTATCTCTGACTATTTAATCCATAATCTTAAACTAAGGTGGTAAAACATAAGATTTAGGCAGTTTAGATAAACACCTTGCAGTGTTTGATTTTGAGCAGGGGCTTATTACAGCTCTTCCAGAAGGGTCTCCCTGCAAGAAAACAGTCCGTTAGCCATTTGTAAAGTGCAGTCGTCAATATTGCAATTTGAAATTAGATTGGATACATTTTGAAAGATCCCCATGGGATTATGTCACGGCAGCAGCAGAAAGAAGGATAAAAGCACTTGAAAGAAACACTTTATTTTTTTAAAGATAATACAGCAAGCAACAGGATAACAAATTGAACATAATGTTAGATTAGATTTGATTTACAGCTTTGAAATAAATGGCTTCCTCCTAACATTATGTGGCCTACACATGAAGGAACATATACTGTACAGTATACACTAACTGTATTGGATCGTACTGACTGTCTCGGTATGTGCAGGCGGAGATCCAGACCAGCTTCGACGAGCTTTACCGCGTGATGTCACAACGTGAGGAGTTCCGCTGGATGATGCTGAGGATCAAACGCATGGCTGAGCCGTGGGTCAGCGCCATCCGCTCTCTGGCTGCCAAGCAGAACCTGGCCCGGCGTCGCAGGAAGAAGGTGGGCATAATACATACGATACATCATAGTACACTTAGTAATGAAGTGAGATTCACTGCCTGTCAGGTGAAGGGATGGTCTTCTAGCTGCATTGCTGGGTGGCATTTCGTTGACATTTCTGGTGGCAAAATCTTTAGATGCTGCTCATCACAGATCACTACACATCTTGTTGTTTTCCCCTTAAGTTTCAGGTTGTATTCATGTTCATGTTTTGCAATTTATTCCAAACAAACTATTGCCTCCTGAAACATCAGATCAAATTTGTCAATTCCACTACGCCAGAGCATTTTTTCAGAAAAAACTAGACAGTTTTTAGAATGAAAAGCTTTAATGAGCTGGATATACTCAAGGTTTAATTAATAGATCAGTTTTTGACAGAATTCCATACAAAATCAACACATTAATACGTTAACTAGCCGTAGATATGAGCATAATTTCACATTTAGATAACTTATTTGGGAGAATACTTTCACATATTGTTGAACAAATAAATATTAATAACGTTTTTAGGTTAAATTTGAATGTTTTTCCTCCCAAAAGTGAGAGAGAGATTATCCTGTCAAGAACTTTATGAAAACACCTCCCTTTTAGCTTTCAGCCTGTTGAAATACATACACTAGCTATACGCACACACTCTCATACACACTTTTTCACACTTGTAGACTGCTGCTGGGGGGAAAAATGGTGGTGGGAAGGGACCGACATGGATATTCCATTGTGTCCCAAGCTGGTAGCTCCCAGCACTGAATAATGTACTACCTCCACACTTTCCACTGGCCTTGTGAATAATTCACATCACATTCCCATGATACCTTGGTGCTGATGCAAAGCAGCATCCCCTTTAGCAAAGCAGAGAATAGAAGAAACAAGAGCCCTCATCTATCTATCTATCCCTCTTATCTATCTATGGTGTCTTACCTATCCTTGCTTACTTTTCCGTTTCTCAGTTTAATCTGTTCAGTCAATAATTAAACAAAGAGCGTTTTACTCTCTTAGTCCACATACTTCCAAAGCCAGTTCTTTATTTCAGCCACTAATCTGTTTTGGATATTAATCCGCACATATTAATCCTTGACTAGTGTGCTCTGGGACTGGGGCTGGCTGTCAACAATGAAAAATGCGTCGGTCACTTCAAACAAAGCTTGCTATTACTTCCCACTCCTGCTGTGGAACACTGTGTTCCCCTCAGCTACTGAAAATCATCGTGTGTGTGTGTGTGTGTGTGTGTGTGTGTGTGTGTGTGTGTGTGTGTGTTTGTGTGTGTGTGTGTGTGTGTTGTGTGATGTGTGTGGCTGTGTGTGAGTGAAATTGCATGTGTTTTTCTCAGCATGCGCACGGTGAGCCTGACGGCAAACAGGGGAAAAAGTGAAACTGCTTTCGCGGTCTCCTACTAAGATAAATATGTTTTTTTACGCTCCCCATTTGAATCTTTTCAAATAGGAAGACAATGGGGTGTCTTTGAATTATTTATCCACCATTTTTCTGCGTTCTTTCTCTACATTCATCTGTGCAGGGAAATAAAAGTGCCCAGATGATCTATTACATTATATATTCACACTTCAAAATCCCTCATGGTAAATGTAGCATTTTTCAAGCTAACTTCTGTTGCACTAGCCTTGCTGAACAATATGTCTTCCCATAGAAACTCGTATCAAATGAGCACCATTCATATCAAGTGTTTCCTTGAATTCTTTGCACAATAATCTGTGTAAGAACAGACTGTAAATGGTGGTATTCTTGAAAATATATATAACGGTAGTGACACTTATTTAATTCCATACTTGTTTCCCTTTCATCAGATCCTGGTACACTTGGGTCTGCTGACCAAGGAGTCTGGCTTCAAAATAGCAGAAAACGCCTTCAGTGGTGGCCCATTGGGCGAGTTGGTCCAATGGAGTGACCTCATAACCACCCTGTACCTGCTGGGCCATGATGTTCGCATCTCAGCCTCCCTGGCCGAGCTCAAAGAGTAAGTAGCAAACACAAGGAGTATTATATTCCTTAAGTGCACCCAAATAGACAATTTAGGTGCACTTCTACTATATATTAAGAAAATGTAGCTGTCTTACAACTTCCCCAGGACTGGGACTGCAGGAGATAATATATGATATGATATGTACTTCAAAAGTTCCAACTTTCCTTAGTGTTTGTCAAAGTAGACAAAGGTCATATGTAAGTCATGATAAATAGCCTAAAGTGATTTGACTTGAGGTAGTTGAGGTTGAGAATCTGGGGGTGTAGAGTTGTGAAGGAGTGAGCTTACCAGAGCTCTGAAGCTGATTCCTCATCCCTGCTGCATCGATTTCGATTTTGTTTTTTTCCAACTGTCTTTGAGTCTGACGACATTATAGGAGTGCAATGCTAAGTCAGCCAAACACAGCCCGAGTCAATATTAATGATTTTTGTGTGTCCAGATGTACATCTGTACAACAGATGCCTTAGGTCAGATACAGAAAATAATCCATAGGGAAGGAAAGGTTGACTACGTTTTTGTTGTTTGTGCTGTGCGATGTAAATGAAGCTATAAATGTATAGGGCCTCAAAAGTCAAAGCACCTTTTTGATTAGCACATTTTTATATAGGTAAACCACGTCTCACTATTTGCTTAAGGTGATTTGACTGAGGGTAAATAAAGGAAGCTCCTGACTAATATTTGTTGGGGGATTTTGGCCTGCTAACTCGCCTCCTCTAGTGGGTCCATACTATTTGACATGGCTTTAGCCGCCTTTACCATCCTCACTATGTCAAGGATGATATTTATCTTTACCTCCTTGATTAAGCACAAATGCACAGTAAGTAAATATATAAGTTCATTATGTAAGGTCATGGGTTATAAGTATTAGCACAAGCACACATCTTGTTACGTAATGTTCAACCCACGTCTGTACAGATATGTTTCCACTGCTCTGTAGCTTTGTAGATTGGTATCTCTTGTTCAGCTATGCCAGTGGTTTAAACCTGTCCTGTTAGTATGACCATGATTCAGCACATTCCCTCAGGTCTGGGGTTGGAAATACCAGTATTTCTTCTTTTTGTATGTTTAGTTTTGAAATATGTATATACTATATATTCAAAAGTCTAAATTTTCATGTACTATTAGAGTGAGCAAAATTGACAGTTTAAGCCATGTAGGTATCCAACTGTTGGAGAAAAAAATAACCAACAGCAGCAGACATTTTTAATCCTTTTTTGACATTTTTGGATTTAAAGTTGATTGTAATTCCAAACTTTTCTCCCCAGGATCATGCGCAGGGTCATGGGGAACAAGTCCAGTTGCCCGACGCAGGGTGACAAAGTGGTTGAGCTCATCTACATTGACATTGTGGGCCTCACCCAGTTTAAGAAGACGCTGGGACCTTCCTGGGTCCACTACCAGTAAGTACATTTATCTTTTATTCCTAACTTTAAATTTTGTTTTCTTATTTGGTCATGACTATTTATGTGTTATGTGTTTCATAGAAAGATACTTATATTTAAAATACACACCTACAGTGCAAAATCTAATTATCCAATATAGGAAGCAATATTACTGTTTTACTCTATTTGGTAATTTCAGTCAAACCATTCTCAAGGTCTATTTGGTAAGAAACATTTTCAGGTTGTAAATTCTGTCAAGGATCTGATTTCATTAGTGACTAAACCACTTGCTGTTAGACAGTTGTAGACCCTGCCAAATCAACACAATGCGAAATTAGTGGCTGCTGTAATTAGATTTTTAGTTGGTAACTTTATTTATACAGGGGGTTTTTGCTGAGCATGCACTGTCTCTTTCATAACCCCAGCATGCTTTCATACTGGGCAGCTTCCTAGTACAACCCCAGTTTTCTACCAGCAGCTCTGCTTGAGCCTTTGGTGGTAAATTATCTTGCACTGTAACCTTTGTGTTTCAGCAAGACTTCACTCTTTCAGTGTATTCAAATCATCATGTCAGCCACTTTGTACAGTTCTCTAACCTTCTGCTGCCACTGCCAACTGTTGTTTAACGGCTTCTCTCATGTGCAAAGGGCACAGGGTTGAGGCTTGTCGGGCTAATGGTGGGACAATGAGTCTATTTTCTGCTCATACGTTGCCACAATTTCCCAAAAGGATGCAGTAGCGTCTGTTGTTCATGATGTTTTCACCCACTGAGTCTATTCTGTCTCCGATTGCTCCGCTGAGGACTGTAGATGAGGCTCTCTTGGTTTGTTTTGAAGAAACTCTCATCAGCTCCAACTGACAGGAAAAGAGAAGGAACAATAAGTCTGGGGGCACTAATAGCCCCGCTGGTTCCTCCTGCTTGTCACCAGGTTTTGTTTGTCTGCGACATAACACCTTAAACTGCATCCGCTCCCTTTGTGCCCTGAGGAAATTGATTCAGCCTGAGGCATAATGTAAGGTCCAGATGCTATTCTCTGCATTATTTCTCCTACCATTATTGAACACTTATGTCAGAGCACTTAATGTCACTGTGTGTGTTCAAAGAGCTTTGTGAAAGTGGGCCTAGACTGAAGGTTTTCCTGTGCTCTTTCTTCTTTTACTAAATGTAACATAGACATTTACCTTTCTGCCAAAGTGTCTTCTACTTTGCGGTCTCCTGTAAGTGAATTACCTTCTGTGCCTTTGTGGCCTTAGAATCCCTTTGTGAAACCATCACAATCTTCTCTTTACTTTGTGATACAGAAAGGCAGGGAGAAAGATATCCTATGGAGAGAACATGCCAGACTTGTTTGGATATCAAACTGTTGTCATTATTGTTCCCTTTTTTCTGGTTTATGTTTTGTGTTTTGGGACAAAGCAACCACGTCTGTCAGGCCTGTTTGTGATTAATGTGTTTTGTTATTGCCCCAGTCTTCTGGCTATCTGTCTTACAGTGCCGTATCGCTGTGTTTCATACTACTCCAGAGGAATGGGAATACTCTGAGCTGTTGTTTTCTCTGTATAAACTAGAGCCAGTGTTGCCCTATTGTTCAATTTCATTTAATCTTTTTAACCAATAACCTAATCGGTCAATGCACTGTGTGCATCTGTGCATCGGCAAGGCTGCAGAGAATGTGCCAGTGTAAAGCAGTTTGTATGTTTAGTGTTAATGACAATAATGCAGAAGTGAAACTGGACAAATGAAAAGTTAGTCATCAACTGCGTGCTTTGCACAAGTTTGATTTCATCATTTTGCTTCTCCCTCCTTTACCGCTTTGTGTCTCCTGGCTTTTTTTTTTCTCTTGCCAAGAACTTTACACGACACCGTCTGTATGTGTGATTCATGTCACTGACTTTTGTTGATAACAACTTGGCACATCATATAGTGGTAACATGTGAGAGCCAGTATGTTTTAATGACTGTTTAAGTACCTTTCACTTAGTCCCACTGCCAGTAGTAACTGTTCCTGCACTAGTCAAGTGCAATTTTGCAAAATGAATTACTTGGACAAAAGAAACAAAGTTTAGAATAATGCTTAGTGTTTTGCAGTTTAAATGAGGACTTGAGGATGAGGGCAGTCTGAGTTTGTCAAGTTATTTGAAGTAAACTCTCCCAAATCCAATACAGAGCATGGCAGAGTTTCTAACTCTAAACTCTGGTATACTTAGTGCCATCTGGGGCCGGTGTGACACTTCCCTCCAACCAGTAGATGTGTCCATCCCGAAAGGGCCTTTTTCCAATAACGTCTATGTAGTTGGCAAATGGTATGCCAACTTTTGGCCTTGGAAGTAATGCTAAGTTACTACCGTACCTAAGTAGTTAGTCAGCCATGTTAATGCCTGTTGCTTATGCTGCCGCAGGCGATTTAACAGTCGCTGTTCAGGGGAGGGGTTTAGTGAACACACATGTTGGAAGGAGAGAGGTTGTCTGTAAGCTTATCAAGTTTTATAGGTGTTAATTTATTGCTCGTTAATAAAGGATAACAACACAATTCAGGTTAAAGTCCGTTAAGTAGAACACATTGCCAATAAAAGGGGATATTTATGGTTCACAAGGAGGAATTGCAATCCAAAAGTAACTAAAAATGATCAGATGTTATGAGCTGGATGACAATCCCAGTAAGAAAATCAATAACATATTATCTTTCATAGCTCCATGCTGTTCCCATAAAGTTTTTTTCTAACCAAACCCATATGTTGGGTATAATTCAACCTAATGCTTTTATGAGACAGACCATTAACTCGTATGTCTGTTTATCAAACAGCTGTTGGGTTTAGCCTCAGGGGTGTGCAGACATGTGACAGAGCCTCAGGTAGATTCATATAAAACATTAATTTCCATCTGATATCATTGTTTAATAATGACCCATATGGAAGCATTATATTTGTTGCTGATTTCACATGGGAGATGATCACGGCGGGAGAGAGACCTATCATTTACAATAGCCATCATACACTATCCATTTGGGATCACTTCAGGTGGATTACGTTCCAGTGAAATTACACTTACTTTGATTTCAACGTCTCTTCTCAGCCCAGCTCTATTGTGATATTTCAGTGTTACTAAGTGCATACTTGTTGAGCTGAACAGCCTCAACTCCTGCCACATTACAACGCCCACTGTCATCTCACTGGACTTGGAATATGTGCTGAAAGCCCCACTGCAGCTATATTTACATCATGTTATGGCTTCAACAACTCTTCCCCCATCTGTTGAGGATATATCTACTGGGGACAGACGAAGGTTGTTTTTCTGCGGAGCGAGTGGAGATGGCATGTGGGCATGTTGTTGTCGTGCTTTCAGTCGAAAGTTTCCTCGTGGTGAATGTGTTTCCCAGCTCTCCGCTCTCTCCCAGGGACTTTCACAGTTCACACAGCCAGCTGCGCAGCATCTGCCTGGGCGGAGGCACCATCACTGAAAGAAAGAGAATTTTTAGGTGCAGACGGCTCTATGTTGTTGCGTTCTGGCTTCGTTCTTTTCGCTATTATGATTAATGCAGCTATTCTACCTTGACGCAAAATGGGAGTCACTTCATTTTATTTACCCACAAGGCTCAAGATGGCCAAAACAAGAGGCTCACCAGTTTAGTATTTTGTTGCAGTCAAGATGAGTTAGAAGGAGGCAGTTTATATGAAAAATAGATTAATAGCGTGAGAGGGAGAGACAGATTTAGTCCTTTTGTGTCCAAGACAAAAGATTTCTTTCATTGGCCGTTTGCCCTCCTAATGGAAAAATATAGATAGCAAAGGAAAGGGCAGACCAGACGTGAGCAAATCAGCATCTAGGAAGGAGAAGTGAGTAACAATGAGCGAGTGAATGGAGCACATGGAGTTTAAGGTCATGAGCGAATGGTTCTCTGCTTATATACCATTCCCTCTCCTGGTTGTGGTCTAATTAAGCCGGTGCTGTGACCTTTGAGTCAGCCATGATGTCCTTTCACAGTCTCACACCTCCACAGGACAGGATTTCACTCCTAGTTTGAGAATGGAGGCGTTACTTTTGTGGTTTCATCATCCCATATGGAGCTGCTTAGTTTTTATGTGAAGGACATTATGTTGGTATAGTGTATTTGATTTTGTTAACTAGTCATAACTGAAAACACATGCCTTCAACATTGATCTTACAAGAATAACAATTAAATGAATAATTTCAGTTTCATACCATTAAAATGGTCCATCACACATGTAAAGACTCCCAGTCGTGGACATTCATGTTCCAAGTGAAACACAAATCATTACTGCAGACCATGTACTGTACATGATTCCTGAAACAAACAAATTAATGTAAAACATATTTACACAGAAACAAATTAGAACGGAAACATAACATAATGTAAAACATAACTCATAAAACAAAAGAAGCCTTTTTGTCTGTTATTTCAAAATGTTCCAACTAAAAAGTTCAAGCCTCATTTGTAGTTTTGTAGGCACTGCTTTTCATTTTTCTATTTCTTATAACTCACATAACTGACAAAAGTACGTAACAACATATTTTCAGATGTAGTCACAAGCTACCAAACCTCAGTTGGGAAAATAAAACCATATAACACGTCTTCTACAGCAAGAAATGACATGCACATCTCACCTTTTAGCTGTTGTAAAAACCTTAATGTTTATTTCTTTTGCAATTGCCTGGTAGCTGTTGCACACTACTATCTTACTTGGAACTGGTTACTTACTTACTTTTCTAGGTCTTCGGGCTAGTGTGGTTTAAATGGGTGTAAAACTAAGTAACCACATTCTTGTTTCTTGGAGTGCTGTGAAGACAGATTGGAGAATATTGTGGAAAAAGCACCATGTAGTGGTTTGCTTTAGCTCTTTA
The DNA here is from genome assembly GCF_004916995.1 of Morone saxatilis. Classification (NCBI taxonomy): domain Eukaryota; kingdom Metazoa; phylum Chordata; class Actinopteri; family Moronidae; genus Morone; species Morone saxatilis. Next base: position 5,908,950 of record NW_023340206.1, read on the forward strand.
ACTGTAATTGTGGGCACAAGGTGTGAACAGTTTTTCTTGTAGCACATAATATAACACTGATAATGTTGACATGATTTATGATGGTACTTCTGGGTTTCATTGATTTCACAAAGCAATCAAGATTCAAAGCAAACTTCATTGAAATATACAGTTAAGCAACATATCACACATGCATCTGTCCTTATGGCATGGAGCAGCCATTAACACGCTTGTGTTTCTCTGTGTGGCATTGTAGGTGTATGCTGCGGGTGCTGGATTCGTTCGGGACAGAGCCAGAGTTCAACCACGCCCACTACGCCCAGTCCAAAGGTCACAAGACCCCCTGGGGCAAGTGGAACCTCAACCCGCAGCAGTTCAACACCATGTTCCGTAAGTCGGCAGGACGCCAAAAACACGACACACGCCAACTATCAACATTCACTTAAGGACTAGTAAGCTTTAGCTTAAAAACAGGCCATTTGGCTCAATCATGGCCTGTGTGCAGGTTTTAAAACCCAGTTTACAGCAGTTTATTTAATAAATAAACAAGCTCAGAAACGAAGCAAAAAGTTACCTGATCCAGTCAAAATACAAAACTTTTAAAATATGTTGTGCTGTACACTTAAGAATAACACTTCTTTTCCATATGACACATTTCATCACCTCTGTAAGTTCCCTACTCTGCTGTTTAAATAAGGTCAAGCTGCAAAACAAGGCTACTTGCAGTATATCAGTTTTTATGATCATTACATGACATGCAGTTTTCTGTGCGCACAGTTCCAGTTATATTTCCTCCAATGAATGAGATGTTTTGGTTGGACAAAAGGCATAAAAGACGCTCTGAAAATCCAGCACGTTGCTTGCTAATGGAATATCATCAAGCAGATTAACGGAAAGTAAGAGGTCACACACTCAGCTCTCATTTTACTGTGATTATGAATGTAGGACGTAGGGGTTTTATTGCTTTGTGTGCGCGCGCATTACTCCTACTGTGAGATCACTCTATAACTGGAGTCAACCACATTTGTTGAGGTGGATGAGTGGTGGCGGTGCAGGAGAGAAGAGAGGGGAGCCAGCCCTCCCCCTGGGGTATTGACCTTTTCCCCGTGGCTAAGAGAAAGTGAAATGTTAGCCTTGCAGTCCCCGTTTGCGAGGTGAGGCCTGGAGCTATCCAGAATACCACGGCACCTGAATAAGGCCTTTGTCCACTGAATAGGGTATGTCTTTCTCATAACACACTGGGGCCTTTGCACACAATCCAGTTAAGAGTTGCTAGGTTAGATGATATCGCTGGTGAAACAAGTGCACAGTGGTTTGGCAGAGTGTTAAAACCACAGAATGGCATCACTTCCAGGCACAAGAGACGAGAAAGACTGGTGTTTTTTTTCCTCTCCACATTGTGCACCACAACACCTTACCTTCAGGCTAAAGAGTCGCATGTGTATTGTGCAACTCAAACAGCGTATTACATTAACACCTCTGAGGATGATGAAGTGGATATCTGAAGTTTCCTGTTATTATCCTGTCGCACACAAATAATATTCGCACATTGAACTATAAGTAGTTGTGTGTTATTCTTAGGAGGTGTGTTTGTCAGCTTAGATTTACAATGGGTGGAGTTAACTGCTTAAGAATCTGCAAAACTCAAGATAATATTTATTGCAAATTCAGTGTAGATTGTAGTTCTAGTTACTTGTCCAAACTTTAACTGTATCACAGCTCACCTATGGAATGTAGACGTAACAATGGACAAATCAGGTGCTAGTAGGTAATTTATCCTAGATCTGGATTGGTCCATTTGTTACGATTAGGCAGAGCTCCATAAATCATTGGTTGGGGGAATTGGGAGCATCTGGCCTCTGGCCAATAAGACAAGACAAGGCCAAATTGACCTCATTAATCAGTTTCAGTTGGGATAGCAGGGAGTGTTTTCTGGGATACAATTTGTGTTTGAATGGGCTGCGCGTCTTGTAGTTAAGTTGGCTGGTTTCCTAGCAGAGGTCATTTATAATAAGGAAATGTAAGAGAGTTAACTTTTGCTGTAGGTCAGAATGACATGTAAGGATTCCATCCCTGTCAAGTTTGATTTATTTACTATACACTTCATCAGCTTAAAAACAAGTCTGTTACAAAGGGATATAAGCCTGAAATTAACTATACTGACTACAGACAGATCTATCCAGACTTTTTAATCTAATTATTTTGGAAACAAGGACGACTATGAATAATGATCCTTACTTTAATCCGTCTGCACTACTGTTACAGAGATACTTTCTCTGTGTGACATCTTTGTCAGGCAGCTGCGTTCTTATAAAAAAAAACTCATTTAGAAACTTAGGCGTATAAATGGCCAAGAAATCAGCTTAGTTAACCAGGTGTCTCTTAAACCCTGGGTGCAATTAAAGACTCCATTTCAAACTTATGAAATCAGATAAGCACAGAAAGCTGAGAATAACCTGAGGGTGGCTTCTGCTTCCAGCCTGTCTGCATCATTACTGAAAACGTACACTAGAAGCAGGTGCTACCATATGTCTTCTTATGTACATTTTAGTTTGTTGTGTATCCCTGCTGCCGAATGCTTAATCCCTTATGGAAATGATGAGTAATACTGGCACAAGGTTGAAAATAGCAGCAGGTAGTATTTATGTTTAAAAACTTTGCCTTTGCTTATGCTTTACATAATTGACCCTGAGATCTTCCAGGCTGATGGTGCCTGTAAAGCTTGGATTGATAATGTCGCTGGCACACCCACTCACTAAAGGTTGTTTTTTGTTTTTTTTCATCTGTGTGAGATCAATAGACTTCTGTTCTCTCTTTCTCTCACACAAAAATATGCTCTTGCAAATGAATGACTAGAATTACTCGGCAGAGAGGGAGAATTTGTTGCATCTCGCCCTACCTGTACACCCTATCTTTGTCAGATTGAAAACATTTTGTAATGAAACACTTTGAAAACATCGGTGGAAGACAAGAATATTCCACCCTTGAACACTTGCCTGCATCTGTTCAGTGATCCTAGCAGGGGGGGAACATTGAGAACGTAATTTTGCTGTAATTGAGCACCTCTGACTATGTTCCTACCCTGTTCCATTTGAATCTTTCAGATGCTTGCTTTGATTGATTGCGGTGGATTAGCATAATGGAAGCGTTGCAGAGCTCCAATACTTTAGACCAGAAACTCTGTAGAGAAACATAATAAGACCACTTTGTTCCATTCCCTGATCCATCTGTATGTTGTTTTGGTATTCACTAAGACTGTACAGTGCAGTGACTAACTCTAACATCATTTGACTGTTATAAAGTAGCCAGTTAGCATTATGAGACATATTCTAAAGATATTTTACCTGTTGATAACTTGAAGTATTTTTATGCAAATAATAAAAGATACAATTACCCAATTAGAAACAAATTAAACATATTGGACCTAAAATGTTATCTGTCACATACAGTTACATGGTTATGTTGGTTATATGACTAACATTAGCTAAAACTAAAGCCCATCAATAACTTTACCAATGCTAATCATCTGTTTAGTGAGGTATTCATTCTTCTTGGATATGTTTCAGAATTGTGTTGCTCTTGTATTTCAGACATTTACTTTAAAGCAATAGCTCAGGATTTTGAGAAATATACTTATTCAACTCTGCTCAGCTTTATTTATTTAACACTTTACACACAACACAGTTGATCCAAAGTGATTTACATGATGTGTTACTGCTGAGAGTTAGATGAGAAGATCAATAGAGGCTTAGCAAGCAGTTAGCATGTTTGTGAGCTTTAGAGGTGCTGCTATCGTTGGACAGAGCCATGTTGGCTGTTTCCCTGTTTCCCATCTGCATACTAAGCTAACTGGCTGCTGGCTCTAGCTCCGTAGTTGGTGTAGCACTCGTGACGAGAGGGGTATCAATCTTCTCATCTAACTCTTGGCAAGAATGCGAAACAGTTTCTTTCAGTTCATTTCCCCGATAGGCACGTTTAAAACCCAGCTGTTGATGCTGAATTGAATCTAAATAGCAGCAGTATCGAAGGACAGGCTGGTATAGTAGACACACGTCATCAATCATTAGTTCTTTGGCAGATGGTAACGTTTATATTCCAATTACTAATAAGAGATTAAATTAACTACTGATTATAGTGAATTACTTTGAGATTAAACACACTTCATTTTCATCATTGTGATGAGAAACTGCCTGGTAGATCCAGATTCAGTTTACCTCACGCTCAAATCTTTCAAGATGCCTGAAAGCTCATCAGTTAAAATCTCAATGGTGCTTTTGTGAAAGTGTTTTCAGGTGTAGTTTATTTATTTTCACCCTTCAGGCCCATTCAGATAAGTCGTAGAACCAGTAAGTCTTTGATGTTTAGTTTTCAAAGTGCCGGAGATTTTAGTGCTGATGATGCAGTTTGAAGTCGTTTTTCTGTCTGGCCAGCAGTATAGAAGTTAGTTTCTTGTAAAAAGGAGTCTGCCTTCTCAAGTGTTGGGCCAGCATTAATCACATAATCCTCAGTCTATGACTTGGGATTCTTTTTTCCTGGTGTATTTTCTTGTGCAGGTACCAATGTGTGATGATGTAGTATAGTCTGCTTCTACCAGTGAGACTTTACTGCCCCTTTAAAGTGCACAAAGGAAGCCCCTGAACAGACCCTGTCAGACAGGATATCCTGCCCTTAACGGTATTAACGACATTTTCTGTTCTTCCAGTCAGCTCAACCAGGTTGTACAAATATTCGTCTCGCAAAGCCAAATCTCCAGACTTCATTTTAGCACTTTGCCAGCACTGTAGAAAAGTCTGGCTGAACCCATTATCATTTGGGTGTAGAGGAAAAAAACACTTCTTTGGTTGTTTGTATTTCTTTAATCAAGAACAATCATCTTGAGCAGGAGTGCCCTTGTAGAGAAGTGTCGGCTGGGAAGTGGCTTTGGTGGTAACTTGCCATTTTCAGCGTGTAGGTTGCTAGCCCAAAAGTGGTTTTAGTTGTTTAATGTATTGGTGGGAACTTTGAAAACAGTAACACGCAGATAGTGTAACGAGAGGAGAATGCAGACTCAAATAGTTGGCCAATGGCAAGGTGGTATCAACAGCCAACTTCGGTCGGTCTATACCTATTTTGACACCCCCCCGAGTGAATCCAGGATTCCTTAAAAAGCAAACTTGTTCCCCACTAAAGTTTGTCAAGGGGCGACAAAGCAGCTGCTTCTCCAGCAACGTTGTCCTCCCAGGCTGTTTGTTCGCTAATAGCGAATGAAGCTGTGGCAACTTGAGTGACATTTTGAGTGGCGGATCTACTGGGAGAAGAGGCATCTGTTGCCAAATGCATCAAGAGGGCTGAACACTAATTAACAGCCTGTCCTGTTTACACAGTCAGTTTGGTACATGAGTGTTAGTGCTACCTCCTCCCAGTGCCTAGGACCAACTCTGCCTCTTTACCATCAGAAACACATCTCAGTTATTAGAAACATTCTAATTAATTTGAGTGTATCCAATTGGTACACATTTTGAATTAGCACATTGTGGCACCATGTAACGATTACTAACACCAAATCTGGGAGATTATGCCTGAAAATATTATATTCAAAAAATGTCCATCCTTATCACAATATTTGCCATTTCTAATTCTTCTTTTTTAATTAAAAAAGAGAGCAGTCAATTGCCTTGGTAGAACTAACCAATTTCATAATTAGAAAAGTAAAATACAATAAAAGTCATTCTTCTAAGATTTGCACTTGTTCAGTGTTCTCTCTCGTCACTCCCCAAATCAGTTGTCATTTTTTTGTTGTAAATTTGGAAGAGACAGATTTAAAAATAATTGAAACAGCAAAGGCCAAGATATATAGATTTACTCCTTATTATGGACTAAGCTCTAAAAATACAGGATCCTACCATTTCCCATAATGCAACTCATCCTTTCATTAGATCCAAGCTGCCATGTCAATACCCGTGTCTTTTAAACTCATCCTCAGATTATACTACTTGTACTTGTGCTAAAAGTCTCCGAAAAAAGATTATTTTCTCAAACTTGAGCCACAGAAGACATTATATACACGTTTTCAAGGCTCAGTAAGAATTAACGTAAATGGTAAATGCTTGAAACCAGTGTAATCAGCCTGGTTATTAAGGTATTTATATTGTTATTGTCTTCTCAGCCATTATTAGAGAGACACTGCAGGTAATTTGAGAACATTCGGCTCCTGCCCACACTGACACCTCCACAGATCTGGTGATATCTTCATACTCCCACATTCCTGTGCTGTCCTACACGTACATAACACAAACTGAACCAGCAGGTTCCTCTACGCATTATAATTCTGGGAAGTGCAGAACAGGAACAAGATTTGAATACAGGCACTGGAAAAAGATTTGCAACCCTGAGACATGTGATTGTGTACAGTGTAAAGAGTTTTCACCGGTTTAGTGTACACTCCGTGTAAGGAAGTATAAAAGACATGCCCTTTTCAAGTTGAGGGTGAAATGACTGATGAATGTTTTGTTTGCCTAAATATGTTAGCCGGTCCCAATATGTGGACTTCCTGGAGAAACCAATTGAACACACATTGGCTTTTTTCCGCATTTCAGCCACCGCCCTGATAAAAACACAACCCTTTGTGTCAAACTACTTCAGCGTAGTTGAACTATTACAGTCCGTCATTGTTTCCGCTGTTATCACCTGCAGTTGAACCATGATACAGCAGCTGATTTCCTGCCATCATGTGGTAAATGTCATCATTCTTTCCCTTCTTGTTACATTTAGTTAGGTGTGATTATTCCAGTTGATATTTGCAGCAGCTGATTCTCACTAAATGCTGGCAGGTACTTTAATTTGAAGCTAGGGTGTTGAGATTTTTTTTTATGGAAATTTGGTCTCGGTAAATCTTTCTTTTATTTACTATACCGAAGCGAATTCCATCTCCTCCAACTGACTGACCTTAATTTGCCTCTGTAGTAATAGCGTTGTGGTAAAAAACGAGCTCTGACCACAGCAGCTCCCCGGGGCTCTAACACAAACCACAACTGTGCACCAAAACACCTCCCTCGCAGCCGGTTTCATTCAAAGAGCTGATGAGGTCTGCCTTTCAGTCTGCTTATACTATTCCTTATTTATATAAATTAGATTATTAAATATATACATTTTTGACCCAATCTTTTCTGTCCAAACTCCAAACCCTTGTCTTCGTGTTAGTTTACAAGGCAGATTGCAGTGAGGTAAAGTGCTGCCAGCTCTGGGCTCCACAATTGACCTGCTCATCCTGTGGTTCCCATAGTAACTCAGTCATCACCGGGCAAAAAGGAACAGAGGGAACAAAAAACCCAGAGTGCTTGACAAGATGTCAAGTCAATTTGATTTATATAGGCCAATATCACAAACCAGAAATTCTCCTCCTCAAGGGGCTTCACAATCTCTACATCATCAAGCCCAGTTGTGTTGTGCAACTGTTCCCGTCTCTCTGGAATTATGATCTGTGATCAACGCTGAGGTTCAAATGGGCTTATTTATTCAACTGAATTGTATGCACTCTGAAAAGCAGACACTTGAGCAAGATTTATTTGAGGCATTTTTGTTTTTGCCTCAGTGATGCATAAATTATAGCTAACTATGCCTGAAGTCATTTGTCATTTTATTCCCAAAGAAATGATCACTGACTCTTTTCTCACCTCTTTTTCTTCCTTTTGTGTTGCTGAAACACATTTAAACGCATCATTTTGAAGGTGAAATTATGCCTTTTGTTTTGTGTCTTTGTATGTATTTATATTTATTTCTTTTTCTGCAGCTCATACCCCTGACAACAGTTTCCTGGGCTTCGTGGTGGAGCAGCACCTCAACGCCAGCGACATCAAGCACATCGATGATATCAAGAGACAGAACCAATCACTTGTCTATGGCAAAGTTGACAACTTCTGGAAGGTACGATAGTCTCTTATTCACTGGCATACTCTGACACTTATTCATGACATTGTTGTGGTCCATGTTCACTGAATTTTATTATCTAGTTATTGTTTGTAGTGAACAACACAGAGAAAGTAGTTCTGACTTCTAATAGTCTGCCATATAGAAAAACCAAACGCATCCCTATACTGCATACAAAGACCTACAGACACACACCTTTTCAAACATATACATTTTGACATACTCAAATGTACGCACAGCTATATACGTATATATTCTTTCTGAAGATGAAAGTGGCAGACTAGCATGCTAAAGAACACCAGCACACCAAAGATAACCAATTTTCAGACCTCTGAGAGCTCTGCAGTGAAACTCTTTTGAACAACCTTGGGTAAAACTTTCATAGGAAACTTAATAACAGTCTGATTTAGGAGCTCAAATTCAGCTTATCGCCCTCTCCATGGAGTTTTAATATATTCAAATACATGCTCACACTGCGGCACAGAGACCAAGGGATTACTGTATCCTAGACAAAAACGACTTAGAGTCTTGGAGAGATTTGCACATTGTTTGGCATGCCATGGATGGTTGGATTACTGCCCGCGCCTTGATGAGCTTTCAGCCGACACCATGTATGTTTCAGACTGTGTCGCTCCAGATACAACTGACTCTTTTAGATGTTTAGAGTAACTTAGTGAAATGATAATAGAATCTACAGGGGAGAATTGTCTTCATGTAACATGCAAAGGCCTCCTCACACCAGGAGACTGTGTGATGAAGACGTGTAGAATTGAATAATAAGCCGAACTCAACTGACTAACGATCTTATACTGAAAATACGGTTACGTCAGTAAGCCAGTCAGCCAGTGGTTTGTTCAACTTGGCTTTGTTTTCGACCTCATTGGCTTTAGATACTGTAGATGTCAATACAGCTGAGTGGCTAGCAATGATATATCATGCAGTATTTGCACAGGGTAGGTTACGTGGTTTCATTCTGGCAGCTGTGGCTCAGGAGGTGTGTATGAACGACTTAGCTTCTGTTTGTGATGGCCTTTACCATCACTGTATGAATGTGTCTTAACTGGTGAATGTGGCATGTAGAGTAAAAGGGCTTTAAGTGGTTGGAAGACTAGAGAGGCACGATACAAAGTACAGACTATTTAGCATTTAAAGCAGAAATAAATTATCATAAAACACTCAGCAAGCCCTTGGGCAGTGATTTCCAAACTTTTTTTTTTTTTTTTACCTCACAGCCCTGTCAGATGAATTAAAGTACCCGCACTATCAATTATTCAGTATAAAGCAGTAATTTTTTCAGGCAATTTAACTAATGTCTAGGTTGGTTTGGTCAAGTGCATTTGTACTCCTACTGTACCAGTGGCACAAGCTGGAACGCTAACCTAACCCTTTTGGGCTTCTGTGCTAGCTTGCCTTCTCGTTTACAGGCACAATACATGGGTATTTTTTCTAATCAAAACATATTTTCTATTTTTTCTAATTAACTGAGCCACTCTATAATTTTTCCAAGTAGCCCCGGCCAACTGCTGGAGTACCCACTGTGGTACAAGTACCTGTGGTTAGCAATCACTACCTTAGAGGTTAAGATGTTTTCAGTCTCCTTTTTTAGTCATTCATTACACTGATTCAGAGTTATTTCTTGCATTTTAAGTGCTGTGTTCACTTTTTAATCAAACATTGATAAAATTTGCCTAATTGTATTTGTTCTTCAGATGCAGTGGAAACACAAAAGGGACTTTTTAGTTCCTAGTTTAGTTCCTGGTTAAGCTCCTGTGCTCTTATAGTTCCTGGAACTCTTTGGTCAGAAAATGCATACATTCACACTTGAAGCTTCCCACTACAAATTGAGTATTTTTTTCTCTTTTTTTTTTTTCAACCCACTCACTACTGAGGAGCTCTGTTGGAGCAGATATGAGTTAAGTGTCTAGATCAAGGGCATTTAAAAATTCAAGGATTGGATGAGTGTTCCAGTGTAGATAAGTCCTTAAAGTGAAATGATACCACTAGTTCAAGGCTTATATCCATTTTAAAAGTTGTAATAAATATATATATATATATAATTTTTCACTATTACTATACCATGTGTGTAACCTCCAGGATTATTGCTAAATAACGTAAACAAAACTTAGTCCAAACATACCTATTCATTAATAACACTTGTACAGTTTCAATATCTAGGCCACATTGTGAATCCCAAGGTGTTATAGTTTTTAATACAGAGGTAACTGGTGTGCTGCTGTGGTTTGTGGCTTCTAGTACTGAGTCAGAGCCATTTAGTTTAGCTTTAAAAGGGCAGATGGGGGATCCCATCAGCTCACAGCAAGGGGCATTAGCTGCTAATCAGACTCCCAAGCGTGTTCATTACCTCCTTCTTTTAATTAAAGGGCCATTTTGGAGCCCGCTGATAACGAGCAGACTGGCTTACTCCATTTCCCTCCTTCTTCCTTTCAAATCGTGCTGTCCTTCGATCTCTGTCTCTACACTTGAGAGGGTTCATTTCAGAATGATATATACGCTATTTAAAATAGAAAGTGGGACCTACTGTAAAAAAATAGTTTCTCATGAAGGCTAAATTCACAATGGATGAAACACAATTGAATTAAATCTCTTTTAAGCGCTGCTATGGTCGCCAAAGTTCAGTGTCGCTTATCAAACGCTCCTTGTGGTGTGTTTTGCCATTATCACTCTTACCTGCCCCCATTTCCAGTGTTCTTTCCCTACGTTGTTGCGCAACGGTCTGTGTCTTGATAACTGCCCCCTGCAACCCCAGTTTTAAAAAAGTGGTAAGCCTCTTATACTAAATCCTAATAACAATGTTTATAATTCCACATGTAGGCCTTTTTATTGTCTGCTTTACAGGCATCATAGAACAAATAAACATGTTTGGCGAGATAAAGAAAGATGAAAATCGCATTCATTGTGGACCGGAAGCAATATTTCCAAGTAATTCTTATCACATGTTTTGTTTTATTAAGCTATAAAATAAAAATAATCTGGGCATTGAAACTGGAAACCAAACAGGACACATCAGAGTGCCTACAGAAGTGTTCTCTAGCCTAATGCTGTTTCCTTCCTTTGGAGGGATAAATGTGGGTTAGGCAAGTAATGGTCTTCATGTAAAATACAGCCTGCTGAAAGGCTGGTGTGTGAGGCAGACTGGGGAATCACCCACACACACATTTTTATCAACACCAGGAAGACAAAAGGGAAAATAAGTATAGTTTCTGATGCAACAAAGCTCAAGATTAAATGTCAAACCTCATAGTATCAGGAACAGTAGTGTAACCATCTAGGGAGGTTTTCTGGTTGATGTATCTTCCGTTTATTGAATTTCCCTTTCTGAAACATAAAAAAAGAAAACTAAAAAGTGTGCAGTAGCAAAAAATAAATAGAAAATCACACATCCTGACAACACACAGAGGGTTTGTTCTGTAAAAGTGTCAGGAGAGGACACATGTCTGGTGTCCGCCACTCGTTTGGACATTAGTGTCAGCAGTTCTCTCTCTGTATCATGAAACATTAATGCCTGTCAAGGTCAATCCGGCCAAACGGTTGCAGTTATAAATTAGTGTGAACTAATTAACAGTGTGCATATTCTTAGGAAGCACAGGGGAGACCTCTCCAGGGTTGAAGTTGTAGCTAAGTTTGGGAACAACCCCCCGTCACTTTACTCGTCAGTTGGCAGACAAAACTCTGGTGCTAGGCTTGGTTGTCGAGTAACTGCGCATTTGTTCACTGATGAACTGTAGCATGAACTGTAGCCTGAGCTGTAAATTCACTGCTGCATTCACAGTTCACTGCTAGCTTGACTGCTTAGCAACAACGTCTCTATGCGGACAGCTATTCCTTATTATTCCTCAGTTATTTTTCTAAGTAGGAAATACATTGATTTTCAGAACCAGGCCCTGAATTTCCAATGAATGAAGTACACAGTTTCTTGCATAGTTTCTTGTTACAAACACAGTAGGGCACACAGAAAAAGACTACAGTTGATAGTATTTTTAGGTCGTCTACAGTCAAATTAGATTATTCCTCATTTTGTTGTGGGCTCTCTGTAACCTCATGAAGGCCAAAGCAGGCGGTCGCTCATCTGACCTGAAAGAAATCACGGGGATTAAAGAACCAGGATGACAAGTAATTATTTTGTTGTTGAAGAGGCGGCATTGATGGTGAGACCCGAAATAAAATGGCCAGACCACCTCTGAGGGAGCCGTTTCCATAGCAACCCAGTATGAGGAGTAGAAAGGCAGAGCTAGGGAGCTGAGAGCGATAGGCCGTATTTTCTGTCTCCCTCCTGCTGTCTCTCTCTCCATACCATACAAATCAGCTAATGTTTTACTGTGTGCTTATAGTCAGTGTTAAGAATGCATTGTATTTGAGATTTGGTCATCATACTTTAATTTACATCTCCTTTCTAACTGGTATAGATTTAATAAAATATACCAATGAGGCATTTACCTGGACTCACCTCATCAGTGCACTATATCTACATTAAATCGGTCAGTGTCCCTGTTTTTCAATGTTCAGCGTGTAAGAAAGCATTTGATGAGGCAGAAGGGAACATGGAGAAAGGTGAGAATGAGTAGGATGTACGGAGAGAGAAAGCTGCAGGCCCTTGGCAGCAGATCAGAGGACATGGTGAAGAAAGACAGACACACACACACGCACACACACACAACACACACACACACACAGTGCTGGCATATGCAGAGTAGGAAGGGCAGCCATCCCACACTCTTAGCCTTGCAGGCTCATAAACAGACAACAGTGTGCTTCATCCCCCTTTCATGATGGATAACCAAGTTGAGTTGAACATTAAGCCTTCTTTAGTTTTACTGTGCTTGTCTGATCTTATGAAGCAATCCCTTGTGCTATTAAACTGGTGTGAGTGCCAGCACAGAAACCTGAATTTGACGTCTGAGGAAGGAGCTGGGTTGGAGTGGGAAATGTTATTGCGGTTATTAAATCGACTCTTTCTGTCACAGATGTTTTATTGAATTAGGCCCAAGATATTTCCAGAAGGTGCTGTTTGTTACTGCTTTACTTTGTAACTCCGGTCTGTAGAGTTGGGCCGATATATCTGTCGTATATTACAACTAGAAAAGCGTGCGGTCGCTCCTGAAAATCTGCACTTGAACCATTTGAAATGCAATTACCAAAAAAGTTGTTTGAGTGTCTATTTAAGTGTAAATGCTGAGTGAAGTTGAAGTATTAGTCAAACTTGGAGCACCGAACGAAGTTGAAATGTCAGTTTTGAGAGTGTAGGTGATAAATTGAGTTGGGTGTGTGAGTTGTAGCATCCTGAAAGAAGATGCCAGTTGAAGTGTTGGTTGCAATGTAATCACTGAATGCAGTTGCAGTAAATTGTGTATGAACAGTTGATGAACTTCAAAAGTTTGGGACTTGGAAGAGCTGATGAAGGTTTAGTTTCTGTTCAAAGGTGAAGATCTGAGAATGAAAAGAAATGAAAAGGTTTGAAGTGTCAGCTGAAGTGTTAGCATTGGAGGTAGATGACTCAAGACTCGGTTAAAGAAGACATAAAAGCGGTGAAACTGTCAGTTGATGTATACGCGCTTAAAGCAGTTGAGTGTGAAAAATAAAAAAAATCGATATCCCAAATGAGTTGAACACTTTGAAATTGAAATGAAATTTGTTTTGAAGTTTGTAATTTCCTTGCTTGGCCAGCATACACACAAACATTGCCTGTGTTGTGTTTCATCTACTTTTATTTTATTGAGTAAAAGCAGCACGAGAGTATTTGAATGTCAACACTGTGTGCTTCCATGATCATTCACAGAAGCAGGAAATCATTTATCCATATTTATGAGGGGAAGACAGGATGCATGCAACCAACAAACATAAAATAGCTACAGTCGGACCACAATAAGAAAAAAACAGCATTAATATTAGAATAAAATATCTTACTAGTCTTATTTTAACTCTACTTATACCAGATTGACAGAAGACAGCAAATTTTGTGATAATTAGGCTTGATACAATATGCTTGTGAATGCACCTGTTTTCTTCACTGCATGCTCCACTAAGTAGTTTGAATGTATGGAAATGGTGCTCAGATTCCCCCCGGTGCCATTAGCTTCTGTATACAAGGTGGAAAGCTTTTAATTGCACCCAACGAAGCATATGACGTTACAGGTGTTTCCATTGCTGCAGGACAGGCAGGAGTATTATAGCTGCTGCATGTGTTTTTTTTATTTATTTTCCTTTAACTGGGCTTAAAGCTCAATGTTTCCTCACATAAGCGCTCAGCCTGTTACACTTGGATGGTTCTGCAGCCCACATATCCATAGCGGAGACTCACTTTTTAGCAATCATGTAGTGCCTCCTTTACTGTCTGACAGTCAGAAACATGGCCAGCCACCAAAATCCAATAGGTTCTACACTGTTATGTCTAATGGGGTGTGGCAAGGCATTGAAGTAAATAACATCTGACTGCACTCAAACACTTCTGGATACTGTTTTACCATCCATGTTCCCCAGGGCATTTCTAAAGTGTCTGTCAAAGTGTCTGTAGCTTTTTACAGTGCATTTGTTATGCTGTTTATTTGCAAGTACACCTGTCTGTTAGTCTTTATTATACCTATAGTGTCTCACCACTACACATATGTACTGGTGTGTGACGTTTTCTAAATGTAAAGAACCACACTGGAGTCATGAGATAGTGTAATAACGATCTTTCTAATGATCACATATTTCCTGAAGAAAGTGTGTGTGTGGTTGCTGTGAGCCTTTATGTTAATTGGCATGATTTTTTTTATCTTTTTCTAGTTGTATGAAAACTCATTGACTTTAATGTAGCGGCTGAGTTAGAGATGCAATAGAAGTGAAAATACTTTAACGTTAGACATTTATGCAACTTATATGAATGGGCTTATTCACAGTGTGAATACTGAGCATTTTGAGGCCTGAATGGCATTTCTACTGTATGCAGTCATTGAGTTATAAATACAATAGGACTGAATGGGCCTCCATACTCTTAAATGCATTATGTAACTCATAGCAGTAACTCATACACTGTACATGTCACTATAATAAAATTATGTATACTTGATCATTGTGCAATACTGAGCTTTTAAGATATTGGTGTTCAAAAATCGCAATCTATAAGGCTAAGTATAATAGTGAACAATAAACAAAAGTCATAACCACATCTACAAAGAATTATGCACCATTTAAGTAGCATTAAAACTATCAGAGGAGATGCAACAACCTAAAATTCTTGTCAGGAATACGTCCTCAAACATACACATTTTATAAAAACAGTGTATAAAATAATGCTTGTATTGTTATATGACCTGTAAATGCTGCTGCACAGCAGTCACACTAATTCAAGTTCAGACAATCTCTGTAGTTAAAATGCATCCCACCTGCACTGGCATGTAAACATTGAACATGCAGTAAATCTTCAGGACATCCGTCTCGTATGCTTTTCTGCTTTTTCAATTACGACCATGACTGTTTATCATATTGGAAAAGCTTTGGTCAGGTTTTGAAGACGATGTCTATTACTTCCTCCGTATTTAGTTATTCGTTGAAGACGTCTTCACTGTCAAAGAGAGTTTTGTACCATAAAACAAAGGTCAACCACTGGGACAAAAGGTCACACATTGCGGGAGCACCAAAAGAGCCTGATAGCGTATTAGCATCACTAAAGTGCCCACACTTAAAATGAACCACTGCCTTTATCTCGGACTGTCTCAACATTGTGACATCCATGCAGAGATGGGCGTATAATGGGCTCTGCATATAAGTGTGTGTGTGTGTGTTGTGGGAAAAAGAGTTTTCCTCCTTCTCTGAAGAATGGGTGAAGTAAATTTTTGTCCTGACTGACAAGCTTCCAGTTTTAGGGCCCCAGAGTCTGAGAGTTGGAAATTATTTCAGATGGGAAGATGATCAGAGGTGCGTTTGATGTTTGATGTCGAAGGCAGTTTGAGGGTCGAGTAAGTTGAACCGAGTGCACCTGTCTGCATTCTGATGAGGCAAATGCTCTTCTTTCCTCTTAAGATTGCTGCAGTAGACTCAGAAATGCTTCCACATGTGATGCTTTGAGTCTTTCTTTCATTCAAGACTTGGGCACAATCACTTTCAAAACATGACGAACATTAAAGCTAAAGAATGACAACATACGGTGATGTACATCATCAAAATACAACACAGTTCATATAAAGGAAGAACATGACAAGTGAACAAAAAGAAGAGAGTATTTGTATCAAATATGTTGTCTCAGGAGGAGGAAGAAGTTGATTGTTTCACTTGAAATGTGTTGTAAAGCAAGATTAATCTGTTCCATCCCTAGTGCCTTGACACCGCTACCTGTCAAGATAAAGCGCTGAAACATCAAAATCTGCTCTCAGCCCTGCAGCTGTGCCCCTATACGAACACCCAGAGGAGAA
This sequence comes from Morone saxatilis, assembly GCF_004916995.1. Lineage (NCBI taxonomy): Eukaryota > Metazoa > Chordata > Actinopteri > Moronidae > Morone > Morone saxatilis. The sequence goes on from NW_023340206.1 coordinate 5,925,242, forward strand.
GTTTAATAATGAAAGGGGAAAATAACGTTGTACACATATCAAACTACATATCTAAATCGCAGATCAGAGAGCCGATAATCCTTATCCCCGTTTCTTTAAGCCACTGTAAAAGTAAAATTAAATATTATTTAACACTTAATCTGTATTGCTTTTTGAAAAAGAACATAAAAGCAACAAAATAAATAGATGAAATAAAGTCACAAGGAGCAATAAACAAGTTCATACATACAGTAATAATTATGGATTTACTGTATCTTGAGGGTTACTTTCTTGATTTTTACAGACAAAACAGATATTTGTTGTTCAATAAAAAAGACTCCAAGTCCTGCCTGGGTCATACTATGTAGCTGCCTAAGAGAAAAATAGAATGGACACTTCAATCACTAGCTTTAATTCAATAAAAAGAATTGGCTCTGTAGAAACGCCTGTCTTCACCTATCCATTATGCATGTAATTCCTACAGCAAGGAAAGACTAAACTTTGTGGGGAAAATTGACGGGTGCTTGCCACTGAAAGTTGAAAACACAGTTGAAACACGTAAAAATTGTTGAAACAGTATAGGTTGTACTGTAGTTGAAGTGGCAGTCGAAATACAAATACTGAAAGAAGGTGAAGTAGAGGTTAAAATGGAAGGGCTGGAGGAAGTTCAAGGTCTGAAAGTAATTTGTTTTTTGTGCTAATGAGCAAGATGGTGAACATACCTGCTAAACATCAGCATGTTAACATTGTCATTGTGAGCACGAGGCTATAAAAATCTGTACAGAATAAACCAAAACAAGCTTTAATTTACTGGATATGGAGTCTGTTGAATTGCTATTCTGTGATGTCAGCTGCTTAAAAGTAGTAAACCTGACATGTTGGAAAATGTTGCAACTTATTACTTCAGTAATTTCTTACTCAGAAACTGGCGAGCGCTGTAATGCTAGCAGTCACGAAGAGGCATCAGTGACATTAATAGCAAGTTAGGGGTCTGTATCTCAGCCTTTTTTTGCCATTGCTTCCTCGCTGTGAGTCTCAGAAGTTGTGTGTGTCAGCCAGTAAGCTTTCCTCCCCGGACACTCGTCCCTCAACCCTCCCCTCTGCCGACAGAAAGCAGCCACCGCCTCTCCTGTTTCCTCTCCGCGCCAGGGTTTACAAATTCCCCCTGATTTACAAGGTCATAAAACTCACCTCCTCCTCCTCCTTCTCTCCTGCTTCAATCAACCTCTCCAGCTAAAGCAGTTATTTTATAACTCTCTAAGCACATGCTCCCGTACAAGGCTGCCACAATCGATCTGCTATCTGGTTTCAGATTGCATATTGCGTGCTCTCTGAGACACATACAGTATAGATGGATACATGCACTCTGCTAGCTGTATACCACGCGGACTGTCCGAGGACATGGAGGGGAAAACTCTCTTGTAATGTTATCACTCTGTCTTCAGCTTGTTAGTGTTACATAGTCGTAACTTCGCTCTACTTCACAGTGTGCTGACAGCTGAGGCAGGATTATGAATTAAAGTTGACACAATATCATTTTGTGAAAGCAAAGAAAATCTACACTGGATCTGAAAATGGCGATGCACCTTGCGAAAAATGCTGTTCTTACATCTACAATTCTGTATTCCTGTCGCTCTTGGCCAGGATTTTTATATCTTTCAACCTGTTTCTTGGGTTTTCTCTTTAAACACACTGCCCTTTATTCCCTGTGTGTCCATGTATGTGAGAGGGAATTCAGACATGCTCCAGAGAGCATCTGGCAAGTGATGTCCTCTGACCGTAAAAGCTTTGTGTGGCGACTGCCTCGAAGGGTACTATAATCTATGTCCCTCTCACACAGTCACTCAAGCGTTCACAATAAACACACATCCGAGACTATATGATGTCTTTCTTTTAGTAGTCTTTTTTTTCCATCTTCTCCAGGGAGTCACATGTACAGTAACTCAACAGGCTTACAGATGATTTCACCACAATCTGACAATGTTCACCTAAAATGTTTATTATAATCCATATTCGTACCATACAGTACTTCACTTAATCTCATATTATTACAGTATGTTACAATCGCTGTGTAAAATATCACAATCATTCAAATTATTTAGACAAGCCATTCCTAATCTGAACCATTGACGTATATAAAGATGGATGTCGTGCCTCCACTTCGTCCCACTGTTGAAAAATGTAAGAAAAAAAAGCCCAATTGTCCCAGATTAATCCGCGAGCAGAGCTAAGCTGTCATGACGTGAAACCTCCTTTTTATAGCAAGCCATTCCCAATCTTAACCATCAAAATTAACATTTGAACATACATTCATGTGATAAGAACTACCTAAACTTTTGCCATCTTTTGGAAGAAAGTATTTGATATGTACCTCCCATCCCATTTTTATATACAGTCTATGAGCTGAACATAAATATATGTATGCCCCTAAGCAGCTTTTGTATTTAAAACTAATGTAGAAGTGTAACACACATTAAATATGTATATTAAACAATTTAAAATATTTACATGAATCACCAGACTGGAGTTACTGTTACTGTGTTTTTTTTAGCCTCACTTCTAGAGAAGGAAACATGTAAAAAATAGTACTTGTTGATTTCTTCCTGTTACAAAGTGTGTGTGTCTCAGATCTTTTTTATTCCATTAGCTTCATGCAGAACCTACTATAGATTTTTAAGTTTGTGTGTGCGGGCCTCTTCTTCAGGTACCCACCAGTAACCTTCATTTATAAATCCCTTCATACACACATAAATCCTAGCTCATCTCTCCTGAGTGAAAAGATTACAGGATAGTGATTTCACCCTCTAATTAGGACTTCATCTCCCTCTCTCACGCATATATACACACACACACACACACTCACACCAGGCTGCTTTAGTTACAGCAGGCTGGCTGGAGGCATCTGATAGCCAGGCCTCTAGGGACCCTGACGAGCGGCTACCTGAAATTTAAACCCGAAAAGGAAGCACAGAGGTAGATACACACACATACACACACGTAGAGAGTGAGAGCAGGGAAATGTCCTGGAGGCAGTTTCAAAGGCAGGATTGAGTGTAGGAGTTGTGTGTAAATTTAAAACAGGTAGCTTTTAACGGTAATGAGGCCTTGCTGCCCCATGAGTGTTGAAACCATTGGTAATCAATAACATTCCAGTTTGTATGAGACTGTGTGAACATACTGGTGAATGCGCCTTTGAGGCATCCTGTCATTAAGGAGAAAATGGTCAGCTTTCATCTGCACTGCCTCCCCGAAGGGCTCGGCTTTAAGAGCGTTCAACTGTACTGTACGTTGCTCCCATATGGCTGAGTCTTTTGAAGGTGCAGGACAAAGTGGAAAAGACGGATTTTCCACTGAATTTCAGCAGGAGACACGGGGGGAATATTTTGTTAGCAAATTTGGCTGGGTTATACAGCATCATGTCCTCATTTTTGAAAATCAAAGACCTGCCGTGACAATCTCAGCGTGGTGGCGATCAAAGGCCTTCTATTATGGAAATAATGTTTCCATCCAAACTGATTCAAAGGAATTCTTTTTTTAAAAAGTGGCTTCTATGACCAGCTTGACAGAGATTGCCCAGAAAGATTTTCAAAGAAACTGTTGACCTCGAAGTTTATCAAAACTTATACGATATCATGTCTTTGTACATAGTGAATTCTCATTCAGGGAATCTTAATCTCTCTTAATCTTAATCTATAGTATCTTACTTTCAACAAGAGATATTGTTCTCTGAGGTGAAAAAAAAAAAGACTGATCAATATCAATGCAGCACAGGCTGAGATATCCTGATCAAACTTCAAAAAAACGTGGCATCCCACATTTCCCATAATGCAATTGATAGTGTTTTTTGTAAAACCCTCCCTGTCCACGTGTGTCAAATTCCTGTCCCTAGACCAAAGGTTTATTAAAACTTCCAAATCTCAAGCCCAAACTGGAATAACCCTGATGATGTCCTAGTGATGTTAGCAGGGTTATTCCAGTTATTTCTTTTGACCACTGAGCCTCCAGAGCCAAGATAAGTGGTTCTTAGTTTCACTGTTGAGCTCGTCCACTATATCAATCAGCTGGGTAACATTCCTGTGTGGTGGAAGTAGGCCAGACATGACTTTTGGTATAAAGAAAGCAGGTTTTTATTAGCATGCCTTGAATGCTTTATTGTTTTTTTGATGAAGGACATTGCAGATCAGGTAGACTTTAATAACAATAGCAGGGTATTGTGTGCGCCAATGCTCCTCACACAGTGCTATTTTTAACTCTGCCTGACATTGTAGCCAGATGGTCAGTCAGGTAGCTCGAACAAAGGTTCACCAGGCCACATAACAAAGTAATGATACTGATCTCCTCTTGAAAAAATTATATTCAAAATGGTTCACTCAAGGATGTTTTGCCTGGATTGCACCAGCTTAACCTAAATAAAATAAATGCTGTTTTTTTTATTACTAAATTCACTAGAATTCAATTTGTATGAGAGCAAGTGTTGTTTTTTTATTGTCTCACTTTGAGATAAATGTACCCGCTCAGAGAGGACATTAAAGACTCATCATTGAAAAATGTTTCTCCCTGTTTGTTCCAGGACAAAAAGAAATACCTGGACATCATCCACAGCTACATGGAGGTCCACGGCACCGTGCACGGCACCAGCACCGTGCACCTGCCGAGCTACGTCAAGAACCACGGCATCCTGAGCGGTCGAGACCTGCAGTTCCTCCTCCGAGAAACCAAGGTGAGTCCGTCCAGCTGTAAATTGTCTCACATGAATAAATAGCCCTGCAGGGAAATAAAAGTGTGTGAGGGGTACGGTGCTTATTAGATGGCTATGAGAACCACAAACCAACTCCCACACTTTTCCCTTGGACATTTTTTAAATGACCAAGAAGCTGTGGCCCAGCTAACCTGCAGAATATTGAGGACACGCTGTATCTTTTTTTAAAAACCATGACCATTTTTAAGCACATTTCAGTGCTACAATATCACTTAAAAGAGAAGTTAGAGAGTAAAAATGTGATTTTTAGAGGAGCTATCTTTATGTGAACAGAGGCCCACTTCTGAGAGAGCCTTCAACCGAGTAGAATGTCGGAATCTGTCCTCGGTCCAGCCGTCCACAGAAGCACTTCTCCATTCACGTCATGACTTATCCCTTCCTCTCACTACTCAAACCACTCTTATTCACAAAGACAAGGACACAGCCACAGAAGCAGCAGCCAGACTGGATTGTATTGTGTTGAGTGACATGTTCACAGAATAATAGCTTTGTTTTGTAGCTCTGCTGAAAGCTGTGAAGTGGAGATCCTGTCACTTCTAAATGATTTAATCAAATGCACGATAAACAAAAGTTGTTGGAACAGAAGTTGATCAGCTGTAGTTATCTAATATAATTATGTCTAAATGATGTTGTGCTCATAGATTAAAGCTAAAGCTCCACGTTCCAGGCAAAAAGTAAGCAGTCCTCACCAGTTGATGCTGCATATGGAAGACGAGGAAAAAAAGAAACGGCATTGTTGTTGTATTGCAGTGTAGAGAAAGTTAGTGCTGGTATTTTGGTATTTAACTTTGTGGTTTTTTTTAGGATGAGGAATGACAGACAGTTTAGCTAATACAAAGCTGTATTGTGTGTGATTAGCACTATGCAGTTGTAGTATGTACCTAATGTAGTCAGCTACTGATGTGCTCTTTGGCCTTGAAGGTAACGCTAGGTTACTGCTCTAGTTGGTAAGCTAGTTAGCTGGACATGCTAACATTTGTAACTTACATTAGAGCAGACAAGCGCTGTTTAATCTATTCTTCTACACTTTTGTATACTTTTTCCTCTTGGGTTTTTTTTGTTTAGGAAACGCTAAAAAGACAATTATAAGCATCACTCTTATCAATTAAATCGCAGCACCTACTTTTCTTTTATGCTCAGAACTTCAGGGAAAGCAGTGAATTTCCACTAAATTTTATGGAGCTGCCTTGCTATTGCCATAGGGGAATGGAATTAAAATGACATGGTCCTCAAAAACCTGACAACATTGTCTGCTGAAGGTGAAAACCATCATTAGTGCTGGCATTGAAAGATGGAATTTGTCTTTTGGCTCCAGTCATCATTCATTTCAGAAGAATAAGGTGGAAGAGAGCTTCGATTTCTCTCACCCCTAAAACCAGATGCTCTCTCACCAGACCAGGGCGGGAGGCGAGGCAGACAGAGCGCAGAGAGACATCACACAAGAGCCGGGGCAGGGATGAAAAGAAAGCTAGAGAGCCATAGATCATGATTCACACTTTTATAGAAAAAAAGATGGATTGAGATTTAAACCCCTTTTGTGCTGAAATGATATTGAGTATTGCTTCAGCCAAAAAAACGATTCTTGGCCGGCAAATCCAGCTCTGAAACCAAGAACTCAGTGACGTTGGAGGCATTTAGAGAGAAAAGCAAAGGTGTATTCTGCAGTGGAGCAGATCTTTAAAGAAAAAAATACAAAGAGAAACAACACTCAAAATGTTTTACCCGAGTGAGTTTTGGTTCGCTGGATTCGTGTAGCCTGGAGAGTTAACTCTCAGCAGAGATGGGATAGAATACAAACTTCCACATCCTCTCACTACATGTAGTTGTGCATGGAATAGGGGAATGGCCTATTAAATACCACAAAAACCCAACATTTTAGCCGAATTGTTGTTTAAGCACTAACAAGGAAAACAAGAAGGTGTTGTAGGCACAGTTTTCCTTGTGGTGCTTAAACAACACATTTACTGTTACCTGCAATTAGACTGCCTGAGCTAATTGGTCTCGTGGGGCTTTAACAGTGTATTGTAAAAAATTCTGTGGATGTGGAGGCGCTTCTGTGAGGAACGATGTTGGCGTTGACGTCTGACATTTGATTTTTCTCCCAAACCAAATTTCCTGAAATAAACTCTGACTAGCTGCGCTGTATCAGGGGAATAGTGTCAATGATCAAACCACTGAAGTGAGGCAAAGCTATACAGCGTCATGTTGCAGGCTGATGGAGTCAAAGGTTTTAGCTTTTTTCTGACTTTGCTTCTCTTCTCTTCGCTGTCTAGCTCTTTTTAATTGCCTCCTGCTGTCTGCCTCTGGTTTAGCTTACACGTGTTTCTTATTTTCTTCCTCTTTCACACTCCTCCACACACCCAGTACATTATATATTAACTATAAATTAATAATAATAATAATTATCATAACCATACATTTCTATGTAAAGGAAAGAGTCCTGTTTTCAAGTCTTCATACCAATATATCTTACCAGCTATAACCAGCTTATATCTTATACATCATCATTATCATCATTTTCTGTGTAGTGGAAAACAAACACATCCTGTGGCAGGTGCTGGAATTACAAATACCAAGAAAAAAACAACCTAATTAACTTGCTGCCTCATTAAACTCAGCGGCCGCCATGTTTTAAGAGATGTGGCACAGGCTGCTGCAGAGCCATTAGACTCCAAACATTTTGTGTTGGAGCACAATAGTGAGCTGGTTCCAATGTTCCTCAGAAAGCACCACACAATCATAAAGGAAAATGATTTTGTGAGCTAGTCCCGGAAATGTGTTATAAGTAATATAAAATGGAAATCATTGACATTGTGTTACTATGTGTGTTTTCATGGTAATAGATTTATGCAAAGGTCTATTCAAAGTTAAATGACTCCTCTAACATTGGAACGACCTCTGCATTTGAGTACCACTGTCATCATTGTGTTGCCTGTAGAATTGAAGCCTCTTCATTGAATGCGTATGTATATGTAGGTTTGTGTTGGCTTCATGCTTAGATGACTCTCACATTTGAACTACTCCACTTTATATTAGAGGCAAATACTGTACTAAATATATACTCCATTTATAGTATTTAACTAGCGAACTAGCTATACTCACTAGTTACTTTGATTCTAAATACAAAACTTGTGATCAGCATATAAAACGTACTGCCTTATTACAGATTAGACTCTGCACACAGGTGGCTCATAAAAAAAATATTCAGGTTGGAGTTGTGCAAAGCATTGTGGGATTTACATTAGGGCCATGATGCACAAGTAAGATTGATAAAATATTAAAGGAAAGCCCCCAAAATATTATGATTTTACCATTCTGTGTCTGCCATTCTGCATAATGAGTAGATTAGGATGTATGTATTATGTATTGAAAATCATAAATGCATGACTTTTACTTGCAGCAGAGTGTTTTTAAATTGCGGTATTACTACTTTTACTTATACAGCTTTAACGTGTGGCAGTGGGTTAACATCAGGGGATATAAATGTACACGAAGGCAAAGGAAGACAAACCAATAGAAGTAAGATGTAGTGTCTCAGGAGCTGAATGCCCTTGAACATGAATACACAAAACTTCTTTAATGCATACCATTAAAGAGCTTTCATGTAAAATCTGCGATTCTTATTGATTTCTCTTTTTAAATCCGTAACAGTAACATAGGAGATGCAGGCATAAGTTATTCATTTCTACCTTTGAGTCTTTCACTCTGTATGGATTCTCTGCCTTTCTTCTCCACCACGGAAGCTCTCTCTCCGTCTCCCCTCTCCTCATCCCCTCCCCTCCCCGCTCACTATAAATAGTGGGTGACTGTTTCTCAGCATTGAGGAGCTTTTGCATGCACACACAACATACACACACGTAGAAGAAGCAGCGTGCTCTGCTGCCACCTGTTTGCAGACGTCTGTTGCTAACAGTGCTGTAGTTGTGTTCGCATTCAAGATAGAAAAGCATAAATCACAACCCTGGTCTGAACATTGAAGTGTGCACGGACACACTTCATGTTACAATACGTCATTGTGTGTTAAAGAAAGAGTGTGTCGTCGATCAGACTTACTGTTCTGTTCTTATGGGCAGATACACACTGGCCAATACAAGCACACACAGACTAGCCATTGTAGCCGGCCAGCTCTGGCCCTCCAGTAAATGAGCCACTTGCCGCCACCACCTCCTCTCTCCACCTCCTCCCTCCTCCCTCCTCCTCCCTCCTCTCTCTGTTTCTAGATAACTGTCTCACGCTCATATTAACAAGCTGCTACTGCCTTGCAAATATTTGCTCTTCCCATCCAGGAGTGAACTTGTTATTATAGGCCCCTCTAGTTCTCTGTACGTACAGTATTTACTTTAAAGTATTTATGGCTACAATCACAGAAGACATAATATGTAGACATAGAGAGGACCCATTTGGTTACTGTATACCACAGTGCTTAACTTTCACCTTTAAATTCAGGGTTATTTTTACCCTCAGTTTAGTCCTCATTTCACCTTGCATTTACATCTTTACCTCATGTGTATTACTGTCTTTTAATTTCTTTTAAAATGTTTTAATCAGAATTGTACTCGCATGACGTAATGTGCATTGAGGAGTTTGCTTTCTGTGTCAATCCCTCCTGTTCGTACTGGCCATTAAAATATCCCTACCTAACATGCTTCCAATGTAACAAAGGGGACAAAATCCACAGCATAGTTGTAATATGAGCTCATTTGAGGGCCTTGCTCACAATAAATAAATACATGGAAGGACCAGTAAGAAATATCTGGGTGGGTAAAGAGCAGCACGTCCCTCATTCCATCACTTCAGTGTCCCTGAGCAAGTCAACTAAACTCTGCTCCTGAAAAAGAGAGCATTGCTATCAGGGAAGCTTCTCTGGATAAACACAGTTTAAACAATAAAATATTGATAAAAGCGATATAAACATACCAAGATGTTAATACTGTAAATGTTCAATTAAGTCATCTAAGTCAGTGGTTCCCAATCTGAGGGATAACAAGATGATTAACAGGAGAGATAAACAGAGAAACTTATTTCTTCTGCTCAAAACTGCTTTTTCTTTTACTTGTCTTACTTGTCCAATTTTTCCATATTCTAAAGTGATTCAAGTTAGACCAGGACTCTGGAGAGCAGTTCAGTGTTTGGGTGAAACTGTTTTGGTTGGTAGAAACATTAGTCAACTAAGATGGTTCAGATCACAGCTGTGTTTTTGATGTAGTGATAAGGCTCTGGTGGTTAAATGAGATTTATATATAGTCTTATATTAAACATCTTTGTGAGTTACTGTTGTTCTCCTCGGGCTGCTTAGGCTCAGTGTGTTTCCATCTGCAAACTATCCACAGCACTCCCTCTTTACCAAACTTCCAGTGGCCTTTGGGAGGAATAAACATTAGAGTGGTGTCTTCACATTATTCTCCTTGTTTTTCCTCCCTTGTTTTATAGAGGAAAAAATGCTGCCTTGGCTGTATTTTGTGCTGATAACATGGGAGGTTTGCTTCAACAGGAGCTAACTGCTGCTATCAGCAAACAACAGAAACTCCTCAACACAGCCAGTGAACTTTCTACCTCTCTACCCTCACAGACGTCTTTGTTGTTCTGGTTTTTTCAGGAGCTGCAAACTGTTGGCTCTTTCCTGAACTTACATTAGCCACAGTGTTAGCACAAATGTACTCCTACAATGATCCTCATCGTGTTTTTTGCACTCAATCTTCATCTTGATTTTAAAATAGATTTTTTTCCTCCTCTGCAGTTGTTTGTGGGTCTGTCCTTCCCCTATGAGGGTCCCGCCCCCCTGGAAGCCATCGCCAACGGCTGCGCTTTCCTCAACCCCAAATTCAACCCGCCAAAGAGCAGCAAGAACACAGACTTCTTCAAGGGTAAACCCACACTGAGAGAGGTGAGCACGTTTGTCTCTTAACTCCTCTGCTCGAGATCTGACTTTTAAAAGGTGTTTGATTTTCCTAACTTCTACTCACTCCGCAGCTGACGTCTCAACATCCGTATGCTGAGGTGTACATCGGTCAACCCCATGTGTGGACGGTGGATATCGAGAACTCTGTAGAGGTGGAAAGGGCCATCCGCTCCATCCTCAGCCAGAAGGTAAACACAGAAAACGACACACCTGATGACTTTTGGAACATTTTGATAAGAGATTTCCTCATGAAATGTCTGCATTGATATAAAGAGACCGTCACCTAAATTATCTTTTCTTTCTTTTTCAATTTGTCTTATTTAATATCCTAATTTTTCTGCTTACAATTTATTTATTGCACTAAATAAGGGCACAACAATAATGTAAGGGCTGCAATTATTTTCAGCATCAATTAATCTTCCAGTTATTTTTTTTGCTCAAGCGATTAATTGTTTGGTCAATAAAACGGCAGAGTTAATTCAGCATATTCAAAATTAGAAATACTTTCAATTAATCAATTATTAGACTGTTTTTTTTAAAACATCATGTAAATGGTAAAGGAACAGAATAAAATGAATACTGTGGTATTAATGCATTAGAAAAATAAGTAAATAATAAAGATTATGTCCAATAAAAAAGATATAAATAATGAAAACTGTAGAAAACCAGTCACGTAAAGAATTGATGTTACAAGTACATAAAATCACTGTGGCCAGCCAGATATGTATTTATTTACATATGTACTCACTTTATATATAATTACACACAGGCGTACTGCATTGTCTTCACTCTTGAAATAATTGGTTCATTGTTCGCTATAAAATGTGAAAAACCCAAAGATATTCAGGTTACTGTCACATTAGACAAAGAAAAAGCCAAACTATTCACAGCTGATAAGTTGAAACTATGAAAGCTTCATCCCCTTTGCAAGGAAAAAATTAATTGAAATCAGATGTTGACAAAGATGCTCGGGTGAAAACTCAGCAGAGGATCAGTGAAAGCACCGGGGAAAGAGAGAAAGATCCTGTTGCGTCTTTAAGTCCAGGCCCATGCATATTTAAAGTCCGGGTTCGGGACCTCGTGTTGTGTTTGTGCTCTGCTGAGCGAGTCGGAACAATGGCTTTGTTCACTGAACAGGCCTGCAGAGCCTCATATGCTTTGTGATCCGTGGCGAGCCGCAGCCTACCAGGCTCCGGCTTGGCTCACACACCCTCCCTCTCCTCCTCCTCATCTTCCTCCCCGTACACAAAGAAACAGGGAAAGCAGCGAGTGACTTGGTGCTACAACAAAGGTTCAGTTGTTGTTCCTCTCTGCTTGAAGTTTTCCTCTGCGAAAAAAAAAGTCTGCGGAGGTCGACAGCGGTGCAGAGAACAGACACGTACACAGTGAGAAAAGCTGATGCAGAGTGTCCTGATGTTGTGTTTTGTGTGATTAGATTGAGCCCTACCTGCCCTATGAGTTCACCTGTGAGGGGATGCTGCAGAGAGTCAACGCCTTCATTGAGAACCAGGTACTGCCTGTAGATGTATTAGCTCTGCATAAACCTATCACAGTCTGGGTCTACTGAGACTTGATTATAGCCAAATGAAAATGGAATTTAAATAGACTAGCTCTAAAGACTTGAAAGCCCAAAATGTCATCTTTTATTGAGTCACTTCCATAGATTATAGATTAATAAACCTGTCCCTGTGTCAAATTAAGATGTCCTGCTGTGGGACTGTAAAAACTACAAGATTTGGAAATTATAGCAATTTCTAAAATGTAACCATTAAATATAACCAATATCCAATTAACATGACAACTGAAATAAGATGAATATAAAGAAAATTACAATTAAAGTGAATGTGACAAAATAATTTCGATAACCCAAAAGATAGATGGAAATTCATTAAAGTATATTATATATGAATGGTTTGTGAGGTATGTTTTTAAATAAATTTTTTCAATTTAGTGGATGATATATAATCAAAATAAAATGTGAGCTTTCCAAGACAAAACCCTATACGTAATGCTTTTAGGTCAGTAACATGATTTCTTATCTTGTTAGCACACTTGGGATTTGTAAGTTTAATGTCCTTGTTAAAAAATTTATTTAACACACAAATTCCCTGTAGCTAATTTATGTTTGTTTGAGCTTTTATTCATTGCCGTTGTTTTGTGTTTCCACTGTGTGACATTGTGTTATGTCCTCAGGACTTCTGCCACGGTCAGGTGATGTGGCCGCCCCTCACTGCCCTGCAGGTCAAGCTAGCTGAGCCTGGACGCTCCTGCAAGCAGGTGTGTCAGGAGGAGCACCTCATCTGTGAGCCCTCCTTCTTCCAACACCTCAACAAGGACAAGGACCTGGCCAGGTGAGACACACAAACACACACACACTCCTGTATATGCTACATATCAACACTAGGTGGCTCTCTGACTCCACCTCAGCTTCTTTAAAATAAAACAAGGAAAAATAGATTTTTGGATAATTTTAACACTGATTTATTTAGATTTGACAAAACACAAGTTAAAGTATATAAATGTATGGATTTTCAGACTGGAGTTTAACAGTGAGAGACAGATCTATGTTCTATGAAATGTCTGTATTGTCACTGACGCTGGTCTCACCCCTAACAGTGTCTTTCAGCGGTGAGTGGGTATCTCGCCCTCTGGAGGTCACCGTTAAGAGTGTGTCTGGTGAAAGATGGGACCCGCGTCAGTGACAATACAGATGTCTCATAGATCTGTCTCTCACTGTTAACAGACACTACTCTTTGAAAAGCACTGTCACTGATAAACCACAGAGCTGTAGAGTAACATTGGGCTTCACAGGTCCACAGCCCAGTGCCTGTTCTTGGCTGTCCTCCTGTGTCCACACAGCATTTGGTGGGGGTTGAAGGACAGGTGACACAGAGCCCTGTATGCGTCCACATCCTGTTAATTCAGAAAAATAGAACAATTATTTTTTGATTGCAATACTGTAAGAAGCTGCACTTCTTGTCTCAGTTGACAGGTGGAGTTAGAAGTAAACATTAACTGATCTTTGCCACAGTAGTTAATAAATGATTTGAGTTGTCATGTTAGATTATAAACCAGTAAATCAAGGTGGTGCGTTTCAGTAATTGTATTTTAAAATACAATTAGTTACAGCTAAAGCAGTGTAACACTGGTACTGAAAATGTCATTTGCAGAATAGTTTCAGTGTTCTACTTTTTATGTGTGGTTGAGTTTAAACATTGTTAGTTTTCTAGTGTGCTTTTGAGCCAATAGTTATAACATTACAAAATTTGCCTCTGAAATGTAGTGTAGAAGTATAAATGTGCATAAAATGGAAATACTCAATTTAAAAACACCTTGAATTTGATCTGTATGGAGCCAAATCTGTGTCAATAATTTGAAAAATACAACAATGTACTGAAAATAAGAGATTTTTTTCAGTTTAAATATTTTCATTCAGTTCCTCACAATATTTTGATATCTGAGGTCTTATTTCTTCAGTTTCAGACTTTTGGCCTCCGTGTGGTGTGTCGACAGACGACATGAACTGAGTGTGAGTGGAATCATGAGTGACAGCATAACAAAGAAGACGAGGACCCTCCGTTGCCTTCAGGGAAAGTAGGTATTGCAAGAAGTATGACTCAACACTTTCTATACTCCATATTCACGTGACAAAGTCTAAGAGCAATGTTGGCTATTATTTGAGTAGATACTCTGGGAAATTATCTTAGACTGTTTTATGTTGGTCATTTGCAGGCCCAGACAAGGTTCTGTCTCCTTTTTACCCCATTGTTTGGAAAGGAGACACAAAGCCTCGTTAATTCCCAAACTATCTACTCAAATAATAGCCAACATTGCTCTTAGACTGCTGTCAAATGTAACTTCAATCATGTGAATATGGAGTATAGAAAGTGTTGAGTCATATTTCTCACAGTACCCAAGTTCCCTGAAGGCAACGAAGGGTCCTTGTATACGTTGTTATGCTGTCACTCATGATTCGATGCCGTCTGTCCACACACCACATGATGGCCAAAAGTCTGAAACTGAAGAAATAAGACCTCGGATATCAAAATATTGGGAAAGATTATAAATTCAAAAGAGCTCCAGAATTGAATGCAAATATTTAAAGTGAACTTTTCCTACTTTTATGCACATTTATACTTCTACACTACATTTCAGAGGAAAATATTGTACTGTTATCATCATTACAGTTATTTACAGATTAGTTCAAATATTATATAATAACTGTTGGCCCAGATTTGGCTGTATATCTGTACGTCTAGTAACTTGAACACAATGTTCAAACACACCAACTTATTGACACAACACTGAAACTATTCTGCAAAATGACATCTTCAGTACCAGTGTTACTGTTCCACTACTTTAGGCTGTAACTAGTAATGCAACTAATTGCTGAAATTTGAGTGTCATCAATCATTACTGTGGTCTTACCTGAAAATACCACCTTGATTTAGTCATTTATAATGCAACCACAGTTGTACTGTAGTGAGGCTCTGTTAATGTTTACTTCTGTCAACTAAGACATTAAAGTGCTGCATACAGGTAAGAAGACTACTCATTGCTGCCCTCTGGTGGTCAGGAGTGTTAGTAACTAGTGTTGGATAAATTTGTCTTGGCCTATTGTAATTCATGATAATTGATTACTATTTTTCATTAACAGTGGACCTTTAATCAAATGTTTTCTCTTGTGTTATGAATGTGATGCACTCACCTGAAAGTCTGCGCTCTATCGTAACCTTTCCCAACTGTTTGTTGACAGCAGTCCTGTGCTTAACTCCAAGTCCTCCACAGCTGAAAAAGAAGACAATGTAGATTCTGTAACAATAAATACATTGATAATAAAAGCTTTTTGTTACATATCCTTGATAGACATTTTCCTCCACAAGGATCTGTAAAGAGCCAATGGGTATAACAAGTTTATGGATCCATATCTAAAAATAAACTGTCATAGATCCAGTGTGTAATTTTCTGCATACTGCCTGTGACAAATGTCTCACCACCTTAGATAGTATCATATTGTTCTGCATTTGTTTCACTGTTTATTTATACAGCACTGCTTTGAACTTTCACACCTCATTTGTTTTATTTTAGTTAGCCTCCCTGTTTTTGTTGTTTGCTGCCTCTTGTTGCTTTTGCTATATAAATAAAGTTTTATTACTATTATTAATATGAACAATCAGCCACAGCTAAAGTTAGAACTGGAAACCTGTCTTCTATACAAGTTTCTTTATTGTGGGGTTCAAACTGTTTTGTTTTGAACAAGAATATAGTCAACAATATACATCAGAATAAAACCATATGTAAATAGCAAGTTTATACAGCGGGTGTGGCTCAAAGTGCTTCACAATAAAGTGAAGCAACAAGAGAATAAACTAAACCAAGTAAGCAAATAAAACAAAAAGAGGCAGCAATAAACTATGTAAAAGATAATTAAATGAAGTGTCAAAGATAAATGCAGAAAAATACAGAACTATCTAAAAGGTAGTGTCACATTTATATTTCACAGGCACTATGCAGAACATTACACCTGGATCTATAAACTTGTTAAATCATTGGCTCTTTACAGATCCTTTTGTCCAGTCTCAATTTTCAATGATCATTTAAAAATGTTGACATCTGTGTGTTCTTGGGTAGGAAATGCCATAACAGTAAAGGTGAAAGCTCATCAGATTTATACAGTTACATTACTGACTGACAGCCAATAGCAAACATCAATGCTCACTTCTTCCTCATTTAGAGTTAATATAAACACAACTTAACGGTTCATTTGGACCGGGTCATTTTATCATTATTTTTTGCTGCCATCCAAAACTTTACATATGTGCATACACAAATGATTTTTTTACTTTTTTCCACTTGTAAACAAGGCCTAACTTTGTATATTTGACTAAAAAAGGACCAATAATACTGAAAAAATGATAATATATCAATGTGTTGGTCTTGAGTTGCCTAAAAAGGTCCAAGGGAGGACTACACAAGGGTTAATTAATACATCTGACTGAGCCACTGAGTGAGGAAAAGAGGTATCTGACATGATACTTGATAAAAAAAAACAATGTTATGAAGATTTTAAATTACATTTTATAAAAATAACATTCCTCAAATTACAAAATATTATGCTAATGATGTTAGCATAGTTAGATATTGTCTAACTCTGAAACACATTCCTACATGCACACACATAAATATGTATAAGTCCTAACTCCATTTACAAAGGATTGGAAGTTGAGTTTAGTGGCACAACATGCTAATGAGGAGGTGAGGAAGTGAGCATTGATGTTTCCTATTGGTTGTCAGTCAGTAATGTAACTGTATAAATCTGATGAGCTGTCACTGTGAATCACCAGCTCTTTTTTTACCCTCTTGCATAAATTATTATTTAAATGTGTTTTTATTACTTAAAAAAAAAGTCTAATGTAAATATTTGAATTTGATTTTTTTTAAAGAGGGTAGTTGGCAAATTGTTGGCATGGCAACAATGCAAAATTGTGGAAAGAATAAAAAAAAACAACTAAACAAATCCAAATTATAATTAGTGAAAAGCTTTACCCAGTGTTGAAATAGTTAAATTATTAGTTCAATTGTTATTTGAACGTATACTAATACACCTGTAATAACAAGGACGTCATTACCTTAATCAAAAATACATATTTTTACTATTTATTTCATTTAATCATCCTCACTCAGTGTCTTACATTTGATGTCATCAACTTAGATAAACTATTTGAGAGGGATATCACAAGTCTTTGTTATACAATTATCCTTCTTAAATGCAATCAATAGTTAACAGTCTCAGAGTAGCCTCGTGCTGTGTAAGTTATTTACTGTCCAACAGGTTGAATGCACAACAATCACTTCCATATATTTACATATAGTTACCCATATGGAAACAAATACATTTTACTGTTTTACCAAAAAACTATCACATCTAATTTTAATTCTAAGTTAACTCCCTCTAGAGAGTACTTCAGATTTTTGAAGTTTTTCCTAAATATTGAACAATTAACTTTGGGAGCTCTCCGATGTTGTGAGTGGCAAACAGGATTTCCTGGTCATGTGACATCTATTTGTACTTTCAAAGTAAAAGACCCCCTTTTCAGCCACTAAACAGTCAAACATGGATTCTATATTACTTTTAATTAAATTACCATAACACCATGTAATAGAGGGTATCAACGCAGAATACGTTTAATATATAATTATTTACTTTCCTACCCAAGGACACACAGATTGAAGCTCTGAACACTTTTAAAAGCCAATTAAAAACGGATTTCTTCAACAATGCTTTTAACTGCGATGCTGCCTTTGATTTATTCTTATTGTCGTTAGCTTACCTGCTGTTGTAGGAACAGGTTGCAGGTAGACGGGGAGGTCAGGTGATGGGGATCAGATCCAGGAGTCTGGATAAGAAATGATAAGAGTTAGTGTTTGTACTGCAGGTAATGAACACACATTATTACATGTATATATGTCCACTGGGTGGCAGCATACCACAGGTTTGAATTCATGTGTTGTCATCCAGAGTGGTGACTCTAGATGAAGCACTTTAAACTGCAGTAACGTTATTACCACCAGAGGGCCCAGTTTGTCTGCTGGGTGAAATGGGTCAATAGAGGAGAATTCAGTCTGAAATTAAAGTGTAAAAAGTTTCATCTGTCTTCCTGCCAGGTTTGGTGTGGACTGTCAGACGGTGGAGTCGAGTGCCGACACGGTGGTCCCCGCCTACAGCGAGTCCCGCCACCACTGCATCTTCCAGTCTGACCTGCTGCTGTTTAGCTGCGCAGGCGCCCACCCCTCGCTGCAACGCATCTGCCCCTGCCGCGACTACATGAAGGGCCAGGTGGCGCTGTGCAAGACCTGCCTATAGCAGCAACACACAAGCTGATGGGAGGAGAGAGGGAGGGGATGCTGACGGAGGATTTGGGTTTTGGGGGGGGGTTGGACGAGGCTGAATGGAGTTTAAATGAGTGCCGTCAATCAAAACGCACGCACCAGACTTTTTGTTTTGTTTGTGGGAAGCGGTGTGGACAGAAACATTTGTGCGACTGCGTCCGTTTATCATATTTATTGTTTTCCACAGCTGCTGGACGTGAAGTGGTCCTGCAGCCGACCCGAGCATCCATCAACCCTCTGATTCACCAGCGGTGGCGCTGCGAGTCCCTGAAGCGGCGTGAAATTACTTGAATCAACTAAAAAAAAAAAAGGGAGTCGTCTCAGACTTTAAACCTGCAGCAGATGAGTTCTCTGCTGCCACCTTGGTAGACTGCACATATCAGCGACAGCCTGTCTGTCTGCCTGTCTGTCTGTCTTCAGGATCACGACAGCGAGGGACCAAGGAGACTCAAACGCCCCCCTTCCTGACAGCCGCCCCACCTTCCTCCCCTCCACTCCTCCCCCTACATCCCCTCCCCTGTTCAAATCTGAAACTGTTTATTCTTTTGGTAGGTTTGCACTGGACTGGCATGCCTGAGGGCCCACATCCCCCCCCCCCCACACACACACACACAGGGGGGCTTTTCCCCGCCTAACCAGACAGGCTCAAGAAGAACCAGTTTTACACTGTAACTGACTCGTTCCTCTCTTCTGGCGAGAGCGGACAATGTAACGTAGATATCTAGATTTTTATCCTCCAGACTTAAAGCAGTCTTCGTCCCCCCCTTTAAAGACAGGAAAGTGCAGTCGTGGATCAGTCGGTCCCACGATTTTCATACGTTAACGTTCAAGTTACTCGTTTTAAAACGACAGACATTTTATTTGAAGCTATAAAGCGGAGGGAAGCCTGTGTGTTTGTACGAAAGGCCAGTAGAGAATGGCAGTCCCGGTCCCACGCAGAGGGGGAGGGTCGTTCTCTGTAGCTAAAAGCAGGTACAGAGTCGCAGTGTCGTAGGATGTCGTGACGTTGTGTTGTAGATGATAGACAGTCGTCAGTAGCCGTGGTAACACCTAGATGCATCGCATCCCAGGCTAGGAAGCCACAACAACAACAACAACACCATATTCTCCCAAAGCCTGCAGAGAAACATGTAAACCTTACCGAGATGTTGTCTGTCTTTTTTACGTACACGAGTCTCAACACAAACATCCACCAGACGACAAGCAAACTGTAAGCAACACAAACATGTCAACAAAGCGTCCCTGCAGCGCAACGAAACCTCACAGCTCATTTTCTTTGGATAATCATTTAGGATTTTAATTTGCCTGCAGATTTGCGAAGATAAAAAAATGATTAAGGTAAAATTAAAATACGTAGTTCTTGTGGTGAATGGAAAAAATGCACTACGTTAATCTATTCGCAGGTTTAACAAGATATTAGTAACACTGTATATTGTTCATATGGGTTTTAAAGTTTCTTTTTTATTTATTTTATATACACAGATCTTTATCTCTGTTTTGCTGGGGAAAAAAATCTTTTTTTTTTTAATTTATAGGAGGGGTCTCTTGCTTTTTTCCCCCCTTTTTATAGATTTTTATTTATGGAGAGTAATTTAAAAAAAATGTAAAAAAATAAGCGTGCTTATCTAAGTGTATGGGGGGGGGATGGGGGGGGGGGGGTCTTTGTCTGCGTCTGCTTCTGTTCAGCTTCCAGCAGTGATGTGAGGAGGAAAATAATCAATCATGCAACGTTGGTAATAAAAATTACTATTTCTCCATTTCTGAGCTCAAATTGGGACAAAACCATTTTTTAAGCACAAATTACATTTTGTTGAGGAATTATTGTCACCTAAAGAATAATTTAATTCTAATATAACTCCAATCCTACTTTCACAGTTTTATATTAAATGTTTGAACAATTAAACGTGATTTGATATTTTATTTCTTAAAAAAAAAGGCTAAATAACGTTAGCTACAGGTTTTTAACTGCAGTCCTCTCATCACTGTCTCTTGAAGACGGACAGCAGTGGACAAACATTGATCATGGTGAAAGCCAGCAGGAGCCTCACACACTCTGCTTTGATTTCCAATCGCTGGTTTTATTTTGTTGCACAACTCTGAACCTGTACTTCCTCTCTGTGTCAGCTCAGACTGTTTCTTTTTTTAATTTTTTTTTTTTTTTAAAAAGGAGTCAGTGATCTGCCGCCAAGTTAGTGTTTCAAAGAACATGATGTGCCTTTTTCATGGTTAAGTTTGGTTCTGCTGCAGTGTGTCAGAGATCAACTATTCAACATGTGAACCTGAAACAACAACTTCCAGCCTTCAGTCCTAAATTAAATCCACAGAGCAGATCAAGGAATCAGTTCTCTCTCATTTCCTGAGTTTTATTGTTTAGTTAAATTGAAATCATTTAAATCTTTTATCTAATTTAATACAATTGAAATCAGTTAATTTAATCTGTTCAAACCTTGTGATGCGCTTGAGTTGCTCAGATTCTGTTTAAAGTTTACTGATTAACTTTTAGCAGCCTAACAAAGGATACCGCCACTGTAAACTGTCAGTACATTCAGATATACATGTTTTATAGTAATCAGATTACACTGAATTTGGTGTTCTTTTTCCTAGTTTACAAACGAGGAAGTAAAGTTTTACTGTAAACTGTATAAACTGGTGTTTTGGACTAGCACGTGTACGCTTTCGTGGGTTTTCTGGTTTAATTACTCTAAACTAATTACTCGCAGCGGTGTGGGTTCAGAAGAAACTACAGTGGTGTTATCCTTTCGTTTAAAAAGGATAAAGTTCACGATATTCTATCACTTTTTTTTATTGTCAACAAACTTCCCTACCCTGTCTGTGGCTCTCAGGCCAAAGACTGAAATCTTTACAAGAGCTAACAAATATATATAATTAGATTGTTTTCAAAAGCCTAAATTATTTCCTGAAGCTCAACTCTTTAGCAAAACGTCACTTAATTAAAAGAAAATAGTGAATTTGTTGAGGACTATTTTCAGCTGTGGATTAGTACATATTGGCTTTATACCAACGTTGATTGTATTAAAGTTACAGGTCACCCTCAGCAACACTGGAGCTCACTGATGTGTCTTTAATAAAAACAATGGAGCTCTACGGCACAAAGGAATAATAGATATGATATGTTAGAATACATTCATTGTTTCCTTCATTTGTTGACAATAAGAAAACTAGAGAATATCTGCACTCTTATCCTTCTACATGTCAGAGTTCAAACTAGAAATCTAAACAAATAATGAAACTTTATTTTTCAATAAAAATCCAGAAACATTTTGACACGTCCTTAAACAAGAGACCACCGACGTTTCTGTGAGCAGCTGTTTGGACGAGCAGTCGGTCAAACCTGTTTTGTTGCAGTAAAAGCCTTATTTACTTTGTGTTAGTTAGCATGCTATTGATCACATTATCAACTGTTTGGTTTCAAGAGAAATCGGCTCCATCAGTTGTTTAAATGGTTTCCTCACCATATCTGTCTTGTTAACCTCAGCATTGAATGTCTCCATTGTAAAATGAAAACCTGCTACTTACAAACAAACTCAATCTTTTGTTTTTCAATCTCAACCTTGTTTGAAGCCGTCAGTTCGCATCTGGTGACTGTGGTCCGAGCAACGAAAGGTGAATAACGCAATGACAACATTTGTTTTTTTTGTTTTTCCACAGTCCTTGACGAGTAAGAGGGATATAACTTTATTTTTAAATAAACCTTTTTTCTGTGACAAAAGGCTCCGACTCTGGTTTAATATTTGTTTTACATCACAGCAATACAGATTCAGTATTTACACCGGCACAGAAAGTACAGTCAGCAGCTCGAGTCCCACAGTCTGTTTCAGTGAGTCAATCAGATATGGAGATACATGTGGGCCTCAATGTGTAGAGCACAGATATTAGATTTTACAGAGGAATTACTACCACAAGTCTTTATATGGATAACAGCGAAGGATCAGGATTCATATTTAAAGCTCAGCTTTATTTGTTATTAATTGAGCTAAAATGATTATTCGATAACAAAATTAATATATTTATATAATATTTAATAATTTGTAAGTGAGTGAAGAATTTTATTAACCTTATAAACAAAACTGTCTTTGTTACAACTTTAATTTTAAATACCTGATGGTTTTCTTTAATAAACTGAATATATTTGGGACAAATTTGTAGACAATTTTAACCAAACAATTACAGATAATAGGGAGATTAATCAATAAAGAAAATAACTAGCTGTCCTATATGGTAATAATTCATCTATAAAACAGATGTGCTTCCAAAAAGGGTTTTTCTGAGCTCAATGTCACATTTTAGGCACAAATATAAACTCCATAAACTGATTCTTCTCTAAGTTAAACACAGTTCTAAAATGTGACTAAGCATAAATCCACAGTAACACATTTTTGCGCCGTATAAATTCACATCACTGTGTGTACATTCAGTTACAGTCACTGCAGCAAACACAGACTTGAGGAAAACCTATGAATACATCTGACACAAGAACCATCCCCTTTTAATCTCTGACAGTCACCTGATCTTTACATTCACGCTCCACAAACACTGATCAGTAAGATTTAAGGCTCTGGAGCTAAAAAATGAGCCCAGATGGGACGGAAAGTTGGGTCAGTTTGGTTATTTTAAAAAGGTTGTTCTTCCATATTGAGGACATACTGTAGGAAAGAGCTTCCTTCTCAACGCCTGCGAGCAGTTTTGTTGCCACTGTGCTTCAGTAAACTCAGTTTTGTGCTTCTGTTCACATTCACTTCTACATTTGAGGCTCATGAGCTGCAGCTCCAACCACACTGGAGGAAAGTAAAGAGCTGAGCTGATGGAAGAGACCTAAATCAAATATATATTGTTAACAATAAGGTTGTCATAAATTATAACTATTACTCCACAGGTCAATGGACTTAATTCACCAGAATGATTAGATATTGGCCTCAAAAGCAAACAGCAGCTGCAGATAAGAGGACACATATTGACTCTGCACAATCAACAAGATAAATATTGACTTGTCTGTTCTCCAAAACTGTCACTGCAGTATTTGTGATGTGGCCAATTTCACCAACGTGATCAGTGGTTACACAGATCGAGCATCACATACAGAAAAGGTGACAAAGAGGGAGCAATATTTTACCACTTTAACACTGCAGAGTTTGAAATGTACGTGATGATCCTCAGTTCAACAGATTCAAGTGTAATAGTCAGTTTGGCCTCACTCTGCTTTCAGTACACAGAAAGTGGAATCCTTCACAGTACGATAATGAAATATTTCATAGTACAAAGTGTCATTTGGTTTCCTGCACGCTGTCAGCACTGAGTTCATTATAGATAAGCTCCAGTCAGGGTCCTTCATCAGGCAGCAGCACAAGAGGAAACGCACCAAATGCTTCTCGTTGTGCTCGAAGGTTACAAAGCCCAAGACAAAAACACTCAGACACAGAGGCTGAGCTCTCCATTAACTAGTCTCAGTCATTGCTGGTGGGTGCTTGTGCACCGATTACACTGGAACCAAAAGACAACCAATCAGAAACCAGGATAATGCTGCTAATACAGAGTGTCAACTAACTTCTGTCGCACTAAAATGAGCTCAACCAGCCTACAGAAGGAATTCATGGCTCTTAATGTGGACAAACTCACAATCACATGACCAGAGGACTCATTTCTAAAGATTGGAGGTAAAGGATATGCGTAAAGCTCAGCCATGGGAAACAACGAGGCCAGAAGACAAACATAACAAAATCACCACTACACATGCCTCTAACTGTGGATATATTTATTATTATCACCACTACAAGTATCGATTCATCAGCAGTACTGAAACCAAACTGGGGCAGAGCTGTGCGCAATGGAGACGCGCCAAACTCCCTTTAAGAAATGCGTCAAATTAACAATTCCTTAGGTATCTGTAAAAACACACAACTCTAATAACGCAAGATAAAGAGGGTGATATTTCGACAGCCTTATTGTCAATTCGGCATCAATATAATCCATAAAGATAAACTGTATTTCAGTACAGACTAGATTCAGTTCGCTACCAGCCTCCGTTGGTTAGTTGTGTTATTTTAGTGGGAGAAGACTGAGGGAATCAGAGGCGGACAGCTTATAAAAATACGATTTATCAATAAAATAAAAGCTTTTTTGTTGCTCGATATTCGCCGAATTAAACACAGACTCATAACAATGTTAATTCACTGTGAACTCGTGTGTGTGAGACGGTTTTTAAGGAGTTTTTTTCGGTCGTTACCAAAGTAACTTCACGGTTTGCTGGTTACATTCCTGAGCTATTCATTATCGACCATGTACGGGTGACAGGTGTGCGCCGCACGGGTTCACACACCTGAATGTTCCTACAAATAAGGCCGCAGGATTTAAACTAAAGCCCGAACCAACAGGGGCCCAAAGCTGCTGCTAGTCTCCAAACCAATGAACACAATATTGAGTAAATTATCTCTGAAAGCACTGAAACCCTCTGAGACACTCCCCAAACATTTGCACTCACAGCTGCGACCAGCGTTAAAGCCTCAGTTAAACACACACACGCACACACACACACACACCGAATTAAACAAAGCAACAAAACTGAGACCGAACAGGGCAAAAATAATAACATATTAAAATCTAGCTCACCTATTGAGAGTCCATGCAGGAGTGTGTGTGTGTGTGTGTGTGTGTGTGCAGACACTGCGGGAGGCCGCAGGTGAAACTCATCAACTAATCAGCCTCCACTAGCTGGAACAACCCACAATACACAGCGGCTTCACCCGTTTCCTTTCCATTGATCCTGACATATACATGTTTTTATTGATGGGTGAACTTTCTGTTTTTATTGGTTGCTGCAGCTTTTGGCTCCACTGTAAACATGTTTAATGTTGCACCTTAAAGGTTTTTATCTCTACTGACCCTCAGTGCTGACAGTTTTTATTTATTTTATTTATGTATTAAAGCTTTCTTTGACCTGTAAATGTTTGTTCACAGACTTCCAGCTGTATTAGATTCACATTCAAATATGTTCACAAGTGTATCAGGTACCTCTTCTGGTCAGTAGATGGCGCAAGTATAATGATATTAACTGCAAAACCCAAATCAAAAAGGTGGCAACCTGAAGTAAACGGAGCTAGTTTGAACCATTTTCCTTGTGTGTGACGTTCAGTGAAGTGGAGGGTGAGTCAGGTCAGGGCTCTGGGTTTGAGACTGAATGCCAATGATGATGATTTTTTATCCTCCAGGACTGTAAGCTGGCATTAGGTTGCTGAAACAGTGCCCACTCCAGGCTTCCCTGCTCTCACCAACAGTCCAGATAAATATTGTAAACAGCAAATCACATTACTGAGCCCCTCTCTCTCTCTCTGTGTGTGTGTGTGTGTGTGTGTGTATACCTGCTCCCTATGCCAAAAGGGCCTTGTACTGATATATCCTCTCTAGTCATAAAAAAGGTAAAACACCATTAATACTCCACTGCTACATCAGCTACATCAATCAGTTTGCACTGCGACATTTTATAGCACAGCTGAGCAAAGGCCTCTAGGAACCATGGGGAAAAATAAACTGCTGTGTTTTGTATTGTACATCAACTCGCTGTACAAAAAAAATAAAATCTGTTGCTTTTACAGAGTTATGGACTCTCGGGGGTCCATATGTCTCCTGCACGCTGCGGTCCGAGCTCCTCTCTCCGTCCTGTCGGTTATTTCTGTCTCAGTTAGTTTAACTCCCCTCCACAGTTCCCTCAATCTCTTTAACCCTTTAGTTTAAATACGGAGGTAATGAAAGAAACAGACTGCCCACTCACTGTTAATGACAGATAATGATATATTTACACCAAATTGTTTAAAACACTTAAAAGGTTCCAAGAATTGTATCCGCCCACACTGTGGATCCTCAGTTCAGATCTTTGAATGGGAGGACTGTACAGACACCAGAGCCCCCTGCTGGCACCTTGAGGACTCAGTGTGATTGTCTAGGGAGACAGTAGGGACTGAAACCAACGTCCCTCTTCTGTCAGTCAGCCCCCCTTCCATCCCTCCCAAAAACCCTCCTCTTCTCCTTCTTTTCTTTTCCTCTGTGGTCCGTCACTCAAAGCGCTCGTAGTTCCTGGTTTGACGGACCCGTGGGACCATGTCCAGCAGCAGCCTGCGGTAGAGGAAGAAGAGTTTTTTTTTAGAAAGAGTTGATGCAACACAGTGGGGGGAAATAAACCATATGTGTATGTGTTTATTGAGACGCTGCAGACAGGCTTGAATTCATTTTAGATTTGGGGGGTTTTTCAAAGCAGAAAATCTCCCTGCATCAGCACTGATGATAAAAACTCTTCAGAGAGCTCAGGAGAAAGATGGATTCAAAAAACCCATCTGTTGTTTGAAGAGTATTGTTTCTACAGAACGGGCAGAAGTTCTGTTCATTGCCTGCATTCAGGATTGATTTTAATTGGTAAAATGATAACGGCTGTTTATGGAAGTCTGGAGGTCAGTAATAGCTTGATTTAGACGGCGTAATCTCAACAAAGGAACCTCTGCTGGCTGGATGTTCCTTCCTATATTGTTATTTACAATTAAAAACAGAAGAGCTGCTAATATAGAGACACTTCTGAACCAACCTAGTTCCTCCTTATTGAAACCAAACTGCTTTAATAATAACTCTTGGTCAACAGAAGTCAACAGATACAGCTTTAAAATTGATTTATCAATGATTGATGATGATTGGATTAAAGATGAAGCAGAATAATTGGCCTGTATCCTCACATAAAACCACCAGATTGAACATTTGTCAGTTTATAAATGATTCAAATACTTTTGCCAGAATAGATAACTCCACTGTTCTACTGTTACTGTTAGTAGATCGCTTTAAATCAGAGGTTCTTAACCTTTTTGGTGTCAGGGACCCCCAAATTAATACACATCAGGCAGTAAACCTGTATTGGGATCAGGGATCTCTCATTGGGCTAATGAAATAATAGCAAATATTCCCAATTTTTCTCAGGACCCCCTGGAAAACCCTCAAGGTCAAACATCTGAGGGACGTATCATGCTTTTATCATCTTGTTTATGGTCATACATTCACATTAACTACCAGAAAACTGTACATATTTCTGTCTGTTAACCAAATAAGTACTCATCATCTTTAAACAACCCCTCTAATAACCTCCAGTAATCACTTACTTGACTCCATAGGCGAGGATGATAAGACCTATGAGGACGCCTATTGTCCCATCCAGGTACCACACATTGGGTTCGTGCTTGAACACTTCAGCACTGATGAGGATGGAGAACCCCATGACTCCCCCCACCAGTGAGTTAAATCCTGGAAAGAGAAAAGAAACCACAAGGTGAGCTGACGGAGGATTTGTAGGCTCAGTGTTGGAATTCAGCCCTCTTTGTGTTTAAGCTTCCCTCGGACGCCTGCTAAGAGTCCAGTGGACATGTGATATTGACTGCTGTGGCCTCCTACAGAGTGTCTAGTGACAGTGGCAGGTTCTTGAAATGCCTCTTATACCTGTCATATGGTGAAAGGTTATCTCATTAAACCAAAATGCAACCGTGTGAGTGTTAGAGACAGTGATGTTACTAGAAACATTTGGTAAATGGACAAGGTGAGACAGTTAATTAAAGAATTGTACAAATATTCTTTACAAATTGCTCGAAAACATAATGGTCTTAATCTAGACGTACAATGACCGGAGAGTCTGCGGCGTTCGAGCGCGTATGTGCACACCTACCATCAGTGATGAGGGCTCGGCTCGTGAGCACTTTGCCGAGCATAAACTTGACCACAGACAGGATGATGCACAGCAAGCCACTGACGATGGACACGCTGAACAGGAATCCATCCTGAGAGAGACAGACAGAAGCAGAGAGAGAGACAGTAGGTGTCATGGTTTAATGCTGGGTCCTCCCTCAAAGTGCACCACTGGTTGATTGAGCTACAGAGTTTGTTCGTTGTCAGTTATTATGATAATGGCAGCAATTAAAAAAGTAAAACTATACTACAACTGGATTTAAACTTTCTTTCCAGTCACCACAATCCAAACGAGACAAGAGGGGAGGATAAAAATGTTGATGGCTACATGTAGATCTTCTTCAATTATTACTATGCACAGCAGTAGGTTTTACAAGCAGTTGCAAGTGCTTTTAGGACTTTTTTACCCTAGTTTTTGTCTTTCAGGCTAAATATGGGCATTGAAAGATCTCCTATTATTGCTGACAAGACCAGTGACTTCTTAAGGCAGCTGCAGCCACAGTGCAACCACAGCTCATTCAGAAATGGCCGCGGTCGAGCCACTTGTATATCACATCACCTCTCCTCTTGACCATTCACTCCACTTACACTCCCCATAGCTCTTGTTTTATTGCTAATTTACTTTCTTGTTGCAGCTATTGTGACTCTCACTGGAAAGCCTAAAATGTAAAGGCACAAAGGACATATGGGGGAGAGCGAGGGATGGGTGAGAGAAGAGAAAGCGAGCTGCAGAGCACTCAGTGCCTCTGCGGCAGCATTAATATTGCACTATGGCCTTGGAGCCATGAAAAGCTACTTTGGCGAGCTCACAGACATCAAAGAGGAGATGGAGAGAAAACCTCAGCATGCTGCATAAAACCTTAGTCAGTGTTGTGACTCAGCTGTGAAAACAAAATCTCAATAGCATATTATCCTCAAAATACTGAACACATTCTTCAGAAAGGACACATCTTTAGTTTGAGGAAATACAAATGTTCACATATATTTTTCAAATGGGAGGTATTAATAATTTGCTATGGTTTTAACTTCTTTACTTTTATGGGATGAGTTGGAGGCTGTTGGGGAAAATTAATCTACAAGATAAATTATACTTAAGTCGGGATGTAGATATTAATGGTACCTTATTAGATCCAACAGTGGTCACATGTGGTTCCACAGGGATCAATCCTAGGCCCCTTTCCCCCCCCTCATATATGTAAACTATATGAAATCTTATGTGTTTTACTTGTTTAAATCATCTGGTAACAAACAAGAGGTCTAGTCCAGAAGTCTAATTCCTGTTTGAAATGTTTAAGTAAATGAAAACGTTTATTAATATTAGTTGCAAGATGATATTATATATGGCTTTAAAACAATCAAGAACTGATTATGGATGTAATTTCTATTACCGAGGTCTTTCAAAGCATCAACAGAACATCTTACAGATTGATAAAAAATAAGACATGTTACATTTTTGATTATAGTGAAAAAGTGCATTTAATTATAGGATATTATAAACCATTAAAATAAGTAAACATTGCTAATAAGGTTTGGTATTTAGCACCAGGTCATGTGCACAAATGACTATGACTGTCATCTGTAAATGACTATTTACAGATGTTTGAGCACAGCATAGGTACAACAATACTAGTCTGAATTCAGTATAAATTAAATTAATTTTGGTGTATGGGGGCCAACATTTGGGAAAGCTTACCAGATAATGTGAAACACTGGAAATCTATTTCTATTTTATTATACTTATATTATAAGCTGAAATTAAAAGAGGAAAGATGAGTGGATGTACTTGATATTTTGGCAGAAGTGTACTTTTTGTATAATGAAAAATAACTACAAATGTAGCTGAGGTACAGTAGCTACAACAGCTCCTTCACAGTAAAAGCCTTCAAGTGATTTAGGGGTATTAATCACTTTGCTGTGAAGTTGCTGCAGGAGGTGTACTTTGTTCTAGCAGTGTTTAAAATTACACGCCACAGCGATGGACATCATGCTCCATGGTATCTGGATATTCCAGTCCTCAAAATTCAATACTCAAATTTACTGGTGTGTCTTTAATCTGACACAAACCGTCTTGGGAGCTTTACTGAGAATATAACAGGGACCTCTGAAAGTTCTGACTCCAAGGGGTAAGCTGAAATCGGAGAGACGAGTCGGCAATGGGGACAATCCCACCAGATGTGACCTTCTAATCGAACATTCAGAGTGGGCTTGGGCTGGCATTTTGGCGCGTATGGGAGCGGGGACACACACACACGACACAGCACACACCACACAGCACACACACACACAGCACAGCGGCACACACGGAGAGGTAGCGAGCTTGGTTGGACAAAAAAGTTACTCTGCCCGAGAATGAGATGAAGAACATATGGCTTGGACGATTTACGTGCTGAGCATACAGAATATGCAAAAATGGCATCTTCTGTCTTTCGGAGGGTGGAAAAGTCAGGAAGGGCTAGACAAGTGGTAAGAACTTGAAGAAAGTATTTTTCAGCGAGTTTCGTTCATGGGTCAAAAATAAGATGTACAGTGTTGTGTATGTTGTCTGGATGCTTAGGTGTGGTGCTGCAGCAGCTCCGCAGTGCACATCAACGACTAATGGGACGATGTTAGAAAAAACGCTGAATTGTGACACACATGCTTTTTCTTCTGTGACGAAAGACCAAATGCTTACGAGAGGAAATACGCTTAGCATATCTAGCACCTCTAAAGCTTAGTTCCAGCACATAACTCGTCACGAAAGTTGTCGGTTTAACATTTCGTTTTTTGTGAGGATTAAACAAACGAGACGCAGCCTGATAGTTAGTAAAGCAAAGATTAAACTTGATGTGAGGAAATAATCTTACTGCACTGATTTTATTTCACTTGTTTTGGTAAAATAAGACTTGTGATTTCTATTTTAAAAGTTTTCTGGTGGCTTTTGGTGGATTTCATAAGCCCCGAGTTTGTAAAAGGTCACTGCAGCCCTTCAAATGAATTAAATCTGTTGGGATTTCACAAACCAGCGTTGAAATGCCCGAATGAAGACTACAGCTTCGTTTTGGATGCTAACTGACATTAATTGGGCTCAGGGGACTAGCAGAGCAGGAACAGTCAGGTGTCAAAAACCAAACATCCTCCTCCATGTTGCTTCCTCCTCTCCTACCCCTCTCTCTCTCTCTCTCTGTGTGTGCCTCCTCTCCCCTCTCTTTCTCACCACTGCATACCTAAGCAGCTGCTTACCTTATTAATATTTCATAGCGCGGAGGAAGAGAGAGGCGGGGTGGTGAAAATGAACCTGATTTTCAATATCTGCATACTGAGGAGGGCTGTGAGGAATACACAAGCTGTATATATATATATAAATCCAGTCCAACTGTGATGCACCAGAAACCAGTGTGGTAGAACCAGAGTGTGTGACAGAAGAGGAGCAGGTCGACTCAGAAAAAAAATCTGTCTGCCTCACCGCTCCCACAGTCTGCCTTTGTTTATGCTTTGGTGCTCGCTGTCTATCAGGCCTGTCTCTCTCTCGCTGCAGCTACAGATGAAAAGATGGAAAACACAGTTGGTCCAATAAATCAATAGAGGATTTGGAAACTAATTGAATTTTGAGCCCAAGTGAGTTGCAAAGGCTATGTGACACTCTTTATCTTTCTCGTAGTATATTTTGTTCTGCAGCGGATTCCAAGAATATTAAAAATATGATTGAAGTGTCTCCAGCTATGTTGATGAATTTAGGTTTCTATCCCCTATATGTCAATCCCTAAATCTAACTTTAGCACTGTGTACAGTAACCGAGTCTTTGTGTTCTGTCTTTCTATATTTCCTAATAGAAAAACTAACTTCTTAATAACAATATCAGAACTAGGGTTAGGGTTATTAATTATTAGTTATTAATTTACTATATTACAAGACAGTTGACAGTAGACAAACTTAAATAAATAAACTGTCATCCTATAAAGCAGTCAGGGTTTTGGTCTTTCAAACACACCACTAATAAAACATACAACATCACCTACCCCAGTTCCCTATACTGGGATAGTCTATACTTCACTTACATTTAATTTCTAATCTATATTATAGAGTTATTATAATCCTCGTTGTCATTATCACCATTAATGATAATAATAATACAAAATAAATGTAATTTCACTCTTAAAACTGTCTAGTAAATATTTTAGCAACGTGTAAACGGGTTCAATCTTCCAACAATAACAGTTATAGGTCAGCAAACAATAAACTCAACTCAACTTACAATCTGTGTAAATGTAGTTAGGACTTATACATATTTATATATACGTGTATGTAGAAATGTGTATTCATTGCAATATTCATGCTGTTTAGAATTAATAGGAAATATATAATTATGTGAACATCATTAGCATAACATTTTGTAATTGTATATTGTGTTATTGTAACAGGAATCATGTCAGATACCTTTTTTCCTCACTCAGTGGATCAGTCAGTTAGCTTAGTTGGTTAAATATTTGGTAAAAAACTAGAGATTAGTTTAATCTCAATTTCAGTATTTTCATTCAATCTTAAGTAAAACTGTTTTTTTTCCCCCCTTTTATTTTTCTAACTGTATATGTGCTAACATTTACTCTTTCTATGGGCTGTACTCTGAAATAGTCACATTTTAAGATCCTGTTCTCTGATTTTTATCTTGAAACAGTTGTTAGCAATTAGATGATTTACACAACCTATAAAAACAGTCCAGGAGTTGTACAATAAATACACTCAATCTATGAAGCATATAATCATCGGAGGCTAAAACAGACTATTATTTATCCAAACTCCACCGATGTGAGTTAAATCACAGAGCTCAGAGGAAGGAGGCAGTGACGAGAACAGGAATAATCTCTCTGCAGTAATTCAGTTTCCATATTTACTCATCATCATCATCATCATCACTATTACGCTCACATCCTCAACAGCGTTTCTAAGGAGATGACTATTGCTCGGCAACAGGGTGATGAAGTTATTCCAGGAAGTGTGAAAGCTCCTGAGTCTTCACACCTGAGATTTGTGACATTCTGCAGCAGCAACAACAGCGCTGTTACACCTCTGTCACATACACACACATTGTTAATGGAAATAAAACAAAACCTAATCTGATGTTCAGTCTGAAAGTCACGTTTTGGTGAAATCTAAAGCTGCTGCACAATCATTTTGTTTGCTTTTGGTCCAATTTGTCTTTAAACATCAATATACCTCCAAGCTTGATTGTTTGTTTGGCACATTTAACAATATATGAAAGTATTTTGCTTGTTTCGAGTAAAAATAAATTACACTTTTAGGTCAAGTTTTGACAAATGTAGATGCACATTTACAGTGTGATACTTGATGTCTAACATTTTTCCTTATGGTCGAGTCTAACCCTCATGTACAAACACACACTGCAACAAAATCCACCATCACAAGACATGAAAATCACTTACATGAACACACAACTCACTGCCAGAGTTACAGAAAGTATGTTTAGTTGCTTTACATGAGAGATTTCTGTATTTGGGGCTCAATTTGCAAAAAATGTGACTTCACGTATCTCTGTGCACCAATCAGGGTTTAGCAACATTTGTGGGGGTTTTTTTTGGTCACCGTCAGTCAAATCTGATCAAATCACACCCACATAGTCCTGATGAAGCAGATTGGTTTTTGAGTGTTGAAATCTCAATAAACCTAAAGATCATCAGAAGTGGGAGATAATTTACTGCTTTAAGGCCTTTTTAAAATTTAAAATATTGATTAATGCTTATATAAGTCAAAACAATGTGACAAATGTTGCAGATTGGACAAGAGTAAAGACAAAACTTCACAATTTGTGCTGAATCTGCACAACCTACATGACCCTCACACCATCCAACTAAAGATTCTGAGTCAAAACTACGTTTGCAGCCTCCAAATCAAATTAAAATCAGATCATCTAGACTTGATTTGTGATTTCTTTAGCCAAAACCGTCCATCTGTTCATTAACGACAGTGAGCTGCCTGTTTAAGACTGGAAACTCTCCTCTTTATGGTTTGTCCAACCCCCTCCCCCCCAGTGACCAGCACCATGTGACGACCGAAGCTGAATATATGCCGTCTTATCAGACGCTCTGCCGGTTCAAATGGCAAAATGGGGACACAATCAGCCACGTTACATCTGCAGCTTCATGCAAATCACGTAAATAACTGCCTGCATCTTGTTTGTCTTGGACGCCGAGGAGTACACGCAGATTTTTTGATTTTGAGAAGATATTATTAGATAGAGGCACAAAGTCCACAGGGCTTTTTTTTTTTTGGATTTTAAGTGAAATCCTGGACTCTGGCAGACTGGTGGTATTACAGCGGGGAGAGCAGACAAGTCCTGGCTGGACAAAGTGGTCGTCACTATGTGGCCAAGCTTTAAAAATAACTACAAATTGCACCGAAAAATCTGATTAGAAACCAAAGTTTTGGCTTAAATTCCGCATCCTGACTTCAGTGAGAGGGCCACGGCCATTAAATGACCCTGTTTGACTGAAAGCTGACAGTAATACAGCTGTCCTAGTGTATTACTGAATGTTAATGTGTTTAGGGTTGGTTTTTTTTTTCCGTGTTAAATGGATAACATAATCTGTCCCATATGGTGGATGTTTTAATCCAAAGCTCTCCTCCATCTCTAGTTTGAATCTGACCCCGCACTACGGTCAGAGTCATTTCTACACACCGATATATACTGTAGGGGTAAAATACATGGTCCTACACTCTAATCGAGTTTTATGTAGCTTTATCTGGTGTTTTGTTGTGTAAAAAGTGCAAATTAACTTTGAAATTCAAAAATGTTCATGCTGCTTTTAGAGATCTGTTTAAATCTGTGTTTTGTGTCTGATAAATTCTTACCACTTCAGGTAGCAGCTTGGTGGCCAGGTCGTGGATGGCCTTACCCAGAATGCACAAGGAGGACAGGATGAAAATCACTCCCAAGATAACACAGGCTCTGCGGAGGAAAAGACAGGTCACTAACAACACATATTACAGTTCCAACTAGGATTGTGTGAACCAATTGACAGCCCTGATACTCCCCAGCTGTTAATACAAATGCTCTTTTGGCACCATTAAGTGGCAGCAGAGAGGAAATTATCTATCTCAAAATCTACCTCAGGTTTCTTCTCCAGCGGACATTTTGCCCTCGATTCTGATACAACAGTCAACACCGATGATGAAAACCAGATCAATAATGAAAGTGTGGAAAGTGGTAAAGCCAGGATTTTAGAAATACTGAGCTCATGATTAATCAGAGTTATCTCAGCTTAAAACATTTAGGAAAAAGCCTGTTACAGACTGCAGGTGTGGGTTTAGGTGGGTATTTAGGAGGTGGGCAGGGCGTCTGATTACAGATGTATATGGGTGGCATTAAAGGGCAATATATTGGTATATGTAGTATTCAGTGTTTTTGGGCGCTTGATCCATATTAAGAGCTAAAAATCAGGATATCTCGGAGTTAGACCATTCTTATTGGAAGTATAATATTAAACTGCCAGAGTGCTTCATTAAAAAAACAACATGTGTAAAGATATAACGTAAACGCTTCCTGAAGGGATTAAAATTTCCAAATTTTGAGAAATATTACCAAGAAGATGACCTTCTTCTTCTTCTTTTCTCACAAATTTTGGATCAAAAACTGATAAAAACACATTTTCTTGTGACCCTAAAAATAATCCTGAATGACAGATAATTGTGCTACACTGATGTACAGAGTGAAGACTTATTGGGAAGCAGCAGATGTCCTTTTAAAACCTTTATCCAATTAACAAAGTCTAGAGGGAGACAAAAACACAATTGAGCATATGCCCCGGTCATGCATGGCTACCAGTGCGTGCTCAATTCTGAAGGCTGCTCTCGAGCAACTCGGTGTCCTGGGTTTTGACCGGATGAGGTAACCAAGGAAACACCCAGCATCCCTTTTGGAAGTCAACAGCAGGATACACACACAGACACACACAGACACACACACACACACAAACGTACACACACACCCACCATGGGAGCTCTCTATCCCCTCTAACAGGCCCCCTGATGTTTCCAGCACACAGTGGATGTAAAAATGACACCATATCTGCACTGATGTTGCCTCTATACCAAACAACAAACAACAACAAAAAGACCAGCAAAAATACAGTTTTCAATTCATCCATCACATCACAGATGTGATGAGATTTTTAATATTAACATCAGCATCTCATTCAAACCTTTTCCACAGTCGTGTGAATAAAGGGGGTTTTGTTTTCGAACAAGGCTACACATTTCACTGGGAACAAAAACTAATTTGTCTTGTTTTGACATCTCAAGCTTGTTACCGTGGCAACCGGTCTGTACCTGGGCATCACTATTCAGCCACATCTCCTCTATCAAATGCAGACAGATAAAATAATTAAGAAGAATAACGTAAATTCACTGGTTGTGTGTCAGTAGTTTCTTGTCAGTCTGTGACAAAACTACTATACGTAAACAGTGGGCACATACAGTACACGTCTGTGTCTATGTTTGTGTGTGTGTGTAGGTGTTTAATTTTTTAGCTTTTCTCTGTGTTTTAACTGCATGAATATATCTGTGTGCATACAGTTGTGTGGGTCCGTGTGTGTGTGTGTGTGATCGATCCAGGAGGAAGCCTCTTGGTGAAGCCAATTACTGGCTGAGTGGCTCCCTGAACTTTGTCCGAATTCTCCAATTAGCCGCTGAAGTGACATAATGAAGGCTGCAGTCAAAAAGTGACATGTTTTAATGCGAAGATTTAACACTCTCATATATCTATCAAGAATATAGCTGATCAACAGACAGCCATTTATTGATGTGCCCTGCTGAGGAGAGCATTTGACAGGAAATCAAAGCGAGCTCTTCAGATTCTGCCTGGTTCTTAAACTCAGTTGCTCAGCTGCAGTGAGTTTGTCCCTTTAGAAACGTATCAAGGGAGATACAGTCGCTCTCTCTAAAGCACATTCAGACACAGACACATTCAACACTTAAACATACTGACTAATCTATGTCATAGGTGATTTTCATCATCCTTTAAGTGGAAAATGAGAGCTGTTTGCTTTACTAAGACAGTTTGTTATACGAATAGACAAACAAAATTTTTGTGTTATATATTATTTTAAGTGCTGTGTATTTTGTGGTATGTTATGTTTATTTTTATCGGCTATATGATTTTGTTGTGCTTGGATGTTATGGATGAGGAAAATAAAAAGAATATTTAGATTGTAAGATTGAGATATAAGTTTTTTAGAATATATGTATATGGGTATTGAAGACATTGGTAATTGAAAAACCAAGGACGAGAAGCTTGGGAGAGAACTAACGCGCATTGTAATTATAAACGTAAATTACATGTGAGAAAACCAACTATGTTTTAAGGATTAAACATTCTATTTCTGAATTCATAGGAAATGACATACAGCCTCTCTTGAGGTTTCAACACTGCTGGTTTACTGCGACTGCCTGTACTTGGTCTGGTTTGAGACTTGAGCGTAATTCTACGGACACTAAACGCACCGTTGTGACGTTTCATGATCTGTCTTACTATTTTACTACACTATGTATTGTACCTTTATTTATTTTGTAATATAGTGGGCTCAAACTCCCAAAACATTGACGATCAAGATTGAATGTTTTTATTTTCTTCAGAGAAACGTTGCGCGGTAACGCTATTGTCTGCAAACATGTCGAGATATTAGAGTCGAGATGATCTGTTTTTGCCTCAACTCTCCAGAGGACGTGATCTCCGTCCTTTCACTCTCTACAGCAAGATTAGCAGTCGGCTCCTGCTGCCGTGTGGTGTGTGTGTGTGTGGGGGGGGTACAGACAGATTCACTATGAATCTACCAGATGCTCAGACAATAAGGACTTTCTTTCATCTGATTCATTCAGGAACAGATGCTTTTGTTTTGGTTGACTTTCATTTGCAGTGTATCCTCTCATTAATGATAAGACTTGTCTGAACAGAACAGGAATAAAGTGACAGACAGCCACATTACACTGTTCTTTTTTCCCCTCTCGCTCAGTCACCTGCTTGCTGCCAGCACCGTGCCCATTCAACAGGCTCTGAAAAGCCCACCTGATCTCCACACACACACCCCATTCTCAGCCAGGTACAGATAAGACGTGAGGCGCTCGTCTGTGATCGGTCCCAGCGGGCCGAGGCTGACAGAGCTGAAGAGACACACTGTTTCACACACTCCTCTACAGGACAAAGCAGACCACACACACACTCACACACTCACACATTAGACGCTGTGGACAATTTAAATGGATTCCGTCACCTTTCCGGATTTGTTTGCTCCTCATAGATGGAATTGAACCATGTGGACAAGCTGAAACTCAAAAAACTGCAAAATAACAATATACCAAAATAAAGCTATCAAAACAACACTTTCTTCCTGAACACTGATTTAAAAAAAACAACAAAACCTATCAACAGAACACCAGGAAATTAAATATTATAATATCCTTCTTGTGGCAACACTTATTAAAACTCTCAAAACTACAATTTCTTTGATAATTTGTCCTCAATTGTACATCAAATGTGGTCAGTTTAATTTGGATGGCTACTCACTTATTGTAAGACAGTATATTTGTGTGATCCATCACATCATTAGCAAATCATTTTAGTAGTTTTGATGGCTCAAATTTATAGAATTTAGGACTTTTTCAGTAAATGTAATCCCAAAACTGAAAGTGAGTAAAAGAGAAAGTCTTGATTTTAAACCAGGTCTGATCTGGCTGACAGGTGTTTGTACTTACATGTACTCGCGGTGTGCTGAGTGCACAGCTGCAGCGTTGCTGTACCGCCACAGTACAATGACGGAGGACAACACATCCAGCGTGGCATCAAACTGCGGAGAGAAAACAAAAAGCACAGGTTTTACATTCTCTTAACTACAGCATGCAGTGTTGGCCATCACAGCTTTAGTGAAGTGGAGGCTTAACGGTCGACTTACGGCAAATCCAAAAGCTGAAGCACTGTGGCGCATGATGGAAACAGCTGGAAAGAAAACAGAGAAAGAGAGACTGAACAACATGTAACACTGGAGCATTTGTGCTCATTGATATTTACTCAAAACATATTCACAGTTGGAGAAAAATCAATACATCTTTCCATTCATCTTTGATCACCACTTCTTTTTATAAATACTCACGGACATGGATTATTCTGCATATCATGTTACATAAATGTCAAAGTTTCCTGCTGTAATGCTTCTCATGAAGCTCTCAAGAGATGTGTTATATCCCTGCTTGCAGACATTAAAACACCACGATAAAAGTCTTTTTTCCAGAATACTGACAGCAGGATAAAGATTTCTTGCCGCTGTCTGTGTACATGAACAAATAAAGGGTGCCAAATAAAACACTTCAATCAGGAGAATCCCTCATTGGCTGGGTCCTCTCCTGTTTACCTGCACTGATGGATGATTATCATGTCCAGAGGTGCATTCTTGTGAGGAATTGCATTTGCAGTTTGTATTAGTTTGTATTAGTTTGTTCAGCAAACCTGCCACACAGGATAAGCTGCATTTTGTTGACTGAAGTAATTCATTTATCAGCATATAATGTGCCAAAACCAGACCCAGATGATAGTGAGCTGTAGATGTGTTGACAACAAACACCGAGCCAGAACCGCTGTGTGTAATCATCCGCCTGCAGTGAGGAGAGAGGTGAGGAGAGACGAAGGAGAGAAAGATGCAGATAGATAGAGGGGAGGAATCCTGTCCTCTCCTCCCAGGTTTATTTTTAGCTAAACTCACTGGGGGCCAGTAACTCGCCTCAACCCTGCATACAGAAACACAGCACTGTGTGCTATCTCATTCTCTGTGCTTCTCCTTTCTTTCTGCTGCAAGATGATCAAAATCATGATTTCTTCCTTCTACTATCACCCCCCGCGCCCCCTTTTCCCCTTTTCCTATCCTGCCTCACTCTTTCAAGCTCCCCTATTCTTAATCTTCTCTTCTCCTCCTCTTATTGTTTCATCGACATTCAGTAGCTCTCTCTGGGCTGAAGGTGCAATCATCCATTTCCCCAGACCAAAATGAAAACAGGAATGAATGCTGCCTCCATATGCTTTTGCAAACACTTAAGCACACACATGGACAACCCTGGAATACAAATGAGTAGGTGGGATTTTTTATGATACCAGAGATCTGCAGAGAAGCAGCATGGAAGCAGCCTCAAA
Organism: Morone saxatilis; assembly: GCF_004916995.1. Taxonomy (NCBI): domain Eukaryota; kingdom Metazoa; phylum Chordata; class Actinopteri; family Moronidae; genus Morone; species Morone saxatilis. The sequence goes on from NW_023340206.1 coordinate 5,965,661, forward strand.
ACAATCCACATCAACAGCTTTTGGTCATTTTAGCAAAAAGTAATATCCAAGCAGCTTCTCTTCTTCTTTCCAGCCTCGACACACAAAGTAACTCTCTGATGTTTGATTTCAAAAATGAGACGAAACCACAAAACCTGTTTTGCTGTTGGATCTATTTCATAGGGCGGATTATTTGTCACAGGACTTTGAATCCATTATAATATACAAGTCTAAAAGGCGAAAGTTAGTACAGTCTGCTAACTCATGCACGTCGTCATCCCTACGAGCTTTAGTATGCAGCTCAACTCAACATAATATTCACTGAATTCAGATGTTGCTCACACATTACAGGCTTAAGGCTAAAATCATTTTAACAGGTTAAAGAGTCTGTTTCAGTGAGGTTAGACTGGCACAGATTTACCCTGATGATGCTGACAGCTGTGTCACACAACATTGTCCAAAGTGCTTAACAATTATGTTACATAACTCCCAAAAATGGAAAAACACACTGAAATATTAATGTTTCATTGCTCTGTCCACATTTTTCCATTTTTTTAAAAGCAGCAAAAGCCAATAATACTCTGCACAATCACACCCAACTAATACATTATGTGTAAAGCTTCGGCTCTAAATGTTAAAATGTTTTTTGGGTTGTTTGTCTGATTAACTATCATTACATAGTGTACACTGTATGCAGCATATGCTGTAAAAATAGATTAAATGATGCATAGGAAGGTTAACGTCCTCTCTAAACATCCAGGGTGGAGATGTTATTTAAACCCTGTGTGTCCCAGCTTTCAGTCTGGGAACAGATGTATGAAACAGCAAATAGGAGCTGACAGCTGTTCAAATGAAGGTAAATAAAGAAGGAGGGACTGTGTAGACATGCCTCTGCCAAAGTTGGCATAAGAAGGAAAAAGTAACAGGTGCCTTCTCTTAGTTGTGCCTTTGACACATCAACTGAGGTGAGCATGTATAAGCACATAAACACACACAGCAGAGCTTTTATATGACTTTTATATTTTTATACAACTTCACTCAAAACCTAAATTCTCCAGACAGATGAAAAAACTTCAGTCGTTTCCCATTTTTACACAGTTTTTTTACAACTCATTTGGGATGGAAACCCCACAGATCTGCCAGTAATATCATGAGCCTGTGGTCAAAACCCAGAAACGCGTGCTCCTCCCTCATCCCCTCTTTCCTTCCTTCTTCTCCTCCTACCTCCTTCATTAGGAACAGAAAGAAAAATGAAATTGTGTGTAAATGAATCTGCTGCGGCTCTGCAGTCGTAAAAGCTGAGCACAGCGATGGCTAATTGGCTCCCAAGAAAGCTGGGTGTATGTCAGCGGGGACGGAGCTCCAACATCGCATCAGGCTAACACACACACACACACA
>NW_023340206.1:5967072-5967628 GCF_004916995.1 Morone saxatilis
CACAGACACACACACACAGAAGCACGAGGTCTCCTGTCTCCCCTCTCCTCCCTCCTCCCTCCTCGTCACATCTGACAAGAGAAGCAGAGGAACAGAAGATTAAACACCATCCAAGCTCTGCCGGTTTATTGGCTGTTGCTGGAGCTGCGTTATGCATATCAGTGAAACACTTTGCTGTCAAGGTTGTTTTTACAGTTGGTTGACTGATTGTGTTTTGCCTCAGTGTGCCGGAGAGTAGCAATACACATGCCGTTATTAAAACAGCCGCAAGAGCCTCGATTGCTCGATCACTCATTCAACTCAGTTCTAGTCTAATTTCAGTCTAGGAAGGATTGCAGACAGGAGAACATGAGCTGGAGGGGAAATTCTCCTAAAGTCAAACTCTGACAACAAATCTGCTGAGGGTTCTCACACACAACCTGCTTCAGAAACATGTTTGTCTGGAACATTTCACACTAAATCAAAGGATAAAACTGATTTTTGTGCCATACACTGTCAATATGTTGCAGCTGTAGCTTAGCTTAGCACCAACACTAGAAGCAGGGGGAAACAGCTA
>NW_023340206.1:5967667-5972107 GCF_004916995.1 Morone saxatilis
CTGACAGCACCTCTAAAGCTCACTAATTAATGTTATCTCCTGGTTGAAGTGTAAAAACATGAGCTGAAAGCTGAAACGTGGGAGTTATGAGGTGGAACTAACCAATTGCTTCATATTAGTCAAATAGATACGAGAGTGGTATTGATCTTCTCATCTAACTCTAGGCAACAAATGTTAAACTTCTTCCTTAACTAAAATACAGCCAGTTGAGTTAGGACTCTCTATCAATAAATTTGACTGTTAAAAGCCACTTTTCTTCCAGTTTAAACCCTTTTTCTTTCTTTATAGATAAACTGGCAACAGCCAATGGGACCAAAACCTAAAATATGTGTTGAAATGCTAAAAGTGACAGTAAAACCTCTCATATAGGAACTGTCCCATATTGTCTTTACCATAAACCTAAATCTGCACCTGTCCACCCACAATAAAATTCACACACACTCTCAGATATGCTAAAGAAGGAGTCTCTATCATGTTTGAGTATTGCAAATATTTTACAGGGTATGTTACCCCGTGACTATCGTTCTGTCAACATGTAAAGCTGACGGGGGAACAGCAGCAGGTGGTGATGACTGCACTGACGGTCTGAACGGCCCCTTCATACCCAGTATACAAATACCACATCTCAGTTCAACCCTTTAGAATCGGTAGATTGGTACCACTCTACTGTCTGTATGTTAAATATGAAGCTAGAGCCGGTACAAAGATGATCATTTATCTGGACATCAGAGGTTTATGAATCCACCTGCTGTGAGTTCATTTTCAGCTTGTTCTCTTTAATATTTAAATGATGCTATAAAGGCACTAACCATAAGGCACTTCATATTCTCTTTAACAACAAAAGTGACCAATTAAGACTTATTCATTATGTCTTTATAAGTAATTAATAATGAATAGTTATACGAGAGTACTAGTGCGTAATTCTTTCCATTTGCTTTCACTCTGTGTACTTTCTGAATTTCTCTGTCCTTTAAAATATGTTTTATTTGCTGTAGATTACGATGTCACCTTATGGAGGCAGTTCCATACATGTGAAGTACAGAGCTAACAACCACAAAGGAGGATACGGTGTGTTGCTAAAAGCTGGTACAGGATTCGCACCCAGTCTTTGCACAGTAAAAATGTTCCTGTTTACAATGGGACTCTGCTGAGGACACACTTTACATTCAGTACACATTGTATTATTTCCAAAGAGCAAGTGACAGTTTTACAAAGGTTTAATGAGTGAACATGCAACTGGAGCCTAGGACTGTTTGCTAATAAATGTTCATTTTAACTATAGCCTCAATCAAACAAGATGCTCCAGGTACAACAAAGAGAAGGTGGAAATATCAGATAAAATTAAAGCAAGGGCGACAGGGATGTTTACAACAGTTTTTCACCATTACAAAAAGCTTCTGCTGCTGAACTGTGTGGAACTGCATTCTTCAATTTACAATGAATGAACCTCTTTCAGGGTGGAATGTATTGCGCACATGGTTTCAGCAACTGAACACACACACACACGACAAAGAAGGAAGCTGTAAGACAGGCCTGTCCTGTCCTGTTGCTCTACACTCGTTTCCTTGACAGAACAGGAAGTGGGCAAAAGGTTTGAAACAACACTCAACTCAGGAAGAGGGTCTGATTAACAAAACAAAACATCAACCAGTTCACTCCAACATCTTGCTCGATCGCCTCCGACCCAAGTAGGTCACTTTTAACTCTATGCAGCAACAAATCGAATTCCAGTTTTTTTAATTACGTCCTCAAACAAGACTCCAATTAATTATTGAACAGTTGAATTTTCCTCAGTCCCGTCTGTTTTTCTCCAGAGAGCGTCAAAATCGAAATAAAACAATTACGTGTGTGTAATGACACCGGCCCAGTGCGACTGCAAGTCAGACCGCTGTTTACTGCAATCACTGCTGCTACATCGACCTCATTCATCTCTTTCTCTGCTCATTTCTGCAGCTGATTTGCAAGCAGCGCCATGTTTCATTTAAGAGTAAGAGCAGGCGAGATGTGACAGCCGAGGGGTACCACTGCAGGACTACATAGATGTGATAACAATGTCTTATGAAGAACACCCTGCATGAAAGGATTCTCACTTTTATTCTCAAAAACATTAAAAAACAAAGCCATGAATAACAAGAAAAACAAGCCATCGTTTCTTGCTTTCTTCAGTGCTAGTCAGCATCACAGGAAACTCTCATATCTCTGCACATCTACAAACCACTGTTGAGGTGATCAGCCACACTGCAGCAGAGCTTGTCCTCTTTAGTTATGCATCTGTCAAGCACCGATCTACATTTACTGCACAGGAGGAAGAGGCATCCGTTGAATATCGCAGTGTGTGATGGTGACAGATCTCCCTGACAAGACTCACAAAGTCTGTGATATTTGAATCATCAAAAATCATCAACTCAAAACACCGGTGGTCACATATTCCTCCACGTCTGTCAAATGCCTCCTAATCCAATTTCACTAATTGAAAAACATGGTGAAACATTACCTGAATTAGATCTGCAAAGTGAGTCACTTCTATCCCAAATTAGACACAGAGAGCGAGAGAGGAACCTTTGACATGCAGAGAATGGGAAAATAAAAGATAGAAAGGTCTGAGAGACAGTCAGTAATCATCCCTGCTTCTTCTCAATCTCACAACCGAGACTGAGTCATCGTATCCATGCAGGGGTCTCAGCCTTGAGGTGCTGAGGTTCGACGGAAAGAAAAACCCAGAAGCTTAAAACAAGGGCAGGCGCTCAAACTCTTCTAAAAGAGTTAAAACTTTAGTAAGAGCAGCAAGGCTCCAGGTCGAGTTCAAACTATTGAGACCAAAAAACGTTTGTGTAACTGAGAGAAATGTTCATTTAGTAAGAGAGGTAGGAGGCTAAAGGTTCAAGGGGGAATGAAACAGGATCTTGGCATGAAGAGTGGATTGTAAGAGCAGCTTGTTCGTGTCAATTACTTGTCCTTCATGTTGTCTGTTGTCAAATACTGTTGTATAATCAGGCTGTTGGGCGTCACAGTGATCAGCAGGGTGTGACATTAATTAACAACCTGTCCTTCAACTTAAGGACCGAACAACAGGTTCAGTTTTTTGGGGGGATTGTGTTTGTGTAGAGGACACACAAATGTGTAAAACATCAGTTCTTGTGAGCCTGAAAGGAAAGACCACCTAGAGTAGGGTTACTCACTGAAAGCAGCGACGGCCAGGACGATGGTGATCGCTATGGACACCCAGGACACCCACAGAGCTTTCTTCCGGTAACTCTGTGCTTCGTGAGGCTTCAGGCGCATGCTGCTTTCTAGAAGACCTGCAGACAACAACACAGGGCACAGATACAACTCGCTGCTTTTAAAAGGACCAGTGTGTAGAAGTCAGTGGCATCCAGCAGTGGAACTGCAGATCGCAAGTGAAAAGGAGAAACTACAGTGGCTGGAAAAAATGTACAGCATACGCAAACGCCCCTTTCTAGAGCCATTGTTTGGTTTGTCCCTTCTGGGCTACTGTAGAAACATGGCTGTTCAACATGGCGGACTCCATGGGAGGTGGTCCGCAGCGTCTGAAGATATAAAAGCTTCATTCTAAGGTACACATAATGATTCCTATTTTCAGGTGATCACTAATGAAAACCATACCTACTTAATATTATATTCATTTCTGCCAATAGATCCTCCGTAAATGTTACACATTTAAGCTCAGTTTCCATATTCACTGAATTTACATGTATATATTATATAATACCAAACTGACTAGCATTAAGCTGACTCATATTATATGATTTACCACAGCATTACAAATGGAGGAGGAAGGGGTTATTTGTGACTGTACTAGAGTGAGGTTAGCTCTAATCTGTTACTGATAATTACCAGTAATATCTGTTAATAATGCATAAATCACATTACATGTGTTATATAGTTCCTACGGCTCAGTACAGCGGAGGCTGATAAGAATGTCATTAGTTACATCATAAATCAAAGCTTTGGACAAATTACAATTGAGTCAATGACGGCAATAAATTAAAGTGATCATAAAAGTGATTGAAATTCATCCTGAGGGGGAAATGAGTGCCTGAACCAATTTTTTTGGCAATCCATCCAAAAATGGTCAGTTGACTCAAAATCACAAACGTTAACCTGTTGATGTCGACAGGATTCATCATCTGGGGATCATGAATGTCTGTGCACATTGTCATGACAGTCAATCCAGTAGTTGATGAGATATGAACCAGGTTTAGAGGAGAAATGTGTCTTTGGTGGATCTGCTAACAACTCATAGACATCTGAGTCTGAGTGTGTTTTGTAAGGGGTCAAAAACATCCATAGTTTAAATGTTGAAGAGAAATTTAACATTAAATCCACTTTTTTAGTATGTAGTCACTATTCTACAACCCTGCTGCCTAGTAATGCAACCACCCAGACAGTTTTCACTTTGGTTAAAAGCATGAACCTAAG
>NW_023340206.1:5972139-5972925 GCF_004916995.1 Morone saxatilis
GAGGCTTGAATATGTTTGACTTTTCCATTCAAAAATATCACAACAACAAGATTACAGGACTGTTATGTATAAATACTGTACGAGAAGATTGTTCTGATCTCCTGTTAATCACTTTCAGGATTGAGTCTTTAAAAATGCATCATTCCATTACAGTGACTAGTCACCTCTAGAGACCCATATTTCAAGATACTGAGGAGTGTGCACAGAAAGAGCTGAAAACAAAGATACACCTTCTTCTGTATTATATTTAAGATGTGGAACACCTGCCTCTGGGTTTCACTGTTTCCCAAAGGCAATCCACTAATTTATTCACAAACCTGTAAACACGACACAATACTGTGTGTCTAACAGAATGAGGACATGCATAATCTGCGTTTCATTTCCAACCAGCTCTGTAAATAATTGATCATATTGACCAGATCATCAAGGTGTCAGTCGTCACTTATATCGCCTCTTTCCCTCAGATATTAACTCTTATTTGTGCGCAATGTGGAGCATTTGGGGGCAATTTATAGAAAATAGAAGAGCAGCTTTTGTCATTATAGTTGAATGAATACAAGTGTAAACAGATTTCCAGACAAACAGTACAGTATAACATATACTGGGATTCTCTCCACGGCATTACGCACAGTGTGCGCCCTGGCGACGGCGCGTCCGGTGAATCCTAAACTTTCAACCTCATTCACATCGCCTACCTCGGTCCTCTATGCTGTCTGTTATCTTCATCTCCCGGTCCATCTTCAAACCCTCTCCCTGACTTTCTGTGTTGAGCTGCTGCTGCTGCTG
>NW_023340206.1:5973025-5973623 GCF_004916995.1 Morone saxatilis
GGAGTCCATCATCTTTGTCGGCGGGGTTGCGGTTCCAATGAGGCACTCCAAAAATGTCACACCTGGGCGAGAAGTGCAGGCTTTCAACCGGGGGAGAGACCCAGAGGCGGAGAGGGAGGGAGACTCCGGGTCCAGTTGCGTCAAACTACACACTGTGAGGTGAAACACGACCGGAAATTAGGAGATGTGGATTTCAAAACAAACGCCTGTTTGTCGCCTGAAAGGGATTTAATGACAAAATGTTTATTTCATTTTTCGAATAGACAATAAATTTGAGCCTTTTGGATGTTTTTTCTTTTCTTTTTGCATTTAATGTCTGTGCTTTAATGATCATCTCCTTCTGTTACCCCTGGCTAATTAACACTGTAATGTACTTTACTCACAATTGGCTCTAACTACCTCGACCAGTGACAACATGAAAATGATGTTCGCGCTTTCATTTTTCAGATCTATCTTAACGAGTTTGCTAACATCCACCACTGCACTGCACACAAGGCGACAGCAGTAAAAATCCTTTGAAATTCAACTATTTATTTATAAAACAGTAAATTAAAGTAATTTAGAGTAAAACTCTGAATGCAGAGCGTCCATTTATATT
>NW_023340206.1:5973780-6001341 GCF_004916995.1 Morone saxatilis
GTGTGTGTGTGTGTGTGCTGACAAACCTGATGCAGTCTGAACCAGCGGTAAAACATAACACAGGCTCCAATTTGCGACGTCGTGAAATTAACCACACCTGGACTCTAATTACTAACTCCGCTGAGTTCACGAGACGCTGCGCCGCTCATCTGTCCCGTGAGGATTGAGCGTGCACGCAGACTGGACCCGTTACTCACCTGTCACGTACACTGCTTTAAAGATATTATAGTAATCACACATTGAGGGCTTTTCTGCAACCACACACACACACACTTTGAGGAGTCGTGTGGGGTGTGGCGAAGTACGCTTTTGGTTGGAATACTTATCACGTTACACTGGGGAAAGTAACGTGACCCAGGTAACGGGTTGCTAAGACACGGAGCTACTCGAGCATGTAATCCTCACTGTTGACAGAAATATTAAATGTTGAGGAACAGAGTGGTATCATTTGTTTAATATTAATGTAGAGTTTTACACATGCATCGTGAATTACATTTGGTTCTACTGTGTTACTCACTGGTGTACAGCACACACACTGCAAACAAATAAAGGCTCTAAAATCAAGTTATATGTGTAAATTTTACTCTACCAAGTCAGGCCAGTTATTGTATTCTTCAAAAAAATAATTAAAGTACAATAAGTAGTATTTCATGTGAGTTTTAATACTGTTTTATTCTAAAGTATAAATAATGTGACTGATAGAAGAATAGCTGCAGTTTATATGTTGTCGAGTACTGTGGTTTAATCAGGCTGTTGGGTGTCACATTAATTAACAAACCTATAACTTATAATATAAAGACACAACTGATTTAATTAAAATTAAAGTTTGATACCCGGAGGTGAAGTATTAGAAATGAAGTAGCTAATGCTGTTAAAACACTAAGCAGAGGTTTTGAGGATGTGGGATCGATATTTTGCCCAAATCTGTGAATTTTGAAGTCAACTCTTTAAATAAAAAAAGCTCTGAGAAATACAAACAATATGTTAGAAGACTAATCAGAAGCTATGAGGTTGTCTGTCTGATTCCCTCATGACGCTCAGTGAATTTTGAAGTGCAGCACTTAAAGCCTATAGCCACAGGTTGCAATAAACAGAGACACGCAAGTTGATAGCAGCCTTCAAAATTGAGTGAATCACCTGAGGGTCAAACCAACAACCTCCTTTCTACGAGCTTTTGGTCTTTTGTTTGGACACCAGTCTTGACAATGTAAGAACTTGAGGTATAAAATCATCGTCGGGCTGTAAAATCTCAAAGCTCAAGGATCCTTGAACACACTCTGCTGTTGGGTCGATGACATTTAGATTCAGTTTTTGACTCTGTTTCATCTTTCATCTGCATGTTTTAGGACGAGCATTTATTGTGACCGGTGCAAGGCACACCTGTGGATGGATTACCTTGACGAACAATCAGGAGAATCTGAACTTTTACTGGAATGTGAAGCTGTGACAACGTTTTTTTGTAAAGTTGGAAGAGATTTATGATGCATGATGCTAATAAATGGCACAACTAATACAGATACACGAGTGTCTCTGTTGCCTGCTGTAGCAAGTCATGTGTTGTCTTTTTCAGACAAGATTTGTGCAGTGGTTCTGTTTTGTTTTTGGCCTTTGGGCTTTCTGTGAAGTTGCCTTTGTACTTGAAACTTCTCTCTGAGCACTGTTAAATCTTCACTACAAAGTTCACTAGGCCTTACCCACTAACTCAGATACTCCGAGCAGTTCTCACCCTGGCCGACTGTATCGGACAGTCGAACTCAGAGGTTTTTCCTTTAGACAGCAGCCTTCAAAACTGACTGCTTGAATTGAGGATCAAACCCACAACCTCAACACTTCTACACAGTGACTTATCATCCTGAGCTGAATAGACTAGAGTTACTAGAGCTTTCCTCCTTAGAGCTTTTCAACTCCTTGTGTTGGACAGCAGCCTTCAAAACTGAGAGATCCGCCTGAGGACTGAACCCACAATCTCTCAAACCCTGCACGGCTCCCTGTTGAGGGAGCTTAGAGCTTTTGTCAGCCTTCAAAGTGTAAGAACTTGAGGATCAAACACAAGACCTTGAAAGTTTTCAACAGTGAGCTATTGGGTTGGAGACACTTGAAATCTGTTTCTTTTTAAAGTAATTCTTTTCATGCCTTTATTTGATAGAGGCAGGTCAAGCAAAGGGCTGCAGATTGAAGCCGTACTGCACCTTTAACAAGCCCCAACGAGCTACCCCCAGTGGATCAATTACATTTAGACTATTATTTCTTGTGGTACAAGTTTTTAAAGAGAAAAATAATGAATAAATATGCATATAAGGCATTATCTATTGCTACCTTTTGGTGCCTTTAGGAAAAAATCTACAGAATAGAATAGAAAATGTGACATAAAATTATGACATTTTCTTTCCACTAGTCTGAAGAAGATGCAAAATAGCCCCAAATCTCAACCAGTACTTTAAAGTGTTTGCACGTAGAGTGTCTTGCCTTAAGCAAAGCGCAGATTCTGAAAGAAACGGGGGTAAAAATAATCTGAAAAGGTGCATTTGTGGACTAATTTGGTGACTCAGTTGTCGTGCTCATGTCTTTCCATATTATACTTCATTATGATCTGAACAAAGTCCTATTTTATTGCTGTAACACATCAATTTGTGACATTATTGTACTTCAAAAGACACATAAGATCAGTCTCATCTCTCACCTTGAGTTTTAATGAGGCAGCCTGATGATAAGATGTCACCTGGAGTCTTTCCCCACCCCACCATTATACTACAGTCTGGATCATGTCTAAAGTCTGCTGTAATGATTGTACCAAACAGTATAACAGTGTAGGATTAAAATAAAAACTGTAACTTAAATCCAACTTTGATTTGTAAGTGCTCTTTACAGTATTACAGTAGTATATTGTGACCCCTAGTGGCTAATCTGTATATTTCACCCCTCATTGTTGTGCATGTTTACTACTAATAACGACAATAAAAACACCGTCAGTGACTAAAGTTAAATCACCAAATACAATCTGACAAAATAAAGCATTTTGCTGCGAAAACAAAAGGTTATCCGACGCAGCATCAACAAAACGTGGCCACAATTAGGACCGTGTGCACCTCCGACCACTGGGGGGCGCCGTTCAAAAACCACACCACCGGTTTTAAATCGGCTTCGGCTGCTCATCTCGTCCTTCCGGTGCCCCCATAGCCCCACTCCCTCCCGATGCTAACACCGTCGGGCTTGGCTGTGGGAGCGTAATGGCGGTGCACCGGGGACCCTCCACGAAATGGCTCTTCACCCGGGAGCAGCTCGAAGACACGCCGTCTCGACGCTGCGGGATCGAGGCCGACAGGGAGCTCTCTTACCGGCAGCAGGCCGCCAACTTAATCCAGGACATAGGCCAGAGACTCAACGTGTATCCTTATGAAACCAAAGGCTGGCCTGGAGGTAGCGTTAGCTCCCAGAAAGGGCCGGGGCTGGCAGCAGCAGCTTGCACTTCACGTATTTAATCTTGAAACAGGCGTGAAATGTTTCTTTCTAACACTTAGAGTCTGCTTTTGTAGGATTGTGTTTTTTAAATCGGGTTATTTGGTGTTTTGTAGTGAACCGGCTGCAAGTATCGAGGCCTGCTTTGTAGCTCAGCTATTGTTTTGTCTCTTGAGTCTATTGTTAGCTTTGTGTCTAGTGATACCAGTGGTTAATGTTACTAACACCAGCCGTACGTGTGATTTAAACCCACTGCCGTGTTGCAAATCCACCACTAACCTAACACGAAGGAGAAACTTGGTGACTTCGTGTGGTTTTACTTTCAGGATGCACGTTTTTCTAGCTGTCCACTCAACGCTAGCTCGATGCTAATGTGGCACTCATTCTTGCCTTTTCACTGTGTATCACCCCTGTTTTTTTTTATGCCTTAACTCTGCACCCAGCTCTCAATTGATTATCAACACTGCTATAGTATATATGCACAGGTTTTATATGATTCACTCCTTCACCAAATTCCATAGAAATGTAAGTACCACTGCAGTGTTGGCTGATATTATATAATTAACTGGTGCTGCTGACTGAAAACTGACCCAGGGTTTTTTTTTTTCTTCTTTCTCTATAGATAATTTCCCAGACTACGTTGTTCCTGGCAGCTAAAGTGGAGGAGCAGCCCAGGAAGCTGGAGCATGTCATTAAAATAGCCCATGCCTGCGTTAACCCACAAGAGCCTGCCCTAGACACTAAAGGCAACGTAAGTAAACTATGACTCCTGGAGTAGGTTTTGTTTGTTTTTCATGAAGTTAGATGACATTATGTGTGATATTCTTCTTTATAGGGACTCATTTTGACTTCCCTGAGTCTGTTTAGCTCATTTTTTCTGTAAGATTATTTGGCGAGTGTCAGACTTTGCACAGAAAAGCCACGAGGACAGAACCTTTTTTTGATAATTGTTCGTTTTTAAGCTAAAATGTCAGCTGTGTCGCAACAAGGATTTGGCTACTTCTCTTTGTCTTAACTTTAAATCTGTGGGTAGGGTGCAAAATTATTTTATTTGTCTACCAGCCAAATGGAAACATTTAACAAGCCACTCAGTAGATTACTGTAGTTGTTTGGCTGGTGAGTAAAGCCAATCAATCAATTGCTTTTTATCAGCATGTGGCTGTTAATTGGTGCTAATTTAGTGCTCCGTCTGTATCTTATGGACTGGTTGTTAGACAAAACAAGCCATTAAAGGACGTCACCTTGACCTTGAAATTGTTTTGGACATTTTCCACAGTTTTCTAAGGTTTAATAGACTTAACGATTAATAATTGATGAATCACAAAACAATCAGTGGTTAAATAATTGTCAGTTTCACCCCTAAACTGCAGCGTTTGTTTGAGGGATATAAAGTGATTCTGCAGATAAGATTTGGTATCGCAGACCCTTTTCACAGCAGCCATTTTGACATGCAATCGTAGGGTAAGCGCAGGTGTTACTAGTGAAACCAAATTAGGCTCTCTGTTACATTCAGGGTGCAGTTTCATACGGTTTGTAGCCTTCCCTTCGTATGCGCAAGTTCTTCCCATTCAGAGAAAAGCAGCACAAATACGAAGTCATTGAATTTTAAAGGCTTACACGTTTACATCACAATGCTAAAAGGCACAGGAGTACCCTCTTCAGAACCTGGTTCTGCAGGACTGCTGATGAGGAGTTGAATCATCAATATGTAGTTGTTGGGAAGCAGATTTAAAAGTGTTGATTGATCTTTTTCAGGCATTCCAGCAGCAGGCACAAGAGCTTGTAGCACTGGAAACAATAGTGCTGCAAACGTTGGGTGAGTGCGATTAAAGCTTCAGTACTCCACATACTGCATTTAGTTTTTTCTGTGTTGAATTACTTTTCTGGCTCCTGAAGTCAGTCAATGTTATTTCTGTGGAATTTGGTACTTTTGCATATTTACTAGACTGTTAAATATAACAGGTTTTTTTTATGAAATATATAAATAGGTTTGTCTTTCAGTTTCTTTTTTAACAAACGTCATTCACAATAAGTTCTGCTGACATTGTGCTCGCACCAGTGGCTGATCGTCTTCATTCTCTGTCTTGATTGCAGGTTTTGAAATTACAGTTGATCATCCACACACAGATGTTGTGAGGTGTTCCCAGCTAGTGCGAGGTACAACCCTATTTCTCACCTCTTCTCACTTTCTGTTACTTCTAAACAACTGTGTTCAGAATAGAAAATCAGTCATTCACTCTAAAGTAAAGGTTTAAATTGCCCGCCCCCTTTTTTACAACTCAATTTTATGCTGTAATTTGGTTAAAAAAGCAGTTTTTCTTAGCGCTGGTCCCATTTTGGAGCCTATCTTTTAATCTATGCAGTTTCAATAATGCTTGTTTTAAAATGCTGTTTCGAAGTCATCAGCTCTTAGGTTCTAAAATGAACTTTCTTCTTCTTTTACAGCAAGCAAGGATTTGGCACAGACTTCCTATTTCATGGCTACCAACAGGTTATTATCCTGTTCCCATTATTGCACTGTAATGGCACACTATAGCTTCCTGTCCTGCAGGGCCCCCCTTCCTGTGTCCAACGCCCTGTTTGCGCCTGAATCCTGGGAACCCCCAACGTGGGGAAGTACCGGCCAGGCTGCTGTGTGCGGTGTATTGTACAAGGGCTCTGTGTTGGCACATAGGGGTTGAATGCACAATGTGGAGTGTAGTGGTGCTGTCTACCTCTCAAGGTTGTTTGGTACGGAGTGCATATGTCTAAGAAAAAAAACTCGAACGGTAGCCTGAATATAGATTGCCACTAAAGATTCTTAAACTTATAGAGTGCTTTGGTAAGTATAGTTTACAGTTCTTTTTAAATTTTTAATTTTTTGCACATTTTTCACCCCAAACGAGCTAACAACGAAGCACCAAACTATACTGCAAACTGATCTCAGAAATATAACGTAGCTGTATGATACATTTATAAGGTAGGGTTAAACTCTTTTTAAATAGCAAATAATGTGGCAGAAATGTTGTGAAGATTTTAATTCGCTCAGCTTCTAATTTTGCTTTTTATTGTGCTGCTTTTGTGTATTTCAGTAACTGACTTTTGAGGTGTTTATCTCACTTTTTTACAGAGACTGCTAGTTTGATATTCAAGTGTGGGAGATTGATGTTCCCAGCAGATGATGGTAGACCTGATCTTTACAGTGATTTTTATTAATTTTAGTTGTTGCACAAAGAATGAAGTCTAGACTAAGGTAGTGAATGTACTAACGTTAATAATTGAGAGATCATATTCATCATAATTGCATTATGTGTTTTCCCAAACTGTAAGGGGGCGAATACAGTATGTCTATATATCAAATACGTGGCACTAATACAGATGTTATACGTCGTTGATATGTCACAGCTGACTAAAAGTTATCATTTAATGTTACGAGATAAGCTTATGTATATAAGCGCCATATTTTTGTATGAGCCGATATCAAATCTAGACAATTTAGTTAACTATCTGTACACACATTGAATTAGAACACATTTAAATTACATAAAATGACAACATGTGATTCTGAGATGTGCAATGGTTTAAGACACGAAAGACAGTTTGCAGTGTATTTTGGAATTCAGGGTGCAGAGAAAATTAACCTTAGAAGGCCTAAAGCCTGATCAACCAACATCAGTGTTTCTCAGTCTTTTACACTAATACAAGTAGTGTGTAAATTCTGTTTAATTTGCTTGTGTAGGAGTAGAGATTTCCTGAAAATATGGAGATTGAGAAACACTGTTAATGTTGAATAGTTTCCCCTTTTTACATTAAAATCCAAACAGTCATTGGCCTAATACAGGTTCAATATATCTACATTTAAAACTGTAAATATCCCTTCAAACATTTAGGAACATGTCCTAACAAACGTAGGTTTTCTTAGATGTTCCAGGTCTATAAGGTAAGGCGGTGTGTATGCGATGTGAAAAATATTTGGGTTTGATTGCTTTAAACTTCTATTAAATGCAATTAATGTTTCTATTATGTCTAAAATGCAAAATATATATGTGTATTAGTATAAAAGCCTTTCAGCTCATGGTTGTATCTTTCTCTCTCTGTTTCTTCTTGTCTCCTCCTGCAGTTTGCACCTCACCACCTTCTGCCTGCAGTACAGGCCCACAGTTGTCGCGTGTGTCTGCATCCACCTGGCCTGTAAGTGGTCCAACTGGGAGATCCCTGTGTCTACAGATGGCAAGCACTGGTGGGAGTACGTGGACCGCACCGTAACGCTACAGCTGCTGGATGGTAAAGGCTTCTGTCACTAGTATAATGCTTGGGCTTGTGTATCGTAACATTTCTGTTTTACGGTCAGAAAAAAGCTTGATGGGTTTTGAGGGAGGGGACGCTAGGGGTGTTTATTTTACTTTCCTAATAAGTCAAAAGTTATTTTCCCAAACCCAACCTGAAGGTATGCTAATTAAATATATCTGGCGGCTGTTTAAGTTAAGAGCTGCTCCCTCCACTGAATCTCAATGGGGCTGAATTTGGAGTACTGAAATACTCCGTCAGAGTATTTCAGATCAGCTTTAGAGACGGATTACATTAGACTTAATAGAACAGAGAGCTTTTCATGTACTGTACTTAAGCTTCAGGCTCGTGGCTGCCTCCTCTAGCCACGAGGGGAACCGCCAGGCCAACGGTGAATGGGAAACTGGAATGTAGAGCTGAAACAATAAATTGATTAATTGTTTAATTGTTGTCATATCGAGTTGAATTTTATTATTTTATTTGATGTGATTGTAAACCGAAAATCTTTGGTTCTGAAATTGTTTTTCATATAATAGTTTCTGATACCAAATAATTAATCAAGAATATATAAAATGATAATGAAATGGTTCGTTGCAGGTCTCCAAAATACAATTGTTCCTCTATTTCAACAGTAACACTCCTTTAAATCTATAGTCGAACAAATATGGCTTAATTATGCAGGTAGGAAGACAAAGCAGCTGTCCCTGGTCTCCTCCACTGACTGCTTTTATCATATGCAGTTAATATATTGCAGTCTCAACAATAATCCTTCCCTGTCAGCAAATAGTATCATGATCATGTGTTAAACAGCCTTCAGTATGGAGAGATGATCGCTAACATTATCGTCTTCTCGGTTTTCAGAGCTCACACATGAGTTCCTTCAGATCCTGGAGAAGACGCCCAGCAGGCTGAAGAGGATACGAAACTGGAGGGTAAGTCACAAATGAATGTAACTATATGAACGCAGTACAAGACGATATGGTACAGGTTCAGACAAATGAAGAGTCCGTATCTCATGTTGAATGTGTTTGTGTTTTTTAGGCTATTCAAGCAGCAAAGAAGCCAAAGACAGAGGGCCCATCAGTGGACAGTGCCTTCCAGGGGACGTCCTTAGACGGCCTTCCTGGTGTCACCAACTCCTTCTTCCCCTCCACCTCCTCATCAGACTCCTCAGACATGCCCTCCCTCAACAACATCGCAGTCCCCTTTGGTTCCTACCAGCCACTGAGCGACCAGTCAAAGTCCTGCGGTTACGAGCAGTTCTCTGAGCCTCACCCATCAGACTTCACACTGGTGAAACACGAACACAAAGCTGCAGGCGGGTCGAGTAAACAGCAGCCGCTCGCTACAAATGCCGCCACTTTTTCACGGCCGCAGAAAGTTTTGACTCTGGAGAAGTACAGAGAGAAACACGCGGCGGAGCTGGCCATGCAGAACGGTATAAAGGATGAGGCGGGCACAGACATGTACGCGCCTCCTCCAGCTCTCTCCTCACACCACCACAAGAAACGCTCTCAGCCACAGCAGGCCGGCCAGTCTGGTGACGGCAGGAGAGAAAAGTCCAGCTCTAAAAAGTCTCGGCAGCCTCCCTCTTTCGAGAACGGCTCCGCCACTAGCGAGGAGCTCAAGATGAGAATCAAAGTTTCATCAGAGCGTCACGGAGGCTCAGAGCAGGGCGGGACTCTGCCTGGAAAGGACAAGCATAAAGAGCACAGTGGCCACCGTCACTCGAAACACGGCCACTCGCACGCTTACTCCCTCAGCGGGAACGGCAGGGGGACAATAGACAACCAATCCTTATCTCTACGAGCCCCCAGCGGCCACGACGTGAGCTCCTCCGGCTCGTCTCGTAAGAGGCCTCACTCTGACGCCGGAAACCACAACCACCACCACTCGTCCAAGAGCCGGAGCTCCAAAGGAAGCCTCGGCTCGTCCCACTACTCGTCAGAGAGCGCCCAGAGGATGATGGAGCACCACGGCCACGACGGAACCAACGGCCTGCTGACCTCCAACGGCCAACACACTGACTACAAAGACACTTTTGACATGCTGGACTCTTTACTAAGTGCCCAAGGAATGAACTTGTAACCCCCGGAGAGTCCACAGTGTTAGAATAAGGTATTACCATGTTTAATAGAATTTTAAAAAATGAATTTATTTGTCTTAAGTTATCTGAATTCTGCATCGCCCTCAGTCGTGTCTACACACTGATCATTGATGATTCTCGTTGAGCTGTCAAATGTAAAATTATATGCATAGAGCTGTGTACTACTAGCTTGCAACAAAAAACAAACCACGAGAAGTTTGAAGAATGCGGCTGGAAGAATGGGATTTTAAACGTTCTTTAACGCGAGCTGACATGATTTTAATGTGCATGTTTTCAGTCACAAAAGGGAAGACATAGCTAGTGTTCGCAGCCATTGTGACAGTTTACAGACAGTTAATGTTTTTTTTTTTTTTTTTGTATGTTAAAGACATTCTGTTCCACTAAAAATCTCAGGTCTTGAACTTTTTTGATATAAGAACGAATCTTCCTCTGTTTGGGTTTATTACCTGTATCTGTGGAGATGTATCACCTCGTCCATTTGTTGACGAAGAGGGCAGAACTTTAGCATCTGTCTTAGGAAACATGGTCTGCTTATATTTCAAAGAGTGCATCAATAGTTCCAAAAAACAATACAAATGTGAGGCCGACTCCATTTGCTGTCTATTTGCTGTCTATTGGGACTTCCAAGGCCACACCTGAACTTAATGTGCAGACTCATTATAGAGCTACAAATGAAGTTTACGTTACATCTGCTGTGAAAGTGCATTTAAGATATATCGGCTAAAATTGCAAAAAGGCCTCGTGATTGTACTTCGTCAATCGCTATTCAGTATGATAAATGTTATTAACTATCAGAAAATACAGATCTCTAAAATAAGATTGTGTATATAGGACTGTAGTTCAGATCTAAATCTGTTGGTTTATTGCATCAGTCCAAACCTTTCTCCATTCAGTGTATCATGAGATCTAAAGCAGACTGTATTGATGAACATATCCTCGATTTGTGTATTGGGAGCCCAAATAAAGGTGTAAAAGTGATTTTTCTTTTCCCACATTAGTGAATTTCTCTTCTCAAGTGTCTTGATGACAAACCAGAAACATTGATTTTACCTTTTTGGTTACATTTGGTTCGGGAGGGAAACCTTTCTGCAAAGTGATGTTGAACCTAACGAGCAAACCTTTTAAACGGGAGTTAGTCTCCAAGGTTTTAGAGTTTGTTTCACTTCTGAAAGCTACGTGTTGTATTGAGAGTCGTAGGGCTGCAACTAAAGAACTTCTAAAGTCTAAAAATGTTAGCAAATACTGGAAAATTGATTTTCTCTACTTTTTTATTTATTTATTTTACATCAAAACTAACTTTCTGTTGATTAATTGACTCATAGTAGCTTTTACTAGGGCTTTCAACTTCAATTCACTTTCTTCCTCTGTGTACGATAGATTACAATAACTTAAAAAAAACCCCAGAGATGATTGATTGCAAAAATGGACGTGTTGTTTCAGCCTTTAAAATGTGCATATTTGCATATAGAGCTCTGGCTTTCAACCAGATCTAATGGTCTTGATGTCACGATAGATTATATTTTTGTTCCTAATTACATTATCTAAAACCTGGTGATACAGTTGAAAGCTCGAGGGACAAATCTAAAAAGTGAACCTTGAGTTTAGTTAATTTAAATTTTTTGGTCAAACTACTTATTTCATTTTTTTTTATCCCAGAATAATTTCAGTAGGAAGTAAAATTAGCTTAACACTGAATATTAAGCATTAATATACCTGAACACAATTTACTATTAGAAAAAAAGAAACCTGTATTGATTAATCAAACACCGACAAAGCCATCCCAAACAAATATTCCATCTCTGGACTGTATTTTCTTATTTATGTTGCAACAGAGTTGTCTCTCTGTGGTGTACGCGAGGTCCTCCTCCCCTGTCAAATCTGAACAGTCCCAAAACCCCGTCTGACGTTCTAAAATCAACAGGAAGTACTCGGGGTCGCCTCGACTCAAGTTTCGCTCTCGAGTTTAAAAACGGCGTCCTCGGTGCAAAGAAAACCTTAAGCCCCTAATTTTGGCCTGGAAAGCACATATAGCGTGCAGAAATGAAAAGAACTGCCAAATCATGCAGATGGTTTAATCCCAGCCTCATAACATTGGATTTATTCCCCATTGAATTTAAGCCCTCGCTGCATTTGAAGATAAAACACTCGCCAAAGAAAATTCTCATCAAAACAGAATATACAATGGTCATTTTCTGCTGTCTTTCTGCTTACACACAGTAGATTGATTATGTAACGGGCTACTTACTGAACAGTAACCACCGTATCAGCTTTCAGCTCAGGCTATGTTTAAGGCAGCCATATTGGAGCTCTAACAGAGTGCTGAAGTGATTAGTAGTTGGGTTTTTGCACTGATGAATTAGTAATGTTAATGGTAGAGTAACAAGGCACGGTTGCAAATGCATGTTGAGACTACTCGAGCAGAATAGTTCAGTGAGTTTGTGCTTTTAGAGTTTTGAATTTTGCACCATTGTATCTTAATTGTAGAAACAATGGGAGATAAAATGTCATCTTATCCTTTTAGTCACTGAATTACCTTGAGGGCATTTTTCTTCCTGTGTTCTTGCCAAAAGGAACAAGCAGGAAAGACTGTTGTTTGACAGTGAAACCTGCCATTTGGTCCCTCCAACAAAGCTCAAGGGGTTTTCAAGGTTTTGCTTTACACTCTCACACAATACAGCGTTCATGCTTCATTTGTGGGTGGAACATAAATCCAGTTCCTGATAATTAACTAGCACCCTCAGAGCAGACGCAGCGTTTTCACCAAGTATTACCTTCTAATTTTAGCGTGGAAGACAATGGGGAAATTCAGCGGGAGCACGTCAGTGAAAATTCAACCATCTGGACATTCTCGCATACTGGTGGGAGGGTGATGATTTATTTTCAGCAACCTCTCGAGCTGAATAAGAGACGCCTACTGCTCGAAAATCCGCAGAGAGGAAGAGATATGAGAGCGGCTTTTGTGAGCAACAAATCCCAGAATTAAGAGCCATCTGAAAGGAAAACACCGTCCAAGCTCTAATTACAACTCAAAAGACAGGAACATATATAACTGCGTGCAGGCAAAGGTCCCAGACACAAATACCATTATTATCGTGATTGTTTCAGCAGGTAAGACAGCAAATTAAAAGTTAATGGATGTTGAAGTTGCACTTTAAAGGAAGACATTTCATCCAGCTGACAGATGAATGGACACAGAAAGATGACGGCATCATTGAAATATATTTTGTTTGGAACAAGAATAATCAGTATTGGCAGCCATTTTTCACAGAATTTCATCTTCTGATGTACAACAAAAAGCCTTCTCCATGACATGACGTGCCTCTGGTCCATAGCTGCTTTACCGCAATGCGTACACTAGATGGCAGTATTACCTTTGGCATTTCAACCAGTAGGACAGTTCAGCAGCAACACAAACATCCAGCATCAGTTGCTCTGTTTTTTAGAGGAATTGAAAAAAAAAAGCAAACAAGACGCAGTGTTGAATAACCTTGAAAAAAGGACGCCGTCTTTCGTGCCATAAATCCAAGGTGCCTCTCAGCACACTTTGTGATCCTCAGTCACAACCATCACACACACACACGTGTCAGCTCTCACCGTCGCAAACTTTGGACTTGATCCATCTAATTAACAGATTCAGATAACCTGTCGGACGGCGGAGGCTCAGAGGCATTCCAGGAAATGTCACGGCACTTGGTAATTTCAACGGTGGAGTTGATCAAAAGGCCTTTGCAGAGCAGCATATGGTGCACTTATACCCATATGAGTCTTAATGCAAATGATGCCCAGGAAATTGTGCAGGAAAGTGGCATAATTATAAGCCATTGAAAGTCCATTGTCATTCCTGTCTGAGAGGTCTCTCTTGAAAAATCAGGAGCTGATGGAAACCCCTCTAAGTACCTGAGATAGAGCCGGAGGGGGAAAATGACTGGGCTTGGGCTGCCATTATGCCATGGTAGTGCAATTATATCCAATGATTGGCAGGAGCATAAATTAACCTCTGTCTTCATGATGTGGTTTACTTTTTGTTTCCAACCAGTGCTAAGGTATCCCTTTTTCACATGGTAAAATAAAAAGTGCTGTAGCGCTCTCTTTAGCCAGCTGTTCTCAGTGAAAAACAAGATATTATTTCACAGTTTTTCCTCTGTAATTATTCCCTTTACTACCCCAGTTTATTTCTCCGCCCGGTGCAAATGCATCCTCTCGTGGCCTGAACACCAGAGATTCATGTTTGTGGTGGGAACCGCAGAGCACCAGCTGTCCTTTAAAAAGAGACGGCTAAAAAAAAACACACACACAGTTGATGTGAAATGTCTTCCTCCCTACTCGTCCCCAATCATCAATAATTCACCGGCTTCGACATTTGAACTAATTATGGTGCACCAATGGCCTATTTGAGCAGGGTCCTGTCAGATGAAAGCTGCTAGGTCCTTCCTGTCAGTGGTGGAGGCAGCAGAATGAAGCGACAGCAGTGGAGGCTGAAGCCATTAAAATGAATGGAAAGCACCTCTAACAATCATATACCTCTGACACACACACACACACACACACACACACACAAACAGGAACTACTGCCTTGAATACACACACACATTTTAACATCGTCCTTTCTGCCTCACACACACAGATGTAGCACACTGACACAAACACACACAAATAAAGAACATGAATTGCGGCCTCACACACACCCACACTCATACAGACACATACAGACATGCATAAACATGATGTGCTACAGTAGCTCACACACACATAAACACACACACACAGTGATGTGCCCGCCACCTGTGTGGGTTGTTTGGCCTCCTCATCCAGACCTCTCTGGTTTTAATTAGCCTGCTGCTGAAGTGTTTTCCTTTTTATATTCTCTGAAGGGCGATGATAACGGCTACAGCAGAGATGGAGGCTCTCTGCTGGTTTGTTTCATTAGGGAGAGCATAATGACCCTGCAATCACAACACCAAGAAAATACCTACCCTAATAATTATTTTCCTCCTAATGGTTCAGTTTAGACTCTGCTGTGGCTTTTGTCATCAGTGCCTAAACAACTGAAAGAATTTACAATAACAACAACAACAACAATAATCATCATGATCATCATCATCATCATTGTTGTCGTGTTTTGTCGAAATTGAGTTTTCAGTTTTTGTCAGATACGATCCAAATGTATTAAAGTTATTAAAATCGGTACAAATGTATGGATTTAAAGGAATTGTTTGACATTTTGGGACGTACACTCTCTTGCTTTCTCACAGTGAGTTAGATGAGAAGATCAAGCTTATGTCTGTACACTAAATATAAAGCTCAGGCCAGGAAACTGTTAGCTTAGCTTAGCTCAGCTCAGCTTAGCGTAAAGACTGGTAGCAGGGGGAAACAGCTGGCCTGGCTCTGTCCAATGTTTAAAAAAACCAGGACACAGCTCTAAAGCTCACAAATTAACACTATAAAACAACAATTCACCACGCTTCCTGTCTTTATGCTAAGCTACGATAATCACCGTCTGGCTCTGGCTCAGTACAGACACGGGAGTGGTATCGGTCATCTTGTCCATCTCCACTATTCCTTTAAGTAACTGAGTTAAGAGTCAGAGAGAGAGTGAGTATGACAATGATATAAATCATACTGAATGCTATGGGCTTCAGTCACTAAATCCCAACTCAAGTGAACATCCGTTTTGGAGATTTTGGAGAGATGTGTTAGACAATGATCTCCACCACTGTCATCAACACACCAAACTGAGGAAGGTCCAGATCTATTCAAAGGAGAATTGAAGCCGTTGGTGGTCCAACAGCTTACTCAGATACATTCTGTTGTTTTTTTCCTTTAATTTGTCTCCCATCTGAATGTAAATACTTTATGAATCCACAATAATTATCACCCAACTCTTATTATTATTTTGGTTACACAGCCTGCTATTTTACTCTTTCTGTTTAGTCCCATGGCTCTAATCAACCTCATTTATAGCAGCAACAGGAAGCTGGTTACAGCAAAAAAGTTCTGATGAATCCACTGTACGCTACCAAGAATCAATGACTACTCAATGACAAATAAGAGGCAAACCCAACCTATATATCTGGCATCTGCTAACAAAACTATGAAGTCAGTAAACAGACGAGAAAGATCTTTTCGAGACTGCAGTGACCTCCCGGAAATATACAATTGATTGATT
This sequence comes from Morone saxatilis, assembly GCF_004916995.1. Lineage (NCBI taxonomy): Eukaryota > Metazoa > Chordata > Actinopteri > Moronidae > Morone > Morone saxatilis. The sequence goes on from NW_023340206.1 coordinate 5,989,776, forward strand.
TTGTTTGCTTGTTCTGGAAGAAGAAAAAAGGTTTGAACTGTACCCAGGATACATAACAAACAGGCAACTAAATAAATTAACTAAATGAGCTTTGATGTCTATATTAAGGCTGTTTGTATGTTGGATTCATTCAAGTCTATCATTCTTTGAAAATTATCAATAAAGGTTTGAAATAAATTCCAAAGAGGGGTGGCTTTAATGTTTCTTGTGACGTACAAGGAGTTACTGTAGACTACATGAAGGGATACACAAAGATAAACATCTCAAAATCTGCAGAGGACAAACTATTTTGTTTTACCTTCATAATCTGACCTTCTTGATTTGCCAAAATGATTATAATGATGCTTTTGTGGAGGGATTGCCAGTTAAAATAACTTAATATCATAAAGCTGTTAGAAGTTCTAGGACGTCCTGTACTTAAGACGACAGAAGCAGCTATTTGGATTGCCGGGTTTCTGTGGGAGATACAGCTGGGTGTCATCGGCGTAGCAGCGAAACAAAATGTTATGGATTATGCAGGCGAGTGGGAGTATGAGGAGGCGGATGAGTTGGTTATTGAGAAAGCTGAATTGGAAAGGTAGGAGTTGAGGCTTTCCAAAGCTGGATTTGGGTCGACAGAGCATAGAAATCTGGTTTTCTCTGTTTGCAGCGGCAGGGTGAAGCAGTGGGGGTGCTGCCAAGGGTTTATTGATATTTTAAGGTGAAGCAGCACAGATGAAAATAGTGACTCTGGTTTCAGTTTTGAGTTATGATAATGGTATCTTGCTTTTGTAACTACTGCAGTTTCGTAAAATATATTACACAACAATGACAAGCGGTAAAAACTTGCACCTGCTGTGCCCGACAAACGCAGCAGGTATAAAAAGCAGCAGCCATCATAATACGAAAAAGGGCTTGGTATTTGTGTCCATATTGAACATTTTCTTCTTTGTTCACCTATTGTGCCCTAATGCAATGTCAAATATTACAGCGTTGAAATAAATAAATAAAAATAAATAAATAAATAATGACGCAAAAAGATTGTTTTGCAGCTGAAACATCTGTAATCTTCTGTCCTCAACAGTAGAGGTATTTGTGTGTGTTTTGTGTGTGTGTGTGTGTGTGTGTGAGGCAACGATTAATGCTTTTGTGTGTGAATTTGTGGGTGTAACAAAGCTAATCCTCTGTGTGTCTGAGAGAAATATCCCAAAGATGAGATGCACCTGCTGCTGGGTAATTCCTCCAGTGTGTGTTCATGCCCTCTTATTATCTCCTTTTTCTTCCTTTGAATAAACCTCTCATTAATTTGACAAACAATCACTCATTCCAGCACACGTTACAGTACATCTGACATTATGAACAGCTTAAGCATGTTTGGACATATTTATATATATACCTGTTTATAGAGATTCTGTATTTTTATTTATTTGCTCTCTGAATATGTTTGATTGTTGTATTTACTGGTTGTATCATCTTCATTACTTTATCTGCCTCTTCTTCTCTGTAGCTAAAGCAAGCAAAGTTCCCCATAGACATGATTAAAATTTCATCAGGACTTAATCCACAACCATGATGCTCCATGGTATATAGAGAACTGTACTGCAGTCAAACATGAATGGATACTTGGATCAAATATTAGACAGTGCGGAGAATCAGAGAACAATGGGTAGCTCTTGTGAGTCATTGGTAGAAGAAATTGGAAGCTTAACATCAAAATCTGTGCAGATTTAAATAGGAACAGGGTCCCCTTTCAGAGTCAAGTGCACAATAATGCCTATAACAAGCTGGAATTAGGAGGCGCGTTGCTTTAGGAAAGCTAAACAGAAATATATGGTTGTTCTAGGGTTAGAACTATTGGTACTGGATCACAAATATATCAGTTGATCATACTATGGACTGACAAATCACAGTTTCAATCTAACCACTGAGAAGACTGCAGCATGCCCAAAGAAAAATCCCAAAATTGTTGGGACATAGACTAAATAGAAGTTTTAAACATTTCATTATTATTCTTTTTGGGCCCATAAATAATAAATTTGGTGTCTGAATTATACAGTTTTTATAAATGTTAAAACAAAAAATATTGAAGGAAAGAAGATAAAACATCAATATAACAGGTGATACTAAACTTCTGATTTGTACTGTATTTGTCTAGCTACAACTACTTTTGTAGCAAAGGTAATAGTTTAGTAAGTAATAGTTGAGCATTTTGGAAACTATGAGTATTTGCCTTTTTGCTGAGAGTTAGATGAGAAGATTGATACCACTCTCATATCTCTACGCTACATATAAAGTTACAGCAAGGAGACCGTTAGCTTAGCTTAACATAAAGACTGGAAGCAGTGGGAAACAACTAGCCTGAGTCTATCCGAGAGTAGAAACAATCTGCCTACCAGCACCTCTAAAGACCATGAATTAACACATTCTACCTTGTTTGTTTAATTGTACAAAACCCTAAGTGTGAAAACCACAAGTTGAGGTTTTACGGAGGTTATGAGCCGGACTATGGCCCCATTTGAACTGGATCTATTTCTTTAGGGGAGGTGGGAAGATTTTACCATTACCTGCAGTGGTCAGTAATTTTAGTTCTGTCTGGAATGCGTATGTGGGTAAATTTACAGTAACAATTACAGCTGCGAGTATTGTTTTTTGGCAACCTTGCTGGCCGCCCCGTAATTTAAATCTAGTCCGGAGCGACGTCCTTGCATTTCAAAAAGGAGCTTTGAGTTTTGTCCACAGTAAGAGCTGCTCGTCCTTCTGCTGAATTTCTTTTTTTTATCATTGCAGAGTGAAATTTGGCTTTTTGTGTGAAAATAGAGGAAGCTTATCTGACAGACGGAAGCATGTTAACACCAACATATGGGCCTATTAGGGAACCAGAATGGGCTGCAACTACAGGTAGGCACTGGTATTCTTTTTTTAACTTTGTCCTACAGTATGTCCACATCTATTACAGGCTGCATCCTGTAATTTCAACATGGTTAAAAATGCACCCTGGAACAAAGAGTTAAATTACCAGGGAACACAGTAATACTGTAATATTAATGCTATAATCTGTTTTGGCCGGGTGCAGTGACCTCTGATTTTTCTGCCTCCTGCATTGGCACGGAACAGAAATCAGGAGATGCGACTTTCGTTTGTCAGATGACAAAATGGATCATAACATCCACCATCCAGCTGCGGGTCAGACGCTGAACGTCTGATTCACTGTTGCTGCTAGCAGTGTTGCCTGTTCACTAATACACCTGATATGAATCTAGGACATCATGTGTTCAAAACTACCTAAAAAAAGTTGAATTATCCGATGGTGTGGACTTATATAAACACTGACACGGTGTTGACTCGATTTTTACACTCTCAGGATTAACGCTGAGGCTTCTGCCGTGTGTTACATCGTCCAACTCGCTGAAAAGCTCTCGCTTCTTCAGGTATATCTGAACACCTCGCTCCTTTCATCACGGCTGGCAAACCTGGCCGCTATCACATAATTAAATAAGATTTATATCATCACATAGAATAATTCTGTGTGGGCTGATGGTGAATGTTGCTATAGCCAACTTCCCCCCCTTTTTTTTGCACCAGCCCACTCACACAGTAATTGAGAAACTGGCATAACTGAGTATACAAAAAAAGTGGTGTGGGTGTGAAGATGTCCACGGTTGAGTGGCCAAATGCATCCCACTCAAACAGCCAATTGTGAAAGTACTTATCAATACATTTCAATGGACATTTGTGACACAGGTATAATAGGTTCTGCCTCAGTATGAAGTCAGATTTACATATATGATGAAAGACTGATGACAGATTGGCTGCAAATTTCCTTCACTTATATTTTATGTGTATTTAGCAACTTCTAATTAAATCATTTTCAAACTAATCTGAGGATGACCTTCATGTTTTTTTCAGTATCATTTGCCACAATACGTTCATAATATCAAAAACAAAGGAGGCAAATGGCATGTTGTTTGTAGTCACAGTAATTAGACTAACTGCTCTTCAGTGTATTAATAGGCTCAGCTCTTTTCTAATGATACTGTATGAGGGAGGGATGGCCTCACAATAACTTACATCACAGTTTTAAACAGCCTTGGCTGAAAATGCACATTTAAATGCCAATATAACTTTGCACAATGTGGATAATTGTGTATGCTGTTAAGAAAAGGTGTTTTCCTTCCTTCCTGGTTTCATTGGGCTAATTTGGTAACTATAAGGCACTCGAAACCCTGCGCCAACTCTCCAACTTACACACAAAAAAAAATCGCTCCTAACACTTCAGACACGAGTTAAACTCCTTTCTTGGCCTTTACAAACTTATCCCAAACTTTTGGAATCAAGTCTGTATTATTTTTTTTTTAGTCCTAGTTTTATAATTACGGCTACAAGGTGATAATCATCTAGTGGCAGAAATCCCAGATCTGGGCCACCACCAAAGGCGAATCAATTGTTGCTGAGTCCAAAGCCAATCTGTCCACCAATATCCACTGAAATCCGTCCATAAGCATTTGAGAAAACATAACCTTTCAATGTGGATATAACAGCTAATTTGGCTGTTGAAGTCCGGTGAAATATAATATAAAAGCTGCAAACCTGTAGCTCTGTTTTTTTCAGGTGCATGATGATTTGCAACATGTGCAAAAAGGTGAGCTGTTGGACAGGTGCAGGTGAATAGAGCTGAGGCTCCCTTCTGTCATCCATAAAGCATCACACACGCTCTAATCTGAAATGCAAAGAGGCTGAGAACAGAACCGAAAAGTAAGTTATCAGCAGTGTGGAGATTTTTAGGAGTTTGAGATGCCAGGAATTCACAAAATGTTTGACTGGGAGCTAAAAAAAAGACTGCTTTAGTAGATTTAACCACACGTTTCGCCAGCTGGAAACAAGCAACCACATAGAGGACAGGCAGTTGATATTCTCCTGCAATGACTGAAAAGTGCCTCGATTTATGCTGTCACATGATCTTATTGACTGTGTGGATAAACATCAAGTTAACCTAAAGGAAACTTATCACAATGTTTTCAGCTCCGGACCTGCGATGAGGACATTTTGGCAGATTCCTTCGCCGACTCCTTGGCCCCTGCATTGATGTGTGACAAGATATCTGCCGCTGTTCGCTTGCTCATGCCGCATGTTCAAGGCATTATGGGATGTTGTACCGATGGAGCAGAGGGCTGATGGAAGACAGTCGCAATCGCCCTCTTCTCATTAGACGCGGGGCTGTCTGTGCTCATTAGGCCGGCAGCAGCGCAGTGGGGATCTATTCTCCTGAGGTGACCAAAGGTGCTTACACAGACCTTCCAAGTCTCAGTAATGATGCCCCAGACCTGTCACTCTTGTCACACGACTGACATGACCTTTTTCTGGCTCGTGCGCCGAACGAAAAAAAAAAATCCTAATTTCACAGGATGAGGCAAGAGAAGTCCTACTTTGCCCCCCAAAATTGAAAATCTGCCCAGTTTTGCATCAGCCTGCACTGTGAAACTTTCTAAGCTGTTGATTCACTTCCCACTAAAGTCAACAAGGACCGTTTCCTGTGAATTTTATTGGCGATTTAAGTGATTGCCATTCAGGTTTTAATCTAAGCACAAAAGCCAGACCTTGCTATTAAGACCTATGAAATGCAGGCATGCTGAGCGGCGACAGAGCGGCTGAATAGATGTCTGGAAGCAATCTATGAAAGATGGCTGATCAATGGCCGCAAAATGAAATGGGAGATGAAAAGATGTCTTTTAAGGCTCATGAAAAGGGAACTTGTTGGAGGGGGTTTTGTTCAGCTTTCCATTTCTAACCTCAATCATCTGACCACAGCATACATGAAAGGAAAAATAGGTAATACTGTAGCCTACTGTGGCTTTATTCCACTGATGTCAAGTGCCACCAGGACTCTTCTGTGACATTTTAATGTATGAACTATGTTTGGTTAACACTGGATACATTCTGCTGCTTTGCATCTGGGTGACTGTTTTCACTGAATACTCAACAGTTTCTACACAGATCAATGTGCTGACGCAGCCTGCTGTAAAAGCACAACAATGGGAAATCTTAATGATAATAAAATATAGATGAGATTACATCAGTCCTAAATTGCATTAGGTACAGATGCCTTGTAAAACGACGTGGTCACATCCAGTCCTCACAGGGGCCTTTCCAAACAAAGCCTGATTGTAATGGGCCACATGAAGCGCCAATTTAGCCCCACACGAGCTCCAACATACAAATGAGAGCGAGCTACAGCGAAGACATACATTAATCCTAGCCAGATTGGGGACTGTATGAATTATGCTAAGAACCTTATCTGTTATTTCCCCTGATCTCCTGCTGGGTGAATTGATTGCGTTTTTGGTCCTAATCCGCAGCATGCCATGCATCTTGGGAGACAACCAGGGAGCCATCTTGAATAAATAGAATTTGGACTTGACAAAAGCCATCTCCAGCTGAGCAATGAGAAAGCATCCTTTTACCACTGCACATCCCCTACTACGCAAAATGACATTAGAAAATAGCCAGCCACGGTTTACATGGAATTGCTGTATTGATTTTCTGTTACTCGCTTCAGCTGCAGTTCCTCTCAGAATATCATTTCCGTATATGACACTCATCAGGATGGATAAGCCCATTTTCAAAAACCTCCTTCTGTTGCGGCGGTCCTCAAGAAACATCTCTATGCAACCAGAGAGGGTGTTTTAATGAGATTAATTAGATCGCTTATGAGTGATGGTCCTCCACCAATTACCTGGGCCATAATACCGTTTTCCTCCACCCAGGGCGTCGCGCTCAGCCGAGCGGTGCCAGCCTTCTGCGAGCGCACGGCTGCAGCAGGAAATGATTAATCATCTCATCACCATCCCAAGAGATAATATGACAATAAAGACAAAAGCCTCTCATCGGCTGTGGCTGTTTAAAGCCAAGAATTGCTTCCTAAACGCCGACTCCGGAGTTCAATTAGACGATAGTAGTGCAGCCTTTTAGAATACAAGCTTTCTTGATGTTGTAGCACAACAGCGCAGAGGTCTGACTGGAGGTCCATTCCTTTTCTATAATGAGGTTCTGCAGTTCACATTCCACTCAGTGACAGAAAATCAGAGGTGCTTTGGCAAGACAGAGACGGTGCCGTTCCTGTTTTTCACTCCTGAAGGAGAGCAGCGGGGTGCGACCTCCCTCGTGTCTATTTCCTTTTCCTTGCTGAAGGGCAGGGAGGGTCACAGACACAGAGGGATCACAGTGGAGAGTATGGCAGCCAGGAATCAAACCACAGCAGGATTCAGCCACGGATTGGAGAGCCGGCGGCTGCACGCAGAGCGCCGTGCAGGCTTTTATTGGCCCTTCTCCATCACACCTGTCACACAAGATTGGGTTTGTAGAAGCGCTTCCTTCAGCTGAAAAGGCCAAAGTAGATTATGGGGGCAGGCGAGGTTGAAATGGAATAACCAATGGAATGGTGCCAAATATAACGCCTTGCTGTCTGAATGCAAATTATGATTGAATTATGAATGATTTGTATAGTTTACTGTCAGGTTTTGCCTGGTTGGAACGGTGCTTTTCAGACATTTTCATGTCACAGACCCCTAAAAAGACACAATGTGTCACCACATCCTATGGGGAGATTGAAAATGAAACCTACAATTTCAATAATCATTCTCATACATAATGTAATGCCCGTAATTAGAGAAATTCCTATGGAATTGAGTTACAGCGATATTAATCTATTTCTCAATTTTCTGTGGACCCCCAAGAGCCCTGTGAAGGGCCCCTGGAGATCCTCTGACCCACATTGAGAAACACGACTGCAACTCTGATGTTAGCATGTCGAGGAAATGTATTGCTCTCTGAATGGTCCTTTATTCTTTTCTGATGTTTGTGATAAAATTAACAGTGTGTTAGTCCATTGGTTCTCAAACCCATAAAGTGACACCAATTAGACCACGGACCTTCTTTTTATAAGACTTTGTTCGAGGGAAGGATGGAATTTTTTGCTGGGGGACCCCCTGGAACGACCCCACTTTGAAAACCGCTGTGTTAGTTTATACTTTCTGACAAATTGATACTTTCATTTCATTCAGTAATTTCCTCTGCTCTGTAGAATATCAGGAGCTTATCCTTTAAAGTCCCTGACATTTCTGTTGTATTAATTTGTTGTCAATTTTGGTGTAACAGGTCGACAGCAATTCCATTTTCTCTGCTTTTCTTCACATGGTGCCATTTTCCTTTTCTTTGTCACTATACTGTGATTTTCTAAATATATGTCATTATTTCCGCCACATATTTGCCCAGCTAATTTTGGCCATGTGACGCTCAGAGTATGCCGCGTTGCTATGTAACCTGTTGAAAAGTCTCTGCAGTGGTGGCAGCGAGGCAAAGATGTTGACTGCACTTGATGGAAAAAGTGGGTTTTTGCTCCGTGTGCTGGCTTTAAAGAAAGAGGGGAGTGTGTTAGACAGAGAGCAAACACGCAAACCTCTGCGGCCGTCCGTCGGTGTTTGAGTCCATCTTTATTACTGTCATCACCTGCGGAGGTAATGTTTTTCCTCTGGGCTGATAGGTTGTCCAACGCAAACAGTGTCACGCGGCTGCAGCGCTGCTCTTTACCCAGCAGCCCCTCTGGGAAGAAGATGAGACGTCTTCATCTGGGCGCTGCCTCATTATGGCTCGGTCTGACAAACACACACACACCACTCCCTCTCTCTTCCAATATACACTTCTCCTCTGCCAAACACACGCCTTTATTTGTGTAGCGCACAGAAAACACACTCAGCTACACTTTTGCATTACTTCCTCACTCACTTTCTCTCTCCCGCACACACTCACATGCCCACACACCTTTTGGGTGTAATAAAACAGCAGATCAGAGTCATTGGCTGCTGACAGGGACTGACACTGAAACCTGCCGTTGTTGGAAGGCTGCCTGGGAGATGTTCATTACTCACAAAGCTTGTCGGTTTGGACAGGAGAGGAACAACGGTCTTATTAAGTGGAGACCTGGAGCAGCCGTAGGGGAAATACACACACACCCACGCACACACCCACATGGGCTGCGAGAAAGTTTGAAGCAGTGGCTTCAACCGAGCGCTCTGATAGGCTGAGAGAAGTTGGGGCTGCCAGAAAAATTTAAAACTTTTCCGGCGACGGTGGAATTTGCTGAGTTTGGAGTTTGACGAGGCTGACAGACAGACAAATTGTGACATGACGACATCTGCGACGTCAAACCGCGGAGCCTCAGCACCGAGAGGGGAAGTCAAATTCTACTGCGGAGGAATGTGACGGCCTCATTTTCACAGGAGCCTGCTGATATTGATTGGAGTTTCTGATGTCTGTCTGGCTCATTGTATAACTCTCACAAGAAGAGATTCAATATTCCCGACATTGCTGAACCTGAAGCCTTGTTTCCATAGTAACTCTGCTCTCCATCTCTCTAAACATAGCCCTCCTGACTGACTTTAGCCCTGCTCAGATCATCAAGCACAGCTGAAGAGGAGGTAGATGCGTGGACATGGACAATAATGTTCCTGACTCGAGGCGATGAAACGATTTGCTAGCTTGTCAGAACAACCAACGTCTTGGTGTATTTACAGTCCAAACCGTGGTTAAAGCACCAGAGGAACAGAAGAAGACAACATGAAACAAGATGAAAATAGGTTTTTATTTCACTAGAGAGCGTTCATCTATCTTCCAAAAAGGAAGATTTACAAGGCGACAGTTGTTGAGGGCGCCAATGAGGACACTTGGTTGTGTTTTCTGCCGTGGAGTTTTAATCACAAAGCCCCCAATTCATCTCTCACCTGCTACTTTTCACCAAGTTTGCAAAATCTTAAAATAGCAGCATCTCTCTAAACAACCTGCTCCATTTCAGCCTCGAGCAAAAGGGGGCCGTCATAAATCAAAACTACCGCACTCGTGACGGTTCGGGGACGAGAGGGGAGTTGGCTGAATTTGCATTTGATGCGGTCGTCACTGTGTTTTTTTTTGGGTAAATCTCAACAGCTACAACCAACAGGACACCACAGATATCATCGCAAAGTGAGGTAGAAAAAAAAATTAGGGATCTTTAAGAGATTCCAAGGTAATCTGGCTTTTTATACTTTTATACTTGAAGGCATTTCTGATTTTAATGTGAGCTCTGTCATTGAGGAATCATGATGCATCTTCATCCACTGTGTTAGAAATCACGCCAGCGGGGATTCAATTTGATTCAGGAAGTTTTACACCCATACAACCCTTACTAAACCTGCATTTCATTTCCTGAAGAAGAACCTGCTGATGTCTGACGCAACCTTGGAGGCTGCAGCGCTCTTCCTCAGCTGGCTCCGTTCTTTGGCTTGCTGAGCCGTCCTCTGTGGAGAAAAATGGAGCATGATGTAAGAGTTAAATCTGCGGCCTGCGCTGAAGAGAAAAGTGAGATCAATATATTGAGCATCTCTAGATTAAAGTGTCTGAGCGGTGGCATTAACAGCGAGAGGATCCCCTTATCAGAACGCGCAGTTCTCCACATCAGTTTACATACGTCAAAATATGAAGCGTTTCCTTCCAAACTGACACCCACTCTGACAAAAATGCTTTCTGGCGTGGAAGTAAAGCACATTTTAGGTTACAATGAAAGCTCTATTTTATTTTGAAACGTCTGCTTTCGAATCAGTTCTGTTTTTAAGAAGTGAATTGTCTGTGATTATGAAATATTGGCTGAAGAAGCTCAAGAAGGAAAATGTTCAGATATATAGCCCTTTGCCACAAATGCTATATATCAATATGTCACACAGCCACATCATGTGATGTTATTATAGGCAATATATAGCTGTGTGAGGGATGGTATGACTTTTGATCAATGTGTTTGACCATGTATCACATTACTGCCACCACATGTGATCCTCAACATGAGTGATGAGGCTTTCTTTTTATATGGGGATAAAGGGAGCGGTCAATCCACTGTGCACCTTAAATGTTAGAGAAATTGCTTTTGCCCCTTAAGCCCTTTGGCTCTAAAAGCTGGTGTTGCGGTTGTTATGGGTGCAGTGATGCGGAGTGGGCACGTACGGCTTTGTGGCACACGGTGCAGAGCGTCTGCAGGTTGTCCAGAGAGCACTGTCCTCCTCCGCTGTAGACCGGCCGGATGTGGTCGACCTGCCAGAAATCTCCTTCAACCGGAGCGCGGATCATCTCATTCAGCTAGAAACACACAGAATGGAACAGTGAGCGTCTCAGTACACTGACTACCCTTGGATGTTTTCTCATACCGCTCTAAATTGCCAAAAACAAGCTGTGATTGCGCTGCCCTCCCAAACCATCCATCTATGCTAAAGTTAATTTTTTGAACTGATGTGATGTCTTTAGCAAAGCTCAGTCTCTTTCTCCGAGTGCTAAAGTGACCTAAATTGTTATTTTACCGCACACAAACACATACAGACACACACACACACACACACACACAAAAACCATTCATATTAAACAAATCTCTGCACCGCAGGGGCAATTCTGCAATGCACTTCACAATAAAAGAGGACAAAAACAAATAAGTCTCGAGGAGTACACATGACAACAAGGCACATAAATGGCAGAAATCTACAAGAAGAAATAATGAAAGAAAAGTGCAGTAAAAGGC
>NW_023340206.1:6001355-6002505 GCF_004916995.1 Morone saxatilis
GCTGAGACTAATGTAAGAATCAAACTGACTTTCTATTATCCATCATCATCAGATGCCTCAGGTACAGCCATATGAACCACCAAAATGATGTTGGCCTACATAATGGGCAGCTGTAGGGAAACTTAATCAGTGAGTACATGTTAATCTGCCTGACAAAGACACAGAAATTAGGTTAAATAAACCACAGGGAATAACATGCTACAGTCGTACAAGCTTCTAACTTCCATACTGATGTTTTTAAACTGTTCATGGCTTTCTAATAACTGGTAATTTCAGGTTTAGTAATAATAGATATAAACACCATATATCTCCACCATGTGAACCCTTAAGCTGTGTTTCCACCTTTGTGACAATGCAGAAAATCAGTGGGTTTCTAAATAAGCCAGAGACGCAGAAGAATTTTCTCACCCCATAAAGGACCACTTTAGTTTGGAGATACATGGTTTTTACTGGGCAGCGATGATAACCAGATGACAATAATTGTGGATAGTCTCTTAACTGAGCTACTGTATTACAAAGGTAACACTTCAGATGAGACATCTTGTTCCTTAGTCACAGAGTGTAAATGCATGGTTTTCTATCAAATATCAGGTCAAAATATTGTTATTTCTGAATATTAAGATATTAAACTTATAAATTACAAGTTGTATTTAGCATTTTAAATTAGCATTTAGCTCAAAGCACCCCAGTGTCTAAATACTTAGACACTATCTCAATAGAGAGACAGATAGATCTTTACAGGAGCTCCAGTGGAGCAAATAGGAAACACTGGAAACCTAAACAGTATGTTGGCTTGCTGGTTTGTAGAAAACTGTTTATTTTATTCTGAAAAGAAAAGACGAAAAGATAGGAAGAGAAAAAAGAAAGACAGACACACAGACACTACAAGAGAGAATACAGAGCAAGCAAGTGGAAGAGCAAAAGATGATTCAGAGAATTAGAAACAGAGAAAGAAAAGCCTGATGGGAAGAGTTCAGAGCAAAAAATCCATTTTCCTGCTTTGAGTGCTACTCCGTCGACATTAAGGCAGCGAGCTGGAATTGATCCCAACAGATTTAAAGAACAGGCCTGCTCACAGGGGCAGAGTTCACGTCTCTCACACACACTCTCACACACACACACACACACACACAAACACATACACTCTCTA
>NW_023340206.1:6002605-6009324 GCF_004916995.1 Morone saxatilis
GAATGGTGCATTAATAAGATTAGATAAGATGTTCCTTTATTGATCCCCCGTAGGAGAATTTCAAAATGTCAAAAATGTAAAGCTACATGCTTTGTTGAACTTTGTGAGGAAAAAAAAAAGATAAGGATCTGTGCAGATAAGCCAACTCAGTTGAAGTTACATCTTTTCAATGCTGCTTATTGCTGCACCTTATTAAAAAAAGTCTAAATATAACTGTGTGCTCCAAACTTCATCACTTGAGAAAAAAAAAGAGACATTTTTATATTTGGCTTTCACTGAAATACCTGTAAGAAAAAAATCATTAAAACACTGGCCTCTGACCTGTTTGAGTGACAGCTGGGCAAGCCAAGTGTTCTCCAGCATCTCCTTGCGCTGGGAGGGCGGGGCGTCACGGACCTTCAGGAACAGGTCGTGGGCGTGGAGGCCACAGTGCTGACAGATTCCCTGCTCCGCCTCCAGCACCCGCGAGCGCATGTACGTCTGGCTGGAGCGCAACTGGAACTCGTCTTGACATCTATGGGTTGAGAAACATAAATAAACCTTTACATTTATAACACGACAGAAATTTTTTTTTCGAGAAAGACATTATGATTCTGCTGAAAGAAGCAGAGACATCATTTGAAGAAAATAACATTGTGTTGAAGTATGATAAGATCTATGAGGTATCTCACCTTGACTAAATGACCTGTATGTGGCCCTTGAAAACCACTTGAGGAAATTAAATTTTCCCTTAAAAAAGGGATGCACAGATGCAACACATTTTTTTGTTAAAAGAATTTGATGGTCTGATTCAGAGTGACCATGTGAGTTAGCAGGAAAGTGTCACTCTCAGGGACAGGAAGACATTGCAGAGACTGAACCAGCAGCATTTTCCATTAAGAATATTATTCGTGCCGGTGTTAAAATGAAGGAATTAACAATACAAAATGTCAGGAAAGGATCTACTAGTTATAAGGTTGCAAATTTGAATGTTTTTAGAAGACTTTCTATTATAAAAAGGCAGTAAATCAACATGTTAAGGTCAACATTATACTGTTGCTTTTTTAAGTTTGTTTTTCACAAAAACTCTTAAAGCTCAGAGTATAATGGAATTTTGATGTGCCAGATGGGTGGGCTTTGGCACAGAAGACAATCAGTGCCTTGGAAGTTTGAGCAATCACAGACACAAACTATTTGAAAGTTAATTTAATATGCTTTTCTTTGATTGACATCTTACCAAAGACTGCCTGCCTGGATTGTCCCTTTGCAGTAAACGCCACCCATCTGGTGCTCCAAGCAGGGAATGCTAAGATTTACATGCATCTGCTATTTGACACGTCTGGTCCACTCTTTTTGAAGAGACGGAAATGTCCACTTTATCCTTTAGTTCTTCCACGTTTGCAGTAGAATCCTGACCATGACAATAATGTGTATGTAAAGCTGTAGGAGCTCAGTGTTACTGTACTTGTGGCTGCAGAATCGAGTGTCCCAGGCCCCCCCGGCGGTAGGGCAGGCCTGCTGGCAGGAAAGACACAGAGGGACACCCTCATTGTCCACTGCCTGCAGGTAGCCGGACTCTGACGATGGCTGCTGCTGCTCCACCGTCCCCGCTGACTCCTCGTCCTGCCTGCAGAGACACAGATAGAAATCTACTCAGGAATAAAGAGTTCATTCTTCGGCTGCTCGCTCTTATCTTTACACTTATTTTAAAACCGTAACTTCAGACTTTAGAACAGATGTCATAGTTTAAAAGACTACAATAAACCGATGTTGGTTACCTTACCCAGTATCTCACAAGACACTTAAATCACTTGAGTCAATGATAGATATTGTAAAGAAGGGGAGATGTTATATGGGAGTTGCAGTTTAAGGTGAAGCACTTCAAGCAGCTCAAGTGTCAGTTGAAGTTGAAGGACTGAAAGTGTGCATATAGAATAACTTATGGAAGTGCAATAATAAATAGTTGGAGTATTCTTTAGAAAGACACCCTCAGACCAGCAGAAGAAAAAGTATGGTATCACTCTGTTACTGTACTTATAGCATTAGTGGTGTGGAAATGTACATTATCCAGAACAGGTAAACACGGAGGAAGTTCTGAGTTTGCATTGACAGCAAGCAACATCTGCTGAAACTGTAACAGTGAGAATATGAGAAAAACATAAACACAAACATAAACATGGTTTCAAACAGGAATATTTAGACAAGAAAGACTGTTTCTAATGTAAGCCTTTTTAAAAAAATACTATCATAGCTCTGTCCAGTGTACATGCTAACACATCATGCACCAAGTATGTGTGACTCCAAATAGGATGAAAACATTTATTGTCCAGAAATGACACAATGCAGTATTCAGAACTATTTCCAATGTCAGAAGATAAAGAGAATAAAATGCAGTTAATGTCACTAAATAAATTGATTCCGTCTGTGTAAGCAATCTATTCTTTATATCTTTTTGATTCAGGCCGCATGGCTGCAGCAGATTTTTTAGCCCTTTGTGCACTAAACCTCAAAGAGAAGTTACCTTGACCGATGTGACAGACATCAATCTGCAAACCAACAGCCACATTCAATCTAGAGCTCGGTTCTTTCAACATCAGTAGAACAGCAAACACAATCCAGTATATATTCATCCAATAAAAAATATCTGCTTGCTTTGTGAGAGTTGATGGACATGGTGTGTGTGTGCGTGTGTGTGTGTGTGTGTGTGGGGGGGGTGTTCACATAGTGTGTGTGTATGTACATGGTGGCGATGTATCTGCAGAACATTTCAAGTATGTGTATGTGCATGACTGTCCTTTTGGCAGAGGACAGCGAGTTTTGGGCATTTGCCATGTTGTCCCAGCAGGGTGCTAGAGCCACGTTGGAGGGGACAGATGGACTAAATTCTCTTTCCCCGTGGTTTACAATTCAGACAGACAGAGAGAGGAACAAAGAGCCAGAGAGACAGAGCACTACACAGAGAGATTTAATCATTGAAATGGAGAAGAAAAAACTCTAAAAAGGGAACCTTGGTGCTTCAAAGTTGAGAAGATACCAAAAATTGGAAGTACCAAGAGACAAATGCTGTGCCAGCAACATCAAGTGGATAAAAGAAAGACAGAAATAGACTTTTTACTGGTGTGCCCAAAGTGAATATGGTGAAAACATGGTACTTTGGAAAATAAATTACCCAGAAATACATGGTTTGCTTGTGACTGTAAATGCTGAATGAAAGCAATCAAAAACATATTAAAAACAGTATTTGTGTTGCAAATGTTCTAAACATGATTTAATTATTATATGTAATTTACATTTATCTTCAAAGTCATTTAAATTCATATATGCACAAAGCAAGCGAGCATGTTGGCAGCTCTACACTGCAGCATGAGGTAACCCTCAGAAAATTCATACTTCAAACCCCAGAAATCACGCAACATGCCTTCAGCAAACGGCGCACAGCCTGCTAATGTTTACCACCGAGCTGATCTCTGATGCTTTATACCAAAGGAAACCAAAAGCACGAGAGAGGAAAAAGATCTGACGCTCGTGAGTCCAGCTGTCAATCCATGGAGTGCTTGCTCAATGTTAATCAAGAGGCTGATTCCATTTTCCAAATCTTAATTTCTCGCTTCCTGTGGACGGCGAGGCAATCACACCAGACAGTTTCATTTGAGAAAATTGGGGAAATCCGGCGCATCTCAGTTTTAACATTACTAATAGTAAAGCAAACAGCTTTGATCAATGCCACATGAGAGCACCACCACTAGGGCTGGGTATCATCCCTCAACACTTTTTAGTTGCCAGCATCTTTAGCACCAAGTATCAATTTTCTGATCACTGTTTCTGCCAGTTTTAGACTATTTTATTTTGGCAGCGTTCGTGTACGGCTGCTTGTGTGTAGACATTTAACATTTGTGATATTAGAGAACTTGGACTTCTTTTTTCTTCACTGTCCCTATCCAATAAAGGCAGTTAATGGGAAGAGACAGAGAAGAGTGAGTCAGGAAACGGAGCGAAGCGAGGGGTATGACATGCAACAAAGATCACCAGTTGGAATCGAACCCACGACGGTTGCGACCCTGCAGCCGAGCAGCATGAACTGTAACCATCTGGCTAACAAGGCACTCCAGGGCTTCATATTTTTAATGATTTAAAGGGTTTTGTAGAAAAAGGTGTAAAGTAATGTTAGCATGTTAGTTTTTATATTTTCAGAGAAACTATACAAAGCTGTTGGTGTGCAAAAGCATAAATCCTGGATAGCACATTTCAGACACACTTTTAGGGACTACCATGTATGTAACACCACTTGCTGTGTACATGCGAGAAAGAGTGCATGTTTGCTGCAGGTTTCCATAGTGATACTCCCTCCTGGGGTGAGCTAGCCGTTGCATCTCACCCAGTGGATTGTATTATGGTGTATATTTACTGTACTAACACACTCAGCGGGCCTTTGTGCCTCTCCCACAAGGCAAATACAGATCTCCATGGAGACAGCTGAGGGAAGAAAAATAAAAATACACCAAATCCCAAAGAGGAAGCCACGTGATGCCACAAACCACCTTCATGCACCACCAAACCTCATCTTTAAAAACCACAAACAAGACCGGACGTGACCTCTTAAATATAAATACTGTTGATGATGATTTTTGCTTTGTAATAAACCAAACAAATAAACAAACAGTAAAGAGCAAATGCATACATCTAGAGCTGATTTAGAAATCTAAGATTGTATACATGTATGGTGTAACTCTGAGCTTGGAAGGTATTGTTTAAGACTGGAGGAGCTTGACCTCTCTTGCTCTGAACATCCACCTACACATCTGTCCCTTTTACCTACCTCTCCGATGCAGGTGTTGTCAGTGAAGCGGCCGACCTCCTCTTCGTGAAGACGTTTTCCTTGGTGACCAGTCGGACGCTGCCTCCCTCCTGCTGGGCCTTGCTCAGGGAAGCCTGGGCCACGTCGTCTTTTCTGAGGTACCTGTGAAAATGCGATAGAGGGGGTTGTGAAGGAATGAAGGATTTGTTATATAACCAGAAAGCCTGATAAGGAGAGCTGATTCACATGTAGAGTATGGGGGAGTAAGTGCAAGAAGATAGATTCAAAAACTCTCTCTGGACAACATTAGTACCAGGTAAGATGGGAAATTTGATGTTGCTCAAGCATATCTGTAATCTTAGTTACCTGGTCGAGACTGCGGTAATCATGGGATTCACCCACATAAATGTAACACACTCCATCACCCACAGAGCTGGCAAACTCTACAAACTGCCTTAGTGCAATGCCAGATGCGCGTTTGGATTTTTCTTGGCACCTGACTGTGCTTAAATGCACAAATCCTTACTTTCATTTATTTCCGATTCTGTTTGCGTGCTTATATTCTGTTTGTCCTCTTCCCCTGCTGAATCCTATTACTATTGCTGCTGCGGCAATCTAATTTCCCCACAGGGATCGTCAATCATCTAATCTAATCCATCTACACCGCCACTGGTTTTTATGGCCCTTGTAATACAGATGCTAGGTGTGCGAGTTGAAAATTGCATGAAACACTACATGTCAATCTGGTCAGGATTAAAATGACCCCAGGATGTCAGAGTTGACACAAAATACAGCAGAGGAGGAGTAAGGGGGAGGGGGGGGGGGAGAGAGAGAGAATCACGGACTTGTTTGTTCTGGGTGGAAGAAAATTGCTGTGGTCTGGAGAGAAAAGTGACCAATCACCAAATGTCCCCAAGTAACATTAAGGCTTTCAACAGAGGGATGATCCAACACTCTAATGGTCCCCATAGAGCAATTATCCTTTCTCTTTCCTCCTCTACAGGGAGGTCAGAGGTCGGCCTTAGCAACCTCAGTGTCTTGCTCAAAGACACTTTGGCAGAGTGGATTGGTTGACCATCGACTACTTCAACAGCCAGCTACGTGCCAACATAACGAAGGGCCCTTTTACATTTAAGAGAGGGAGGAACGTTAAAGTCAAAGCTCGTTCACATGTTAAAAATACATTTAAACCAGTCACAGGTTAAATAAATATACAGGGGTTTCACAGATATTTCTGCAGTTAAAAATGATCATTGGTTTGGTGATGATTTTTGCTGTTTGTGTTACATTTTTTAGTTCTGTGTTAGGTGTGCAGCATCACTTCTTGCACACTGATATTATTCACTCACTTCAATGAGTTGTTTTTTCACACTGAGTCAAGGTGATATAGCATCTTTCTTCCCTACCCGCAGAAAAGGTTTGTGTTGTATCGACTACAAAGAAATGGATTTCGTTTATGGCAATCAGTGATGCAAACCCAACAATCAGCAGCTTGGACGAAATAACACACATATAGGTAGTGAAGTGGTACCAGTGAATTACTATGGCTATTTAGGCCTTATAGTGAGGAGCAAAATGGCAGTGTTAAAAAACAAGGGCGAGGTAGGAAAAGATGGATGGAGAGAGGGAGGAGGCAGCCATTGTGTGGCATGGCTGTTTCACACACAATCAACTCAGGTGATGAAGCTGTTCACTAACTGTCATGTAGATCGATAATTAATGTTGTGTTTTATAAACATTTGTTCTGACAGCTCCGTCAATTCTTGGACTTAGTTTGATGAAACTTTATTGCTGGCAGACAAACAGTAGCACTGCCACCTTTGAAATAAAATCAATAACTGGAACAGCTCCTGGACCTATAAGAGATGTAGAAAAATATATCCAACACTATTTAACTAACTGCACAGTAAAGGACAGATAGAAAAAAAAGGCAAAATAATTCATT
>NW_023340206.1:6009424-6015135 GCF_004916995.1 Morone saxatilis
TGAGAAACACTCTCTCACTTCCACACACACACACACACACACACACACACACACACAAGTCTACCCTGTAATTGGCAACTCTCCCTGCCTCTATCCACGCCAGCTGTAATTAGTGTGCCAGCAACAATGCTTGTTTGTCAAAAAACACACATGTACACATACACAACGCTCATCCCATCCTCTCTTATGCCTCAGCTGACACCCTTTGATACACCCACACACACATGCACACACACACACAAATACTATTCAGCCTTCCATGACGCCCGGGGCAGTTAGTATTTACAAATCTGCTCGTTTCTCTGTGAAATCTCCCACATTGCTTCTCGGTTTCTGACATAATGTTGGGAACTAATTTATCTCTGTTTCCACCATTCTAAAATATACACTAACTGGCACAACGGGGGCGCTAGGTCAAAGTTTTTCTCACTGATCAACTCAGAGGGGAAAACATATTTGTTCCCCTATTACAGTTTATAGATTTATTTTCAATGATAACAGGGGAAGATTTACTTCTCAAACTTTTCACAAGTTTAAAAAAAAAAATAATTTCAGACAGAACTAGACAAAATCAAACTTCCTAGCTGTTATCCACTTGCTAGCAGATTTTATCAGCTGTACCTAGCTTTCAAATTAAGTTAACATTAGCTCCACAAATTGGTTGAAAACACAGTCTCTGGCTGATTGTTTAATGTCTGACTTTTAATTGTCCCTGTATTGCACTGTAGAGCTAGTCAGTCCTGGTATTATAAGTATGATGAGGAAAATTGTCTGCTATAAATCTGCTATTTTGTTACATAACCCTGTTCGGCCAGCTAACTTACAATTAAACAGGCTTTTAATGGACTGATGTGTTTGTAACTCTGCTGCATCTTGGGTAATATTGGATGGAGTTGCTGGACTGTAAAATTCCCCAAATCCAATAAAAAGCCAGACGGAGCCACTAACATTAGCCAAAACTCAACTAGCATCTAAGACTGGCTTCCATACAGTGGATGTGTTGTGAATTAGGCTTTTTTTAATGTAATCCACCAATTTAATGTTTAATTTAACCACTCCTTTTGGTCTTGCCACCACCCTCAAAACTCTATCAATAGCGAGTACTGCTCCACTACGGTACCGTGTACACTACTTCAACAAGCTCTGACAGGCCTGTCCTAATTGGTTACAATTGCTAAGCTATGATTGATCAGCTGCTGACATTAATGGTACATTTAAATCTAAATATAAAGTTTTATCACTGCTAGGTTTTTGAAAGTCAAAGTAGCACGTTTCCTTCAAGAACATATTTCCAGCTAGAATCTGACCTCTTGGTGCTCGAGTGAGGGCGCTGGGCGGCGGCCAGCTGCTGCAAGCCTAAAGTGGGGCTGTGGAAGAGGAGGCTGCTGCGTCGAAGCAGTTTCTGCTTCATGGCTGCCAGGCTGCTCCACTCCTGAACGAATCTCAGTACCTGCAGGGGGGGGGACATGACACCTCACTTCATATTCAATTTCAAGACGAAACCGAAACTGCTGCAGCTTCTTCAACATAAATTGATAGTTTGGATATTGGAGCCTTTTTAAGAGCAAAACATTTTTTTTGTTTTTCAATTTTGAAAATACACTTGAGCTGAAAACAAACAATCCAAAACTGCAGTGCACACACACACACACACACACACACTAATACATACGAGGAGACAGTTCAAGATAGCTGAATAAAACCCATCAAATCAAGAGAGAGCTGTCTATGCTTTCAGCCAAGTCAAGGATTCAAAGAAATATTTCTGGCAAAATAACAAATAGCACACCAAGCAGCAAGGCCTAATGGGCAATTTACCTACGTATATTACACTGGAGGAGGTTTTTTCTATGAATGATACCTACTCTCACAAAAAGATTGTTTATATGAAGATAAGACTCAATATACATTATACAGTGAGCTTTAACGCCAGCCTTTGCTTTGTTGATGTTCTAGCAGTTGAATTGTGCATATTTTGACATAAACATTACTTATTGTTCATTAAAAGCAAACGTTAAACAGCAACAGATCAACGTCAGGTAAAAAAAGAAACACTGTGCAACAGGATGAAATGACTTTACTCAGGCCTGAAATTGCAAATGGCGGTTTGAGGTGGGCGATTAGGTTGAAATCATTATAACAATATTAATAAGGACATTTCCTTATGAAATTAAACAACATAGTCAATGTGTGCAAGATCACATCAATTAATCAAACTGCAAACATGAGATTTTTAACATATTCGCATCTCTGTAAAGTGTAACCTTTGGGAAGAGACCACGACCTTGGCTGTAACTAGAGTGAAGAACAATGAGACGCATGCTACACTGTTTGATTCTGGCCTTTCTCGCCTCTCTCCCCTTGTTTCCTGTCAACTTAATTTACTAACATTTTTTACTCTGAACATTTTTCTTCATGTGTGCAGTTTGAATTCCTTTTTCTCAAAGGTAATTTCAAGTTTTTGCAATTTCAAAAACATTTTTATGCCAGGTCGCTCATCTGAACTTCTCTTTCTTGGATCATTTGAACTTGATTGGACAGTCTGATTGATTCCATTCAGGGCTGATTGAACATCTGGGCTGCGGAGGATAATCAATGTTTAAATGTTTTATTTTGAAATTTGGTGTCTGAATTGCATGAATGCAACCTGCTTTTTTTTTTTTTTACTTGATTTGAATTCTTCGACCAGAAAGTGTCTAATATAACTGAATTTAAGCAACTCCAATTTCCTGAACTTGAATTTGAAACCCCTGCTGGAAATTCTATGAGTTACAATGTTTACATTTCACAATTATGTATTCATTCACCAATAGGTTTCAAATGAAATGGCCTTTCTTTGTTTCTATAATTATCGAAGAAAGAAACAAAAAAGCCAAAATAAAATAAAAACAGTAACCACTGAAGATGTCATTCCTGTGCTACTTATTAAGGAATTACCTTAGCTACATTATCACACACCAGTTGTAGTTTGAGATTAAAGTAACTAGTTAAAGGCTGATATTGCTATGTAAGTAGTTGGAAGTCGGCTGAGGTTTGTATTTAGCCCTGGAGGAGATCGGGGGTCAAAGTGCTTAAGTCAGGATGGATGTAATGTCATGAATGTTCAAGGAAACTTTGCTCTACACACACTGGGTTGTCTGGAAACAAGGGCACAGATGAAGACTACAGACAAGCTTTAGAAATATCCTGAGATGGTAACTGTTTCATGAGGTCATCAAAGGTTAGCCGAAAGTCAAGGAGTTGAATCAGATGTCAAAAGGCGTGACTGAGGGGGAGAGTGGGATGGTGTTTCCAGCTTTCAGCTCCTTCAAAGGTCAGATGGGTTAATAGGTGAGTATCAGACATTGTGTGGGTGGAAACGGGGTGCGCTTTGATTTATGACTGTGAAGCTGGACAAAGTTACATGTTAATTGTTCTTTTGTCTTTTATCCTGCTTTTGTCTTTTTGCCCTCCCCCCCCCCAAAAAAGACTTATTAGAATAGATAGAAGTATTGTGTGTGTATCCAAAGCTTTAAATATATCTTCTTCCACTAAGCCATGAAGCTCTATTGACACATCCATGAGCCACACTGTTGTACTGGGTAATATAAGTTCATTACCATGAACACACACACTGTCCCGCCCTAAATACTCTTTAGAGCGCTAAATGTGTATTAATCCACAGAAAATAGTCCCCAACAAATACTATTCACTCCTGTTTGAGTAAACATTTGCTAAAATCCACTTTCTTACTTTTCTAAACGTGTTTAGCTGTTAAAAAGAAAGAAAGAAAGAAAACATATATCTGTGAGCTGTGAGCTGTCTTCAGCAGGAAGCAATGGGCTTGGGGCTGTTTGCCACAGACAGGGTAGAGAAGATGGAAAGATGGACGCGGTAACGGATTGATTTTTTTATCTTTTCATGGGATTTGGTAGGAAGGTAAGAAACATAAAGAATAATATCATCCTTATCCTGTAAGATGCATAAGTATAGAATTAAGAGGATAACAATGTGCACTCTGCAATCTTACAATTAACAATCATCTGTGTGGAAATGTATTAATTAATTATTTAATGTTTAATTCCATTGAAAGGTCCTGTTTTTATTAAAAATATAGATTGTATAATTTACAATAGTTTACCATAAAATCTTTGAAAAAGGTTTGTCTGGCCTTTGGTTGTAGGTGAGTTTACACTCCGCTGCCTCCACGTCCGAGCCGTGTTGCTGCCCACATTAAACTGCTTGCTTAGTATTGATTTTGATGGACAATTGGAGCGTAACGGGGCATAAATGATGGGTCAGAGGATGGATGCAACTCACGCCTTCGTTTTACAAACCAACATAAACAACGTGCCAGGTGGGGCGTCTGTCAGAGGCTCTGTTACTGCCACGGCAGATTGCAGGATTTAATATTAGCTGGTTGGCGTGTGGGGTCGTTTGAGGCGATGATCCGTCTCCTTTAACGACCCTCATAAAACGGCTCTTTCTCTTCTGCTGGTCTCCTTGGCTGCCCAAACCCCCTAAACCGCCCCCTCTCTTATTTCCTCTCTCTATCATCCATCCAATCCCTCTCTCCCTCCCTCTCTCCCTCCCTCCCTGCCTCCCTCTCTCCCTCTCTCCCTGCCTCCCTCTCCAGGCCCTGCAGTGGTGGAAGTGGGCGACGTCCACACTCCCACTATCTGTCAAGCTCCTAATGCCGTGCTGCTGCTCTTCCTCCTCATGAGCAGTGGTGTCATTAGTTTCACATGGCGGTGACACACACACACTCACGTTTAATAACCCTCGTGCAGCCTCATCTTCAATGGGTCAGTGGAATTTGGAAGATAACCCTACTGACTGTCATATCAACCTAAATGATCTTTGTCTAAAATTAAGCTCATCCTTAAAGCAGCCTATGGGCTTATGAACCGAAAAACTTTAAACGGCACTCTTGAGCTTCTGTGTATGTGTCAAGTCACATGGTCCGATTTTTCTCATCTTTCTAATCAATCAGAAGAAGGAGAAGATATTGGCACAATTTACGACCTGAAAATCAGCTCCAGTGGAATTACCCTTTTTTTTTTTTTTTTACAGTAATGACACATTAAGTAGGAACATCTCCCTCGTGTAAACACTAACATCCACACACACACACACGCATTCATGAACAAGACACACACACACACAGCCTGGCGGGAAGGACAGACCTGTATTCGATTTTCCCGGCGTCGGCTGAAGGCCTCAGGCAGGTCGTCCCAGTTGGTTAGTTTGATGTCCAGAGGGACAAAGCTCAAGTTCAACGGAGTGCCGTCCTAACAGATGAGGAGACGGAGAGAAGAAGACAAAGCAAAAACATTTGTTACTACTGTTGTTTTAACCCCCTATTTAGCAGCATATAAACAATTAATGGTTTCTAACATATTCTAATGTCGTTATAAGCAGACATAATGACTTTTTAAAGTTTTGAATAAAGTATGTTGTCAAAAACTCCTCCAGGTAAACACCTGTAAAAGGTGTATAAACAGATAATGATGGACAATATAATGCAGCTGGAACCACAGATATATATGAATCATTCTTATGTTTAAATAAATATAATTATTATAAACATTACAGTGTCACAATTGCTCTAGATAAAGCACAGGAGGATGTTGTAAACAATTTCTATAAGGACGATTTCTTCATATCTTTCTTTTTCTTCTTTTATAAGCCTTAACGCCAGGAATTGCAAAGGGATATACAGTATATATTTC
>NW_023340206.1:6015203-6018982 GCF_004916995.1 Morone saxatilis
ATATTAATTTTGCATTAATGATTTCATGTCTTGGAAGGTACTTTATGTAGAATTAAGGTAAGAAAAAGTGCACTTTCCTGCACATATAATTACCATATCGTCAATATTATTTTCTAATTTGTACTTGGGGTTTACATGAATTATAGCGTATCACATTAGGACTATAAATAGCACCAAGTAATTAAAGTATTTAATCTTAGTAGAGCTGAAACAATTAGTCGATTGACAGAAGTGTGCAAAGTTCTGAATTAATTGTAATCTTTTTAAGCATAAATGCCAAAAACAGTTGGTGTGACTTTATTGTCCCTTCACCTTCACTGTAACTCACAAAGCAGAGATATATATATATCCATAAAACACACTCAGTTGTTCTTTGAGGCATTAAATGGAGCTCCAGAGCCATAGTGGCACCACTACTCTACACTACAGCGCAGTCCCTTCATGGTTCTTTAGAGGTTCCTGACTGGCTCCTCGTGTTTTCCTGCCCAAACAGTTGGTGAGACGTGGGATTTGCAACTGAGTCACTGTTGTAACCAAAGCAAACAAATACAACCACGCACGTTTAGTTGCTCAGTGTGCTTCCAAGTGAATGATGATGCAGCACAGTTATTGCTTCACTTGCCTGACAAGAATAAATGTCATGGTAATATTGTAGTTATATAACTTAGATACAAACAACCCTCGCTGATGCTATCAAATAAATGTTACCTTTATGTGCCAGAGGAGGTGGGTGTCTTTGTTTTTCATTAGCTACAACAGAAGAATTCCTTTTAATGCTAATATTACTTTCTCAGATAGAAGAAGTTAATGCTGGGTTATTGTGAACTAGCAGGAAAAAGTCAAATGGAGCTCTATATCCTATTTTCTGTTTGCACACTTGGGTTATGACTGACTTTAAGTCTTTGATGTCTGGTTAAATTTGTCACAAGACAGGTTGAGAATATTGGGATGTTTCGGGTGACTTCAGGCATCAAAATGCTTGAAGTGTCGGTGCCATTGCTGCTCGGTAGAATCGTTTCATAACACAGATACCATGAGAAATCACAAAGGCCATTCCCTCATTTCCTGACTTCATCTTAAAGTAGTTTCCACACCTTCGACAATTGAGTTTGACATTGTTATTGTTATATAATCAGTACATACTGTCCTTTATATATTGCCCAGTATATAATTGGTACATAAATTACTTACTTTCAAGCACATTTTTTACAATTACTAATACTATTTTAATGTTTGAATTGTAATTTTCTTTCCTTTAAGAGTTGATTTAAATGTTAGCATTTCAAAAAAGGTTTTAATGAATGCATTTAGAGGTTCTTTTAGCCTTTAACCTGACTGAAATGTCTTTACTATGGATGGTTTGCCGTGTCGTTCATGTTATTATAAACTGTAAAGACGTCACTTTTCATGTAATACCGGTCTGTCTTGGAACCCATCGTCTATGTCTGATGACGATTTAGCCTCTGGGGGCCAACGTCCAATGATTCGGAGCTTCCGGTATAGCCAGTGGATATCCGAGCCAACACTTCATCTGCAGTCCAATTAGCAACTAAATACGCGAGAATGACGAGAAAGACACATTTCGGCTAATGTCATATCCAGATTTCTGTTTATAGAGATTATCAGCTAGTAAAATTCCTTTTTTGTCCAATATTTCAGTTTATGACCAAATGCCTGCAAAACTGATGACATAGCACCACTGCGTCTAAGTACAGCCTGACAAAGACGCTAGCATGACTTTAGACTCACAGTCTTTGTTTTCTAATCTGGTACACATTAATATGAGAATGGGGTTGTGTAAAAAGGTAGTGGATAATAAACTATTTCTACATGTGAAATGGGAATCTTGATTGTTACACAGTCTCACAGACAACTGAGAAAGAAAACATTGTAAAGGATTTATATTAAAATAGGGTTGTCATTCTTAAAATAAACTGGAATAAATCAGTTTCTAGTACATGAAAGCTGAATCTGTGGGAAGTTATTTGGACCTGAATGGAACATGTGTGACAACGTTACTCTATAATTAGGAGCAAAAGAACCAGTTTTACAGCATTTACATGCAATTAGTTTCATTGTTTACTGTGGCTCAATTTGTACCGAACTACAGGTATTTTCAGCAATCATTTTAATGACCAACTTGCAGAACTTGAATCCAATTACATTCAAGTTCTGTAATCTGGCCACACTTTATTCTTTATTGGTTGTCATGGTAATTCTTGTGGTAACCAAGGAGCTCGTTAGTGATCTCTTTTGTTTCATCCCCTTTATTCTGATGTATGTACACCACTTTGAAGCTAATGCTTCTCTTGTGACAGTACGCATGCATTACTAACAAAAATAATGAGGTTTATGAAGAGTATAAGAAAACCCTGCATATTCCCACAAGAATGTACCTCGCTGTGATTATGGGTAATCATACTGCTGCAGTCAGGAGGTAACTGCATAATCATTGTAAAAAATAACCACAATAAAGAACATTTTCCCAGTTATTACTGCTTCATTAGCACTAACTACTGCCAATTTGGAAGCTGAGAAGCCACTTAACCTCAGTGTTAGCTTTACTCAGACCACAGTGATTGTGCCAAACATCAGGAACATTTTACGAGAGGAAGGCTGACCAGTGAATTTAGGTAAAAGCTACAATCGGGATTTCAGCTTTCACAGCCATTTCAGCCAGGGAAATGGTGGCTGGAGAGGACAGGCAGGAGACAGGAGAAAGGATAAAGTTAAAGGTTAAAGGTTAATACCTGCCGGCAGCCGACACATGGATTTAGAGATACAAATCAACATTAGGAGTTTTTCCTGTACTGTACCCTCAGTGCACAGAGGCCCACGTGTTTATTTGGATTATGGTAAAATACATATCATGGAGAGTCAGGGGAACGGTGAAGCGGGTTGAGCTGTAACAGCAGGAATCAGGAATAGAGCCTTGCTAGATGTGATTGAAAAGAGGTGTACTATCCTCCCCAATAACAAGCTGATAACAATACTTAAAGAAATATGGAACAAAATCAAAGTCTACAAATTCTCAAAGGGAAGAGGTTAATTTATTTTTTTATTTTTATTTTTTTTGTAATTTTGTTTATTTCATACTTATACTAGACTAGGTTTCCAGTCTATATATAGCATATATAGACGGGTATACAGTCCAGGAGGCACACGTAGCAGGGGATACACTGCCACAATGTCATGATAGTCTGCAGAGGGACATTGTTTTTTAGTTTGCTGGGAACCAGTAAAATTATTTTTTAGAAGTGACTTTGTGACACCCTTTGTCACATTTCTGTTTCTTTTTTTTACTGCATGCCTCATATTCATAGACGTATGAGTCACCTGCAAGCTCAAGCTAGCTACGACGACACATGAAAGTCAAGTGAGAAATGCAGCAGGTACTAGCATAAATAAAGCTACACAAAGTTAGCTGTCGCAGGTAGTGAGACAGTGAGTCTGTCTCATCGCCCTCCACACATTAGCAACAAAAAAAGTAACGGTTGAGTCTATGAACTTCCTGCTGTCTGCCTGCTGTACAACTTAAGAACACAAGCCCCATTATTCTCGATATAAGTCATGTTAGCATGAACTTCCTCTGGTTTACACCAAACTATGCACTAGATATATATATCAGATATATTTGCAGTGCATTACAAGCAAAACTTTACTGTCCATAAATATTATATATTGTGGTGTGGCTGTTAAATAATACTATATATATATATATATATATATATATATGTGTGGCTTTTAAATAATACTATAATGTATATATATATATATAT
>NW_023340206.1:6019082-6026431 GCF_004916995.1 Morone saxatilis
GAGGCTTTGCACACCCATTTGTGTGTTTTCTCTCTGAAAATGCATTTTCCATCCATAGCCATCACTCTGCTCCTCTATCAGCTGTCACCGAGTCCCACAACGAAACTCTAAACGTACGTCAGACTGATCACTTACTCATTGATCACGGAGCTTGAGAAATGTTCACTGAACAGCCATAAACAGTTTGAGCTGTCTTACTTTATCAAAGGTGTTTCCTCCTCACCAATTTTCTGTGCGAAACTATCCACCACCTTCTTAAGAGCCGAAGCTCTGACAGTTTGCATTGCTAGATGCTAAAAGCTAATCCTGCTATTACTCTGAGCTAACAGGGAAGTTTCCTTCTTGGGATATTTAACATTTCCCACACATTACTTTGCTTGATCTCTACAGATATTATATAGATAATGTATATCATCTATAGATATTGCCCTGACAATTATGTTTATTTCTTTTATAGTGTCATATTTATTTATTTTTTTAGGGGTTTTTCACATTTTACAACATAATGAACAATATATGGAGTCACAGCAAAGGATTTTAAAGTAAGTTTAACGCAACATAATGTATGTCTGAATCATCCTGACCTGGTAAACCCCACCCATCTGCTACTCCTGGTGTTGACATGAAGCAAACCACCCACCCACCTGAGAGCAGGAACAGTGAATCCTTGAATAAAACAACTGTTTGATGTGTAGAAAATGGACATAAAATTCTTAATACTCTCAATATTTCTCATTCAAACCCCGGTGACAAATCTTCCTCTGATTGTGCTCTGAGCGGCCCCCTGTGTGAATTCTACGCCCGGTCCAGGATTATCCCGGTGTGACAGCTTTCCAGCCAAATTCCTACAGTTTATCATTTAAACGACAGCGGGGGACATTTATCTCCACGGCTTATCGTCTCAGCCACACGTACATGACACTTGTCTATTGCCGTCAGGGTAATATTCCATTGGTGATTCAGTTCAGCGCTTTGGTCTTCTCTATGTAAAACCCTCTTGTCTCTTATCTACGTTAGTGGGGAAGGAATCTGATCCCTCATGAATGAAACAAAAGGGCGTTAAGTATCACAATCCGATCAATACGGAGGTCTGTTGGCAAGTGGCCCTCAAGAGGAGTGCCAAGAATGCACAGGAGTGTAATCAGAGTCAGACCGGGGTTAAACTATAGTTTGTCTTCGTCTGCTAGGGTGCAGGAAGCACCACAAAGTTCAATGCTAAAAGCAGCTGAAAGAACATTTTATTTGATTATCTGAACGAAACACCTGAAGTGTTCACGCAAAAGCCCTCTGCGAGCGGCTGACTGCAGTTTGTTTAAAACATAACGTGATTGGTTGTTTATTGCTTTTTCTTTGGTCAGCTCTTTCGAAGTGAACCGACTGGAGCTTGTTGGAGGATATCTACAAATTTATGACTGATCTAACACTCTGCAGAGCTCTGTCACTGAAACCATTGTTGTTGTTGTTGTTGTTGTTGTTGTTCATCATTATTTGAACCGAGCAGCAACGTGTTCCAATTGTTTTATATTTTGAGCAATCTTAGCAACCATTTGTTTTATACTGTTAGATCCAGGTATGTAAGAACACAGAAAACAGTCATATTAAAGGTGTACTGCTGATTTAGTACTACACTATATAACCTTGCTTTGGTCCCTTAAAAGGTCCAGTGTGTGAGGATCTATTGTCAGAAAAAGAATATAATATTCACAGGTATGTTTTCATTAGTGTATAATCAGCTGAAAGTAAGAATTGTTGTGTTTTTGTTACCTTAGAATTAGTTGTTTTTATCTACAGAGGGAGCGAGTCCTCCATGTTGAAGTGCAATGTTTCTAGAGTAGCCCAGAATAGCTAAACCAAACACTGGCTCTTAATAGGCCCTTTCATGTTTGTGAGTTGCGTGGCCACCATAGTTTCTCCTACACGCTTGGTTGAGTGTGCAACGTCACCGCTAGATGCCACTAAATCCGAAACACTGGTCGTTTAACTGCTGGTCACTTTCACCGGCAATATCAAACAATGAGTTCAAAGTTACATGCAGCGCTATCTTCAGTTAACCTACTTAGTGGTATAGCATAGCAGGTTTGATGTTTCTATCATTAAAAAATACAAGAGCACCGATGCTTACCTTATCAGTGTGTTAAAGCAAGCTATTAAGTTATTAATGTTGTTTGCATTCTTAATATAGCCTCTAAAATTCTGTTCGATTATTGCTGTAAAATATCGGTTTATTTTCACAGTCTGAGTGGTACTTCCCATGAAAAGTAAACTAATCTTGATCTTGATTTGTAAATGGGTGGTTTGCCTCTTGAAATTTATATAAAAAAATAAAAGAAAATCGTTTGTGCACCAAGCATATTAAATAAAATCCTTAGATGTCTGTCTTCCTGGGTGCTGATAAATACAGGAGGATTGCAGATGAAAGAGGAAAAGTTGGAAGAAGGGCTTGAAGATGGGCGGATCCTTGTTAAATCGTATTGGTAATCCTTTGGTAATTCCTAAACCTTTAATTTGTATTGAACCAGAGAATATGAATGGATTGAAGAGCTTTTCTTTCCCCTTTTACCACACAGCCTCGATCAATCTCAAAGGAAAGAAGAAAAAAACTGAGAAATGACTCAAACAGGCTCTTGTTCCTCTGGTAATAGACAGGAGGAAATCAGGGTGAGTATCAAGCATCAAGGTTATTCAGTAATAGAATTACTTTATATTTTGCTAAATGATACATTATAGCATGTTTTTCATGTTCATCAGAGATGGTTTGCGTTGCCATGCAACTTGTAAATGGAATAATTTGGAGTTCTTTCAATCAACATTACTTTCTTGAACTGTGACTTTCTTAATGTTTTCCGTTACTGTTTTCTCACACATGCCCTCTATGCTAATTGGCAAAATGTGAAAGAACTGCATGTCTCTTATTTTTTTTATAACTGTATTGTTGTTTGCAGCTCTATCTTGATAAAGAGATCTCGATCTCAATGAGACTTCCCGCTCAAGAAAAGAAATTAATTATGTTTCGTTCACTGTTGAATACGACAGAAACAAGCTGGTAAGGAACAAAACATTGAGTGGGTATCAAAACTCTACATGCCCTTTGGGTTTGGCTTATTCTTACTGCCTTGGGATCTGAAATAAAAATGATTACATCAGACACTTCTGACTTTCATTTAGAAAGTAAGACGGGCTCCTGTGTGCTGACAGTTAAAGCTGCAAGAGACAGGTTTGCACTTTAGCATCAAAAATGTAATAAGATTAAAAAACGTATGTGACATGATATCAGCCATTGTGCATGTTTTACATGAAAAACAGAAAAAAAAAAGTCTTCTTAATGTGGTATTTTGTGGAAAAGTGAGGGTTTGATACTGTACAATGGAAAAACTCCCTGCTAACGTTATATAAAGGCAATGTATATCTTGTGGTATAATGCTATTATTGTAGTTTTTAATTAATACAATATATTTATATATATATTTTACTGAATCTAGGAAGTTTTGCCTTAAAAAAGTCTTGATTTAACACAGCCACCATGGTGCTTTTCTTGACTGCAGCACACAGTTAACACTCCGTAGTCACACACTTTGAGGTAAAAGCATTACAACACTCCCTCTTACCGAACCATTTATTCAGAAAAAATCATTAGTAAAATATCTCTGGTGCCCTTATGAGCCGAGTCTAACCATTATCCAATATGCACAATCACACGCTCCACACAGGCTGCGGTACCTTGGAGTAAAGATATATTCGGTCTGTGTACTGGCTGGCGCAGAACTGCAGGCCCGGGTAGACGGGATGGGAGGTGCTGGCGTCATCTCCATCATTGCCCTCATCATCGTCATTAGCATCAGCAGCAGAAGACAGACACGCCGCTGCTCTCCGGTCTGCAGGGAGAGAGGGAGAGGCTGAGTAATATCTCACTGAGTATATATTATTGACTCATTATTGGCTTTCACAGCTTTATTGGTACCTCTGTTTGCTCTTCTGCAGATGCAATGACTAGCAGAGACATTAAACTCCAGCAGCTTTAGAGATTTATTATACACAGCACAATATTGAGAAGATATGACATTTGTAGCAGATCATTTAAATGTGTATGCATAGACAGCACATGTTTGAAAAAAAAAAAACCAACAACCTTATATTTAAGTTTATTGCTTTCAAACACTTGATTTTAGAATCTGAAATGAAAGTGTTTAAGTAATTATCTTTGACATTTTCATATAAATAGAAAGGAAAGTCAATTTTGTATTTTCTGCCACTAGCTGATATAACAACCAGCATGTGGAGGTCTAAAAGCAGTAAGAGCAGAAGCTTTTTAATAAATGGAAGAAGAATTTTCCAGCGCAGATGTTTATGACTTTCTAGCAACATAATGTTGCCAAAATATCAAAATATAAGCGCTTAAAATGACTAGTATCTTCTTGATTCAATGATTTTAACATCTGAATGTGCCACATTGTCAGTGGTGAACATGAGTATGGAGTAACCGGTCCAACATACAGATGTTGGGTTT
This sequence comes from Morone saxatilis, assembly GCF_004916995.1. Classification (NCBI taxonomy): domain Eukaryota; kingdom Metazoa; phylum Chordata; class Actinopteri; family Moronidae; genus Morone; species Morone saxatilis. The sequence continues at coordinate 6,023,587 of NW_023340206.1, forward strand.
CATTTTGAGCAAAACTGAACTCATGAAATGAGAATATGGCAGCTACAAAAAAAAAAATGATAAGCTAGGATTCACAAATTTCTAATAAACTATCTTGTAATTGTTTCCCTTTGACTGGTGAAAGGAATAGTTCACTTTCATTGATATCAATCTCATGTCTGCGCTTTAGTACGTAGTTAGCTTAGCTCAGCATAAGGACTGTAAACATCTGTGCATTCATCCACATATCCCTGGAAAATAGGTGGTGACGCAGCAAGTACCTACAGGGCTAACTGGTGAACTATATAGCGGTCCACGGAAAACTATGAATCTCCAAATTTGGCAAATTTGAAATTTTCATACAGAATTTAGGATTAAATGCTCCTTTATGATTTGAGAACATTCTCCTACTTAAGCTAAATAAAACAAATAAAAAACCCACTGGCATATCTGAAAAATGCATTGCCACAATACAATGCAGACTGTGACACATTTGAGACATACATGGTTCTCACAGGACAGCTGCAATATATTGTATGTACATACTGTTGTTATTAGAGTAGCAAAATAACTACTGTAGCTGGCGGACTAACTGCTAACACGATAGCCCACTGTTGAACTAGTCAGCCACAATCAAGGTCACAACAGCTCTCCGAACTAGCCAGCTTGCTGTCAGTTAGCAAGCTAATTAGCTCTGTCTCTAAGAAGGCAAACACATTTATTTATTCATGAGACATATTTGTACAATTTTTAATTTCTTTACAGCTTTTTTTCTTTCCTTTGCAGTTTATATTCATAAAAGGGGATTGTGCTACACAGCTAATGAGCAATTATAGCCTCTTCTGTTTTGGTTTCTCCATTCAAGGTAGCTTGCTCTGTGTCAATGGTGCAAATTTGCATATCAAAGTTCACCGAGGTTGAATCCACTGATTCCTCTCAGAATAAAAGCAAATAAGGATACTGCCCAAAATGCTGAACTATTACCTAAATGTGGTGTAATACTTTGCAGCTACATGGAAGGCCCATTTCTTTGACAGAAACCTCCCAATTTATTTTTCACAAGCTCACTCAAGAATTTGCTGAACAACAGGATGGAAAGGCAGCTAGAGAGCGAAAGCGAGAGAGCGAGAGTGATAAAATGACAGTCACAGATGGAGAGAAACAGAGAAAGAGAAGAGAGGGAGCGAGTCATTAATGTCAGCTATGTAGCTCGCTCATCCTGCCAGCATCTAGCAAGAAAAGGTCAGGCGGTGGAAATGAGACCGCCGCTGCTCGACCACGCTTCATTTAGACAATGACCTATAACACTCTGATAATACTTGCCTTAAATCACTTCGCGTGGCCAGTTGTCTGCCTTGTCCGTGTGTGTGTTCGTCAGGATGGGTGTGTGTGTCCATTTGGCTTGCTAATGGGGGAAAATACTGACACAGGCTGATATCTGTGACAAGAGGGTTCCCATCAAACAGGTGCTGCCATGTACCTGCACCAGGTCTCTGGTGGTTATGGGACAGAATCAGCTTTTGTACTGAAACACGGGGAGTGACAGAAGAACACGCTGGAACAAAGACACTCCCTCCCATCATGCTTTAAAGGTGAGCCAGAATCAAACAATGTTTTGGCTGTCAAGCCAAATGTGCACAAACCTTGATAGAAACTACTCTGAACTGATATCAGCAAGATATAAAAGGCCCTCCAAACATATCTTCTCAATCACCCTTTTCCTATGAGTGACGGGGTCCGACATTAACACGCCAATGAAACCAACGCTACAGAGAAAACAAGCACTCACTCATTATAACATGGCTCCATAGTGGTACGGGTGGTAAGAACTTCAAAGGCTACCTTTAGCTAACAGAGTAAAAGGTATAATTCTTAAAGTAGCCTTAAGTGCCTTAAAATTGTTTTAAAGGACTGACTTCAATAAATGTTATTTACCGCAATTGCAGAGAGAATTGGGCGCGTATTAGAGACAGGCTGTTATTCCTAATTTACCTGTTTACCTGTGTATTTCCACAACAGTAATTCCATCAGTACAACAGAGTTATCACGTACTCACCACTCGCGAGTTTAACATTTTTACACAAATACTGTTTTTATTCACTAATTCATTTCAGTCACTTCTACTTTGCTCCTTTTGAAGCTAACTGAAATGAAACTCAGCACTTCCTGCACAGATGGCTTTAATTTGAGAATTTACAGTAGATCCACCACTGATTTCTCTCATCTTTTATTTGTGATGGAAGTTGATGTTCAAACTTTTTGTTTCAAGGTGAGACCGTGCTGATAAGTCAATATTTCTCTTTGACCCGTCCTGTACAATGTCCATATCTTTCATTTTTATGTTTGCTGTCCTCATAGGTGCAATTTCCCCAGGTCTGGTACAAGCTGTTCTAATCTCACCCTGGCTTCAGCTGGAATGGGACACTTTGTGTCTGAAAATACCAAGATGACCAGACGGAAGCATTGTGCAGTGCCACAAACCGAGAACCCAAACATTTTTAGGACACAAACATTTCACAAAATCCCATCTATCTGTCCTTCTGCCTCTGTAATGAAAACTAGCAGCTCTGCAATGTGCACCCTATATTTGTTGTAAGCAGTTTTTTTCCCCCCTTCCCCTGTTTGCAGTGGCGGAACGCGCCAGCTGCATTAAGTGGGCCATTTATACGATGGGGGCAATTCATCTTACAAAGCCGTCTTATTAGACTGTCACTTACACAGTATGAACAGTGCCTTCAAAACACCCCAAGGGATTTATCTGTTATTTTACTGCGAGAGAAAGAAAACAACGCCTAATTGGACTGAGTCATCTCATCTTCTGCAGGATCGAAACAAAAGATATAAAGAAAAAAAAAAAAAAAATTCA
>NW_023340206.1:6026577-6026852 GCF_004916995.1 Morone saxatilis
AATCTCAGAGCAATCAAGAGATGTGGGCGGCCGACAGCTCTGCGGTTTGCCTTCTAAAACCACGGGCAGGTAGAGGAAAATCATTAGGCTCCACTCCTGACCCCATAGGTCACTTTTATTGGACAACTGCTGTGTTTCATACTAAACCCACGCTGACTGAGACAGACTGGCAACGGCATGTAACTAACAAACTGTCTGACCACAAACGGGATAGGCAGACAGATAGATATTGTAAATAGACAACAGAAAGCTAGACACATAGATAGATAGATAGA
>NW_023340206.1:6026952-6042449 GCF_004916995.1 Morone saxatilis
GGGAAGCTGCGGTGGGACTCAATCCTAGACCGTTGGGGGGCATGGGTAGCTACAGAGATGGGAAATTAACCACTCGACAATCTCTGGCTACTAATAGATGTCAAAGTGTGTGTGTGTGTGTGTGTGTGTGTGTGGCTCGGAAAGGACAGGAATCTGCCAAGTTGTTGCACACTGATCTAAGGGTGTTAAAGGGTAATAGGGGTTGATAGCTCGCCTGTTAAAACCTAAATGGTTTGTGTTCCTTCCTATGTTAACTATTCTACAAAGGAGCTTTAAAAGGAGCCCTGCTCTGCTATCAGCTCAGTTTCATCCTTCAATAACTCTGCCCCAAAATGTCTACACACTTTCAGAGGCAACACCCAGGTCACAGGCTTTTCTTAGACTCTGCTAGTATGGCAATTTTTTTAGAGCTCTTCATATTGCACACGGTGTAATTAGTTCTTTGTAATTAGCGCAATTTATTGCTTTGCGTATCCCTTTGAGACACAAGTACTTGAACACAGAGGTCTTAATTTGCAATATTACACACTGTGTAATTGGGAATTTGTTTCTTCACATCCCTAAGAGACATCCTGCAGACATGTACACACATAACCAGAGTGGACGGGGAAAGCAGATTGTGTTTCAAGGATAAGTTGGTGTCAGGAGTGAACTTGTGCCTTTTTATGTAATTAGACCACTTTATTAAAAAAAACAGCCAATCAGACGCTCTTCAGTTGCCTAGTGGACAGCGATTGACCCTTAAACCTGGTGTGTGTTTTGGTGCTCCAAGCAGGTCTCTTGTACAAGCTGTACTCTGGAGATTAGTGAGGTTTTACTCAATATCTCCATCCTGAGGGCAGAAATAGGCAATGTCCCCAACTAGACACTAATAATAGTAGGAATAATAATGCCCAGCCACATATGGAATGAGATATAGTCCCTTATTGGTTTGAAGTGATGATATTAAATAGCATTATATGGGCAGGTGACAATGCGGCGCCAGCCAATTTCCCTAGATATGAAAAGGAGAAGATTGCAGGTGGGATTACCCTGTGTGTGGTCAGGAGGGAGGCGGCCGCCACCGCCAGCGACGTTGTCGCCTCGCTCTCCCGCTGATTGTTTGCCTTTGAGCTGCCGCTTGTCCTCCTCCTCTGCTTCTCCTAGTTTCTGTTTGTCTTTCGGAGGCTCATCCTCCTCCTCCTCCTCCTCCTCCTCCTCCTTGCTCTGTTTGTCTTTGCACGATTTTGGAGGCTGGGCTTTTCCCCGGCTGAGCTCTGGCTCGCTGTCGGAGCTGGAGAGGACTACGGATTCCTGGTCCCGCTCGGTCGAGGGGGGTTGCTGAGGCCTGGGTGGCTCTGAGCCAGCAGAGAAAGAGGGAGGGAGAGAAAGATGAAGATTACTTTATTGGCCGAGTTGCACAGTGTAATCAGACTTTGAAGAGTTTCATTCCCTGGCGAGATATCCATCATCTGAAGAGTGTGACAGTGTGACAAAATGACTTCTGACATGAAAGTAAAACTCAATATGGCTCATTAGTGATGTTATTAACTATCATAAGTCCTCTACTGACAATTTCAGAAGATGTGATTGTGTAAAAAGGGAAGACATAAGCAGGGTTGTAGTACAATGTAACACACCCAACTCTTTAGGAGGATGTACATTTTTACAAGAACGCATTTGTAGTGCACATGAAACATTTTCTGATGTATTTTTTTTTTTTTTTAAAATCATTATTATCTATTCTGGGCAGTTGGCTGGTTGCTACATACTGACCACTAGCTGAAGGTCTACACTGCTGAGGACATTTTTAGTCTTTAGATCCTTGCTCAACAGCATGTTGGCAGTGAAGTAGAAAGCTGCAGATGGAACACCTGCCACCCCTTCCCTTCTTTCAACCAGCTCTGGGATCAAACAGCCAATATAATTTGCAGGGAGAATGAATTATATTTGTGTCACATTGTTTTGTTAATTGCCTGCCTGCATCATGTGCAATCAAACCTAAACAAAATAATTGTCAGCGATTGCTGCATCTGTGCAGCGCTCCAGCCGGGCGCAGCGAACGGTACTCAACAGCTGATAGTGGCGGCCTGCCAAACGCATTTCTTGCTTTAAAGAAGCAGCTTACGACACCTTGTACGCTGGCTATCAAGCTTCTTCCGCAGTTCCACTCTTAAACCATTCATGTGATTTTCATTCATGCCGAACGTTCTAATTCTGTGAAGGTCAAGCAGAAATCTAAGCCACAAAAATGTTAATGGAAGCAAGGATTATGCCATTGCCATTCACAGACTCCACATTATTTTAAAATTTTACCTTTAAGAGGTGTTAGAGGTGTTCTGAGGCCCTGCCGCCTCATAAACTGAAGGTTCGGCAGTACTGATGTTTATTAACGTAAAGTTAACAGACAGATTAGCTGCTAAAGACAAGAAAACAATTATTCATAAGCAAATATCACTTTCAGTCTGAACAGAAGTTCTTCTAGAGAAGTGCTATACGATTTCCTTTCCCTACTTTCCTAGTTAAATTTAAATCATATCCTTTCACATTATTTGTTGAACTTGAGGTGTGAAATCTAACAAGACAGTAAGTTGTGAGACTCGGGGACGCAGAGGGCTAATTAGTGATCCTGCCTCTCGGTGGCTTGTTTCTTCAAAAGGCCAGCCTCTAGTCGGCTCCCTCAAATGTCATCTAAGTCTCCGGGCTCCTGGCCCCACCGCTACCCCCCTTCACTAACAAGCCGAGCGAGACCGCGGAGAGACGGCTCAATTTGTGTTAAGCTGTCCCCACCGAGGAAGATGTTAACGGGGAAATCCTTCAGGGCCGTGCCTCGACTTTACCAGTCAACCCTCTTGTTTTCCCCCCAATCAGGGCCCCATTATGTCTGTAGTGGCTTGATAAGATTCCAAAATAAAGTCTCAAACCCCGGCACACAATCGTACTACTACACACATTCAAAGAGCATGTGATCATACACGTGAGCCAACGGCATGAGCTTATGAGGATTCACATGAAAAACACCACACTCCAGTAGTTGAATAAAACAGGAAAAGCTTTTAGTGCAGTCTGCAGGGAGCGAAACAGCTGCAGCCGGTGACAAAGAAGGGGAAAGTACTGGGTCCTCAAATACTGTATGATTTCAAACTGTTAAAAGATTCGACCAGACTTTGTTGCTACATGATAAAAATCATCAAAAAAAAAAATCAGGACAAGGATAGAGTGTTAGCTGAGAGGTGTAGAGAGCCAGGAGATAACCAAATTGCCCTCTTCCTGTATACATCTTTCACAGTAGGTGCTGAGAGACAAATTGCTGGTCTGCCGGTGAAAGAGCTGAAGGACTGAACTGTGCCCACGCTCTCGGCCTGAAAAAGCTGCAAACACAGGAACTCAGCACCACCGATTCAACCTGAAAATGGTTTAGCAGAAGCTGTCTGGTTGTTTACTGGTGCTAAATCAACTTCAGGAAACTGTTCAGACTAACCCACCTGAGATGCCAAACCCTGTCACATAAAGGAGGTTATAATCCATGACAGCTTGATTAAAAACTGTTCTTGATTACAGACGATATAGCACAACAGTGATTCAATTTGTGTCCAATTAATGAAAGCTGAATTTGGTAGGTTCCCCTCCCTGCAGCTCAGGAAGTCATTTTCTGTGGTAAATATGAGAAGCGATGGCCGTCATGGCTGCACAAATAAAGTGTGCCACCTACAGAAATTCCAACTTGAATATTTTAAGAACGTCCCAAAACATGACCACAGCTTCATTTAAAAATATACTTAAGAAGAAGGTTTTTCACAATTTACCACTCCCTAAACCCCTCAACCAGAAAACAATTGATTATTCTGAGCTTAGCAACCGTAGTTAGGCATTCTGGGCCTGTAGTCAATACCTAAGTACATTAGAAATTGGCCCTGCCCTGCATTAGAACCAAGATGCTATATCAGAGTTTAGTTTAGGCCAACGTTAGCGGCTCTGTCCTGCTATTTGTTTGGAATGGCAAAGTTTTCACTACAGCAACTCCAGCCAAACACGTTGCCTAAGATAGTGTAGCACACAAGAACAATGCTGCGTCTTCATTTAGATGTCTTCTAGATGTTTGATGAACTAGCGAGAATGCTGACTTTTGTTTGGGACTTATAACTCTCAGTAACTGCAAGCATACGTTGTCGTTTCCGCCTACATACTCAACAGTGGTCGGCCAGAAATGAGAAGCTGTTTTTGTTTACTTGTGTGAAACTGAAAGCCCATTGTATGTAAATTAGTATGAATTTTACCGCCGCTATCACTGCAAACTGCATGTGCAGTTCTAGGGTGGAAAGCTTTACAGCCGCAGCAACAGTAGCTAAGGGAAGGTGCTCAGCAAAGGGTCAATTTGCCACTTTGACATTTGGTAGCCAGCTCCAACCTGGCATTTCTGTTTCCCACGTAAAAATCGAATCATAACAATCTTTATTTCCTTTCTCATTTGGTGCATTTTCATTCTGGTACAAACACCTCATGGTACGACAGACCATTATCCCTCTGCATGCTGACTATTCTTCCCCTACAGCTGCTCTCTTGCTGTATTTTTGCCTGCTGCTCAAATCCACAGACAGTGAACGCCAAATGCCTATGATACTTCTTCTGTTCCTTTACTTTGAATATGAAGCCCTGATGTCCTTGCATCATGTGTGGGTATTAAGTGATTCTCTGCATAGTGTCTTTATACAACTGACACAACCTGTGACACAGCGTCACAACTTTCTTTACAGCCATTGTGAGAAATTGTTGCTCTTGAAGGGATAACATCTCTAATGTCATACTATAGGCTCTGACCTGATTATTTTCTTACATTTTCACAAGCTGAGGATTGCAGTGCCAAGTTGAGAGATATCTCCATAAATACAGTTGTTATTTTTCAGCACAGTCTGTCATTTACAAATTTAGCAGGTTGTTAAATTCCCCCGTCTAGCGAGCTGACACAGCCTGCTGCTGTGAATGCAGAGTGGCGCTTGTGACAAAGAAGAGAGTGTGATTGCTGAATAGTTATCAAGCATCTGCTGCAGCTGAGCATGAAATGGGGGGTGAATTCTGTTAAAAAATATGCGTGTGGGTGAGTGTGTGGGTGTGTGTTTTTGTGCTGCTCAAAAGCTGAGGTACTGGTTGTTTGAACTGTGTGTGTTTTAAGTGCACCATCATCACTTCCAGTGGACTGAGCTGCAAACACACCTTCAGCATGGCCAATATTTACTTACACTAAATATAGATATTATATATTAGCATAAAGGGACTTGAGAGTCATTAATGCAGACCGCTGAGAAACTGAATGTGTTATGAACTAAATATTAATTTTGCAACATGTCACACTGGATAAAGCATATGTACTGTATATGTGTGTATGGCTGAAATAATCATCCTAATTGAGAATTGCAGGGGGACGCAGGGGGAAAAAGCTAGCCTTATACATCTGAAGCTTATACTGTAAATAACCTGTTGTGTCTTGTTTGTTTAATCGTACAGAAACAGACACGCACACAGTGTGTTTATTGCTTGTGAGAAATAGTTAGCAAGTAACTTGTCAAAATACAAAAATTGTCTTTATTTCTGTTTGTGTGCAGCTCAAACAAACAGCGTCTCAATTAGTGAGTTTTAGAGGTGATGGCATTTTTTCTAATTAAGCAAGTCATTTTGATTTGAACATTCAATATAAAAGCCTTAAAAAACATCCACTCAGATATTGGCAGCCAAAGGACCAGAGGTTATGAGTAATCCTGATACAAAACTATTCTGACACGAGTCAATTGTTGTAAATTAATGAGCAAGTTTCAGGTTTTGACCTCGAAAACTCTGTTCCCTTTCAATTTTAAGACCTAGTTGTGTTGTTGAGTAGTTACAAGACGTGATTTTTGTAAAGTTATGTGAACAGGCAGCAAACTGTATTTAAGAAGCAAACAAAGAGCCTCAAACAAAGAACCTTCACTGTTATTTCATCTCAGTATCTTAGCCCGTCATGGCTTTTTGTGTAATGAATCCTCTCCTCCTGTTGGTGTGGTAATTGTTTCAGTTGATTTGCAGCGTTTTACTGTGTGTCAGAATGGATAAAGTTGGATCCAAGTGTGTAGATATATATGTTCGTCTGACTTTAAATTACAAGCACTCAATAATATCAATACAACTATAAAATCCATTGGAGCATCCTGCACTAAAACTAATGCTGCTTAAATATCACTGCTCCTGGAACTGCATCGAATTTTATTTTTTTTTAAAGTCATCTCGATTTGATGCATCTCAGACATTTAAAGAGCATGGACCTGCAGCCTGCCAGGTCATAACGACTTCCCTCCCCTCTCTTTTGCAAGATACAATCATAGGCTGTCAGAGATATCAGCCAGAGCCAGCTCAACTTTTCCCAACTTTGTGCAAGACGTTTGGAGCAATAGTAGGCGCCTGTTCTCTCTCTCTCTCAGCTTGACAGGTGAGAATTATACTGTGTCCTTGTCATCTGCAGAGAGAGAGCGAGACAGACAATATTCTCTGAGCAGAGCTATTTCAGACTCTGGCAAGCCTGCCTCCATCTTTCGCTATCACGCATCTCCATCTGGTGAAATCTGTAATGCTGTTCAAAAGTATTATGTCAACAGACTGCTACGATTGATATTGACGGGAAGGAAAATAAAGCAATGAATGGATTTCGGCTTCAGGTGCTTCATTTCAAGCAAGAGATGATGGAATTGTTGTCTTTTTCTTAATGGAATCCAGTTTGTTTTGCAATCAGTGAAATGAAGTTTGTGAATTAATAAAAGAATAAACAGTGGAACACACACACACACACTGAATTAATAAAAGAATAAACAGTGGAACACACACACACACACACACACACACACACACACACACACACACACACACAATAGGGGTGGATAAATCAGATGATTTGTTGACTTGCTTCTTAATCCTACCTGACCTAACAGCAGAAGAAGAGCGCGGGAACTCGCACATCTCGCAGTAAGGCAACAGGCTGCTGTTGGAGTAGGTGCAGGCCCCACAGGTCCAGGTCTTAGTAGGAGGGTCGGGCTCCGACAGTTTCCGCGGGGCCATGAGGGAGAAAAGGGTGCCGGGGCTGCTGGAGCCGATACCGCCAGCCGTCGACCTCCGTTTTCCCCCAAATCGGGACCTAGGGCTCGGGCTGGGCTGTGGCGTCCGGAGCCTCTTCAGCTGGGGGGAGAAGTCCTGGTCGGGTGCAGCGCAGGTCTGGGAGCAGGACTTTTCTTTCTTCTCCTCTCTTTTTTCCGAGTTTGTTCCACTGCCAGTTGGTGTAGCAGTCGTCTCTGAGGAGACGGAGGGAGATGTTTTTTCATCTTCTGTTCTCTTCCTCTTCTTCTCCTTGCCGGCGTTCGGGGAGAAGAAGGAACGGATGTCGTGCTGCTTCTCTTTCTCACACTAAGGAAAAAGATGGAAGCTCATGTTAGCTTGTCACTACAGCACACAGTTAACATTTGTTACATAACTGATGAAGTAACATAGCATTGTTACAATGTCACAAGGCAGATTTTGTCCTTTGATAAAAATACAAAGCAACATTTTCTGACACTAAGTTGAAAAGAAAAATGAAAACTACCTGATGACTAATAATGAACAGCCACAGAAAAGCCTTTTATCTCTTCGACAGTCCGACAGTAACATCCTTTTCAAAAAATGTTTGCTACTAAAACAACTAGTCATCGAATAAATGTTGCATAGCTCTTACAACAGGCCGAATTCCAACCGTAATCCAATGTGCAACCTGTAAGTGTGATAAACATAGAAAACTTTTCTCCTCATGCCATCAAAGTCAATAAATAATGTTCCCACTAGTACCATGTGTGCAGATCTGTCACTGAGTTACTGATTACAGTATTTACTAGTTGCTATATGTTTAAGTGCCCAATGATGCATTGACTTTGCTTAGGTGACCAAAATAGATTCACACGCCTTTCTAAGGATCTGTAGGAATCACAGCCATGTTCATCAGTGTGGTTACTGTGTACATCTTCACATGCAGCCAACTGTCAGAAACAGCATACTTTCTCACATTGTCAACAGTCAGATCATTTTTAGTGCAAATTATCACATGTCATTAAGTTTAGTTTACGGGAGCAACTCATTTACACCACAGAGGGCAAAAGTGAGTTTACAGGAAGGTTGGTTTGTGAAATGCTGTGAGCAGAGAGACAGGTATGTTTTTTGTTTCCAATTGATATGAATGTGTGTCAGTGAGACATTTGTGGTTACTGTACTTTTGGATTTTTCTATGTTCTGTTTTACATTACTGTCAAATATAATGTAGTCACTAACAACAGAGGACATACTAGCAAGATAAACACACACTGAATAATGAATAAACTAATTAATCTCACTTGGCTTTAGAGGATATTTAACATTATTGAGTTACTGTATGTAAGTTTCTATGAGAAATTACATGAAGAAACACAGATTTAATCTTACAAACCTCAGACATATTCATCATCATTATTTATAATTCATAAATTCAGACGAACTCTTGTGTTCTTTCTCAATTACTGCATCTATTTAAAAAAAAAAAAAAAGCCTTGAAACGTTTCGACTGGAAATCTCAACGTTACCATGGTTACTCCACTCCAAATGTCATCACAGTTTTAAAAAATGTAATATTTTTAAGTATGTTTCATTTATAGAATTAGTCACTCTTTCTCCTTTGAGGGACTTTATTAAGCTCCTCTCAGAGAACATCACTGGAGCGACAAAGTCCCTTGTTATGAGTGACAGTGTGCTTTTTCCAAGGTCCTTAAATACAGAAAGCGGCCTTCTCTATAACAGCAACCAAAAAATTTTACTTTCTGCCTCGTTGTATCAGAACGTCTGAAACGTGTTTTGTAATCCCTAAATACTGTACTTATACAGCGCCTTTCTAGTCTCCACACCACTCAAAGTGCTGTACACTACATGACATATTCACCCATTCATACACATATTAATACAGTGATGACAAAGACCATCACAAACGGGAAGTAATTCATTTGCCTGATGACTGGGGTGAAAATTAGCAGGTGAATATATGTTTGAATTACATTTTAAAAAAACGGTCTACAAAAATAATCCCTCACTGCTGATGTTTCTGATTCACTCCTCCGTCTGACTCACATGAGTGAAGAATAAGTCATCTTTGACATTTCCCATGTTTCCCTCCAGCTGCAGCGCCATCTCACTTGGCGTCCACGCGTCAGCAAAGTTGAGGAACTCCCACTTGTCCTTGTCGCCCTCGTCGGCCTTCAGATACTCCTTCCTCCCATTCAGCGTGCTGCCTGTCACCGTTTCCTGAAGGACGTGGGACATTCAGAGCACTGTAGTTTTCTTTTTTTTTTTCTCTTCTGTTCAGTTTCACCATCAAACTGTGATGGTGTGGTTGAAATTATTATTATTTTTTTTCACAAATCACACATTCTGTAATGAGCAGTATCATGGACAGGAGCAAAAATATTATTTGAATAATTCAGCTTTAATTACAAATCTTGACATCTGTGATTATTAACGTAAATCCACAAAGCCTGTTCTCACATGCAAATAAATTTCACTGATGCTTCTAAGTTTATTCATGCATGCATACAGCATAAAACGCTAAATATCTCAGTAGACAGACACGTACTGCAACAGATAATAAAGTGAAATTTAAGCAGTTGTTGTATGTGTTATGAGCTGTTATTCTCCATAGATCGGCTGAGCAGTACAAGCTCAATATGAGAGCCCATTCACTGAAGTTGATTAATTAGGCATGTAGAGTTTTTCCAGTGATTTATAATTCAAACTAAATACGACACCACTGAATGCTTAATTGGTGGAACGAGTAACAATTGCTTAGCATATTTTTTCCCCCTGTTTGCTGCCGTGATGTCACCCACAGTACCTTCTTGTTGAGCATGGACCACATCACGGTGTCAAAGGTGCCCTTGGCAATGAGGTAGTGCACATTGACCGAGGACGTCTGTCCGATGCGGTGGGCTCGATCTTCAGCCTGCTTGATGTGGCCGGGGTTCCAGTAGAGCTCGGCAAACACCACGTGGCTGGCAGCGGTGAAGGTCAAACCCTGGAGTGGACACACACACACACACACACACACACATAAATAATAGCCCAATCAGAACACAAATATCTCACTCAACCTCCTCAAATGAAACACTCCACATCCAATAAAATTTAATTTAGTAAAACCCTTTTTAATAACAGAATATTTGCAGCTAATTGCCATATAAGTGCTTCAAGCACCTACTTCCTTTGATTGGAATACGCAACATTTCTGTACATATTTGGTCACTCAGAATAATTGAGTTTATTAGGTTTTTTAGTAAGAGAAAAACACATTGTCAGCATCTATTTCTACTTGCACAGACCTTGATTATGATTCACTACAACCAACAATAGTCATCATTATTACTAATATGCACCAACTGACTCTGTTTAGCCTATTTATTGTTGCATTACAGCACTACAGCACTAGCTCATTTCCTCAGCCAATGTGTGTTCAGGACAGTGTGTTCATAGGTTTCATTCAATTTGAACCAACTCTTTCTGCTGATAAAAATCAATCAGTTTTCAATGTCTGTTCCAGGACATGAAGTGTGGTTTACTTCCAGTACTTCCAAGTGTGTTTATTTGCAAAGCAGATTTTGCTTTCAGCAACTCTGAAAATGTATTATGTTTGTTTTATTATTTGCTCAAAGTGAGTTTACTTTGTCACTCAACTAAAATAAAAATAAAACGCTGTCGAGTGTGTGTGTGTGAGAGAGAGAGAGTACCTGACCGGCTGCCTGGATGCTGAGGACGGCCACCCGTGTATCTGGGTCACTCTGGAACTTGTGGACCAGCTGGATTCGTTCAGAGGATGGGACACTGCCGTCGATACGGATATAACCAGCCTGGAAGACCAGAGGCAAGACAGCATAATATTTGCTTTTTGGAGGACAATTCAGTTTGTAATGGGTAACAGTTGAGCAACACTAAACCAGACAGTGACGCCTGCCATGTGCACAGCTGATGGAACACCTGCAACAACCTTTGAAAGAAAAGCTTGTTTTTAGTATCATTTCTGTTTCATTTAGGAAGGACAAATATCTTCAAAGCTTTTGCTATAGATATTAGTGCTAATGCTGCACAAATATATATATTTTTATATCAACAATGGATCAAAAAACTGTGTAAAGCGAAAGGGGTTGCTATTAAAGACCAACCAAGAGAGAATTATCACCCACGGCTGCAGTCCCCTCAGCTCTATAGCACATTTTAGCCTCTTTTAGCTCTTTGTTTTGGCTTTCTGGCCAGCAAACAGACACATGAATGCTAATGTTGCTCTGTGTCTGCTTTAAAAAAGGCAACCCTTTGCTAAATCCTTAAAATTAGTTTATGAGCTACAGTGTGCTTACTTCTTGTGTTCTTTGTGATAAAACCATGGCAATGTTTATCTGTTACATGTTAAAATGTACTGGAACGGCATTACACGAGTCATATCGTGAGTAGGCCAATATTTGCCTGAAGTAGCGAGAATAAGCTACTGGTCATACAAGACCAGCGAGTACATTGAATTGAGAAAAGTATGTGTTCTATAGGATATAAATTCAACTTTTGTAAGAGAAAGAATTATTATTATTGTTATATCTTCTTAAAATTCAAGAGAGTCTAATTTTAAAGACTACCCAGGCATTTTGTGCCTCACAGAGACGTGTCATGTTATTTATCTATCTATAGCGTATTAGCCTAGAAGCGTTGTTTGGCTGTTATGGGAGGCTGCACCTGCAAATAACTGGAGGAGAAAATGTATGAGTGGTTGTTTGCACATTCCATTGAGTTGACTAAAGGTTCACACAATTCGTGAGGGACATTATTGTCAGCCTGCCTCTTTAAAAAGCAGGTACAGATTTGTGCTGGAGCATTAAAGGCAGAGAGCATTTCATTAACCTGCATTCTACACTGTAGATATTTCAATGGCAGATGTGTGAATGAACACACCATAGAAAACATGAGCAGAGGACCTGCAATGAATTGCAGATAATAATATAGCTTTTTTGAAAGAAAATTAGAGCAATAGTAATAATAGAGTATTTTGTAACATTTCGTAACAGCAGAAAAAGAGAGCAGCGGCTGCATGTTCATTAAACCTGAACTTGACATTCACCGGGCTGCTAATGCACTGTGGCCACGGCACTCTTTTGATTTGGGTCCAACGGTCCTGCAGAGCTGCTCAGTGGCCGACAGTAAGAGAGTGTGTTCATACTGCGGAGCTCCCACATGTGAATGTAACTGTAACTGCATGGATATGAAGCAGAACCTTGCTGAGAAAAACCAGAGAGGCCTGTTTGATTTTTCCCGGAAAAAAAAGGTCAAATAAATGTGCTCGCGGAGAACCAAGTATCCACCAGGTTTCAAAAACATCTCAAGGCCTTAAACACATTTAGAAATCAACCTGTTGTTTCATCAGAGTTGTTTGTCTCTTGCATTTAGTGCGCTATGTTTAGGAATTTAAAACATTCCCAACTTTATTTAACAAACCCTCCAGTTAGACACATGAGATTGGAGCGCAGTCACTTCTCTCTGCCGAGCTTTTCATCACAGTGTGTTGCCTGTCGTTCCTTTTTTTAGCCCATCTCTGTTAATTGGTGAGTGCGAACGCACCAGAGAGTGAGCCTCTCACAGAGGAATGTGTTATCACACGTCGTACCGCTGCATTACATTCAACCGACACCTCCTCGACCCCGGCAACACACACAAACACACCCACATACACAGACACACACTTGAACTTTTTCACAGGTTGCCAAGCTAAGAGATATCGTTTGCTTGTGATGACTTGTGAAACACACCTTGGGAGATTAGTTGTGGAAGTAAAGTTTACTTTCTAAGAGAGAAAGAGGACTTTTTTTGAGGAAGGACCAAGAAATTAACACTCTGAGATGATGAGTAATCGACACCTAAGAGATGCTGAATAGTAAACTTCTTCTATTGTGCTTCAAAAAAGTTAAATATATAATAATTATCTAATACGTGCAGTACACTGAATACATGAATTTATTAAATAAAATACACGATTCAAATAGTTCATGCCTGCTAACATCTGGCGTACATCCACCGGTGAAAAGGAAGCCCAACTGATGAGCTCAGTACTCTGTCTAAGTTAATCACAGATATGGCAAGGATTTGACTCATAAACACAGCAGGACAATGGATGATGGAATAAAACTTAAGTATGGGGCCAATTACCTTTGGTTAGTCAGGAAGGAGAAGTGAAATATGAATGTACTCTTTACAATTAGGGTTTGCAGGTTACTATTAATGGGCAATTTGGGTCTTTGCGGCTGGAAAAAAACATTCAAATCTTAAATGGAAATGATCAAATGAAATATCACCTATATGAATCAGAGCTCCCTCTTGTTTTGAAGTGACATAGTACTTTTAAAACCACCTCTTGGACGCTTTTTAACAGCGTTGTATTGTGCACAGGAAGCGTTTTCGGACTGACAAAAGCTCTGAAATTGTGGACAGAACAAGAAAGAAAATGAATGGTTAGGTGACGTGATGTTAAACTGACAGCTGCATTTTGTTCACTCTCCTCTTCTTGGTTTGAATCTAACACTGAACATAAAATATAAAGAAATGTGCTAGGACACAAGACCTGAACTTGGTAGATAGCAACTAGCTCGAGAAATAGACTTGTGGAAGAAAGAAAGAAAGTTAGATAGATAGCTATTTAAATAGAGAAATAGCTAGCTGGTTAGATAGATTCACTGCTAGCCTCGCGCTAATCTACTGCAGGAACTAACCGACCTGTGATCTGGAGCTTCCCATAACCTGAACTTTTAAGACATTTCATTCAAACGTCATTTAAAAGTCAGGACTATGTCGTTTTTATGGTTGCTTGGTTAGTTAGAGGTTGTGGTACAACAATGGAAAAAGTGGAGCTAATGCTGTTCCCAATTTTCTTTTTGGTTTACTCTAAATCCTGGGCCTCGCTGGGGCTGGTTGATGACCCCGAAAGTAAGCCTAGCACATCAAACTACTTGGTAGTTTCTTTGCTCCACTACATGAATTGTGATCCTTTATTTTTCTATAATATTCTTTCAATCTTCTGTTCTTCTTTCCTGTTCCTACAGTGGAAAAGGGCTAATTGCGTACATTGTCCATGCCTCTGGTACATGCATCCATAACATACACATATGTCCATCCATACATACATACATACATACATACATACATACATAGGCACATACATCCATAAATAGATAAGTGTGTCCCTGTTATCAGCGGGGCATTGTGTTCGGAGCTGCTATGGCAGAAGGGACGAGACTTACAAAGGCGTGCTTAGCATCTTATATCTGCATCCGGATTGGATGAGCGTGAAAAAATGGGTTAAGGGGTGACCAGGGTTGTGTGTTATGTGTGTGATGACTATTATTGAGTTCTGAAAGGTTGGGGTTGGGGAGGCCAAGGCAGTGTGCGTGATATGGAGAAGTCTGTTCTTGTCAGAGAAAAAAACAAGAGGAACAGGAGGCAAACATGGATTAAATGATGCTGTTATAAACTTCAGCTTTAAAAACTTACATTATTGAACCAGTAGTTTGTTTTTTAAATGATTCCCTATAACTTCAAGCCGTTGTTGCTTTAATTCCTACAGGTGCGACCCCGGCCAGTGCTTACTACCCCTTTAACACGTTTTAGAAGATCCAGTTGCCTGCGGAGCGCCTGAGGTTACCTTGGCCTCGATGACGGCCTCGGTGCAGGCCTGCAGCATGGTGAGGTGGTGGGCGAACACCAGGAACTTCAGCTGCTCTGCCTCCAGCATCATCTTAATGTAGTCCTTCACAGCTCCCGCCTGGCCACAAACACACACACACACACACACACACACACACACACAGACACAGAAATAGACACAGATGAAAGAGAGCTACTGAATCCATCACTTCACTGGTCGACCACACACAGAGGAATCGGCTAGATCAGTGAAGAAGTCAATTAATCACCGCGGCATCCTTTCTGTGTGATCGATTCTCTATTGAATGCCAGGGATCCAGACTTTAAAAGGAGAGAGCATACAGAGCGACTGGGGCGCATTTGTCAGCTTGCAGATAGTGAGAGCAAATCAATAACTCACAACTCAGAGATATGATTGGTGCGTGCTTTTTCTTTTTGGATTTTGGTGACAGCCGAAACAAGAAACTTCACCTTTTGATCCAGATGAAACTCAGAAACAACTTAATGAAAAGCTTGTTTTATAAAGACTTTTTAAACTTTAAAATGAAATATTTATACTGTAACTAGCAGGATAAAGATCTATTTTACAGGGCATAGGAACATTTTGGATGTTCATCACTTTATGTGACTGCACTGAATGTTGTCAGATTTTTTCAGGACTTGGAAATAATTTCAACATTAGGCTGGTTACCTGTCAAAGTGGCAGCTGCAGTCCAAAATTACTGCAGTAGGTAAAAGTTCAGTCCTCAACTATTTCATTCTGGAGTTATTTGCTTGGTTTA
>NW_023340206.1:6042494-6055826 GCF_004916995.1 Morone saxatilis
TTAAGTCTTGTTTTATTTATGAAGTGAAATGGTAACAATGCTTTAAAAAACATCACAGGTCAAACTTAACGGCATCTTGCTTGTTTCTGCTGAAGCCTCCGACCTTGATTGACAGCGTGAAGCTAACAATCTAAAAAAGAGAAAGCAGCAGAAGTGCTAGTGAGTTAACTGTACCCTGCAGGTATCCATATCTATCATTTCACCGCGCACTGCTGCCCAGCGATCACACTGTGATGGGCTGTGGCCGTTCCCACTACCTTCAGCAAAGCCGGAGTGGATGTGCTGTACGAGCGTGTCATTGAGCATCAGGGCTCGGCTCATTTCAGAGCCCCAGGCCAAAAAGCAGCCAAGAATAGCACCAACTAGTGAGAAATACTGTGGTTGGATTTGAGTCAAACAGAGCCCTTACTAGACGGTTTTGGAGACAGGCCTTTCTCCGTGGTGTGAATCCCACCCCTATAATCTCCACACCTCCTGCAACATGACAACCTCTGCAGCCATCACACCTGCTCTGGTGGGAGAACCTCTGCTTTGCCTTGCTGATAATTAGCCGATGCGCCTTATAATGAATCTCTCCGCCAGGCCTGCCGACCCTGTTCTGATCTGGGGGGTCCTCATTACTGACGGCTTGGCTTCGTCGGCTTCCTTCCGCTGAGTTTAATTAGTGCACAAACTTCTCGGCTGTCTGAAGCGGCCTGTTAGCTTGCTTTAAAGTCCAGCATCAGAGCTGTCCTCTCTGGGTAATTGGGAGCAGATGCTTGGCGGGTAAAGCAATAAAAATACCCCAAAGGCGTTTGGCAGCTCCGTCGCCAGGCGGACTGGCAGGCAGGCAGGGGCCGTGATGCTCGTCAGAGTGACATAGATGTGTGAATCTATCACACCATTCCACCCCTCCCGATGATCCAAAAAAGGAAGAAAGCACACGTTTTTTTATTTTTTTCTGAAGTAGAGAAAGTGTGTCTGACTCTAAAAACCAATAGGAGAGGAAATGAGACTGGGCCGGCAGTATCGGCTTTGAGGTGGGTGAGTGGGCGTGGGGGGTGGGGGCTTTGTAATGAAAGAAGGTCCAGTGTTAGGCTAAACTGAGCAGAAATCCAATCAGCAAACAACGCCAAGCGCAAAAAAGATCCAAGCTTGGAGGCAGGCTGAGCGAGTAGCGTGTCGATGATTGCATTCGGTGGTTATCTCCGGTCTTCGTTAACCTCGGGGCTACGCTCCTCATGGCTGAGGGCGTCGGGCTAATTGAGAGGAATGCCAGCCCTCGAACATGGCAGATGATTGGAGAGGGATACTATATTTGGTGGAAATGTTTACTCAACTACAAGTACAAGAAATTGAGGAACTGCCTGTTTTTATAGCATTGAGATTAGTGAGTCTGGAATCTGATCAGAGGTTGAAAACTATATTACTGTCTTACAAATGTTTCCACTGAGGAACAGGAAATGTAAATGCTTGTTAGACTCTCGACACCAGTTGCTCTGACCCCAGCCTTCCTCATACTGTATGCACCCAGCCACCTTCCCCTATTGCTTACTTCTCTCTCATTAAAAAGAAACGTCACTTCAAACTGAGAGCCGACTGAGTTTCCATAGCAACAACATCACAGAGATGCTATTTTAGTGCGGTGTGTAACTTTGAGATAAGGTGTAATCATGCCAGGCTGGACGCAACTAAATAATACCTCCGTTATAACTCCCTACTTTGTCTAAGTGCTTTCACTGGCGACCATTAGGCTCTGTTACCATGGCAATGCTTTCCCATGAGATCTCACTGAGTGGTCGGCCAAGCGCTCTGAACATGATGCTGTACCATCAATTCACCATTTTCTAAAACATGAAAATTAATAAAAATGATATACTTTAGCCAATCTTATGCTATTTAACTTTTTCTAGATAATATATATTATTAGATTTTTTTCAGTGGACAGAGGTTAAATACCATCCATCTAAAAAAAGTATGGCAATATAGCGCTAATGATATGATGGTGCCTGTCTTCTCCAAGTTTGTGTGGTTATGCAAACTAAAACATTAAAAGGCAAATGTTTGGGTCAGTGGTTCTCACACTATTTCTGCCCCTCTTTGCAAACAGAAAGAAAAATCAAGGTCATCATTTCTATTTGATTATTTTTTAATAAACTACTCATAATATCAGAGGAATTAGCAACTACATTTGCCAAGTTTAATGTTATTTAATTGAAATAACATTAATAAAAACATAATGTGTATGATTGCATTAAAGGTCCAGTGTGTCAGATTTAGGAGGCTCTGATGGCATAATGGAATAAAACATTCATAGGTATGTTTTCATTAGTGTATAATCACCTGAAAAGAATAATCCCTGTATTTTTATTAGCTTAGCATAAAGACTGAAACAGGAGGAAACATCCAGCCAGCTCTGTTTAAAAAAATCAGCTCACATCTAAAGCTCACTAATTAACACATTACATCTTGTTTCTTTAATCCACTGACAAAACCACACACTGTGGTTTTACAGGGGGTTGTGTGCGGGACTATTTCTTGGCCAAGTGCAGCGATTTCCTGGAGTCTTGACATTAAGGTGAGGTCCCCAGGCAACCAGCGGAGACTCTAGGAAGTGACAGCTTTAGAGGTGCTGGTAGGTTGATTTTGTTACCTTTGGACGAAGCCAGGTTAGCTGTTTCTCCAGCGTTTCCAGTCATAATGCTAAGCTAACTGAACTAGATGCTGGTGGTAGCTTAATATTTAGTGTACAGACATGAGAGTGGTATCAATCATCTGATAAGCGTATTTCCAAAAATGTCAAACTATTTCATCAATTAAATGTCTTATAACTGCTGAACAGCACATTCATTCATACAGTGGACAGGTTTCCAGTTTTAAGACACAAAAGACACAAAACTCAAACTAAAACCAAGGCAGCTTTTTCTGAGCAGCTGAAAAGTCAAGATTTTCCCTGCATGTTTTAAAAAAAATGAAACAGAGAGCAGGGCCAGCGCTGAAAGCAGCTCTTGTTGGATGCTGACTGGCAATAGAGGCCTGAGTGCATTAAGTACAAATGCTCTAAGATGAAATATCTCTTTCAGTATCTATAATTAACCTAACGTGATGTTTAAAGGAAAAAGGCTGGTGTCCATAAAAGCCGATGAAAAGACCAAAACCAACAATGTATTAGTCCGCCTCTCAATACTTTCTGATTTCCTGAAGCCTGTATAGTTTTATTTTTTAATGAAAGCAACAACAGTACTGCAGGTTTTAGAAATGTTACTCAGACAGCAGGGTATAGTGTGTTTGTTGGGGACTATTTTCAGTTGCAGATTAACACACATTTGGTGCTCTAGTGAGAATTTGCAACAGCAGGATGTTGTTTGTGGGATTGAGTCTAAATAAACTAAAGTATGTGTGTTCATGCAAATGAAGGAACATGTCATCCAGTGCAACCGTGTGGCTCATTGATGTGTTTCTGGACAACAATGGAGCTTATAGGTGCAGAGGAATAAAATATACATTAGGCTTTGTGTACACAGACAATACTTGTTAGTAGGATCCATATAAATATAGAATATGATCAGTCTAAAACATAAGCTGGGGTCAAACAAGATATACTCTAGCACCACCTGGTCTCCCATTACCTTGGCAATAGCTGTTTGCTTGTACATCTGTGTGACCAGGCCCATGACCTGATTGAAGGGGTTGTCCAATGCTCCGACCCCCGAACCCAGTCCCTTCATCAGTCTCTCCCACTCGGTGAAGCTGGCAGAGGCCTCCTGCAAGCAAGGAGAGTGCAAAGACAGTGAGGCTGCGTCCTTTATTTCTTCATCCACCCTTCTCTCTCTCTTGTTCTCTACTGTTTTTGAGATATAAAGGGCAAAACAATTAATGGTGCTGCTGGGTGTCCTACTTTCTCTGGAAGAGAAAGAAAGAAAGAGGGAGAAAAAAAAAAACGAGAGAGAAAGATGGAGAATTCCCAAGGAAGCCACCCCCTCCGACTGGGCTGCTGTGTTAGGTGGGTCATGAGCATCTCCCAATTATAGCCGCCTTGTGACAAGCCGGGGTCGAAGATGGAGAAGCAGCCGGGCTGGTACAATAAATCAAAGGCGCCTCGCACGCTCTCAAGGTGATTGGCGAGAAGTATTTAAGGCGGGAGTGGAGAGCGGAGAGGATCGCAGTGGGAGAGGCTGCCGGTGAAGAGCAGCATATGCTACCTCCTGCTCATAAACAAGACAAGCAGAGAGGTCGTGCATTTGTTGTCGACATGTAGGTTAGCCCTGTTTATCATAAAAACAGGCCTCATATGAAACTTAGTCAATTAACAGCAGGCTTGAGCATATTTTTTCCATTATTTTGTACTCTAATTCAACATATTATGTAGGAATCTGACAAGAAAAGCAGCGTGCTGCTTCGAATAATTGCAAAACTTGGGTTTGATTCAATTTTCATGCAATAACTCCAGTGTGCCTATAATTTAAAGTGCTTCAGAACAGTGCTGAACCCATTGACTTTTTTAAAATTGTCCAACTTTAAATCAGTTTGTCATTAGAGGTTATTTTGTGCCTTTTGTTAACAACTCTCAATTCAATCTGTCTGAATTCAGGCTCCAACACCAGAAAATGTGTAAAAATTCAACAGGAATGAACACTTTCTTAAAGCGCTGCATATCAAACGATGCAAAACTGTGAACCATATGGCAAGCTGAAGGAAGAGGTGGTCCGCGCATGATTAAGCACATACATACACATAATGATGAGTGCGCGATGGGGGTCGGAGGGGAAGGAAGAAGAGTGAGAAATGGAGAGAAGCCTTATTAATGGGAGCACACATATAATGGAGGCAAGTTCCACAACTGAATTTTTGCACTCTGTGTTCTGGACTCGTACAATGAAGACATTTTGGTGAAACATGAAAGCTTTGCACCATTTAGTGAAATAATTAGCATTTCAGTGGATTCAAACCCGTCGTCAAAGTGAAGGACGACTGAATGTATAAATAGTATCATACTGCCGGAGCAAAAAGCTGGGTTTCCTTTATGTTTTCTCTCAGATGTTTCACTCAGAAGCACCTGTATAAACACAGTTTTGACTGTCTCTCAATGTTTATTTCTAATTAAAATTTTTACATTCAAGGATTTCTTCATAATCTGCTGAAAAAAATAACCCGAGTGGGTAAGCACTCCACCCTTGATGATATTCACTAGACTAACGCTGACAAAAGGCCACGGCTGAAAACGTAAAGGGCAGGAGGGGCATAAAAAGTGTCTGGCTGTGGAAGATAAAAGCCATCATTAGGGAGAAAATGAGATAGAATGAATGAGGCTGAAGTGGTGAGTGGTCCTGGTGTACATATATATATATATATCGTCAGTTAGCAAAACTGTGCTTGAAAAGACAGTTTGTTTAGAGGAAAATAATGTCCACCCGGTTTTTTATGTTTTATATAGTTCACATTTTGGTGCTTGTGGGAAGCACAATGGCCGTCGTCGCTTTGGGTGACTGGCCACTTCACACCTCCCTTTCTCATCTCTTAAAACCGGTCCATTTAGCTGGGAGGATGAAATGTCTGTCTATTCTTCTCAGTGGACAAATACCTACTCGCACATTCATCTCATGAACAAATAAAAAATAAATAAATAAAAAAAGCCGAACAGCTACAGCGGTGCTTTTTGTTTCAGCCAAAGACAAATGATCTCCGAGCTCATTTCTCTGAGGATATTACGCATCAAAGCTGCTGTTTCAGCCCAACTTGAGATAAGAGAGCAACGCGAGAACAACTAAAACAAAACAAAACATGACATGAACTTTTCCAACAGTTCTGCGTGTACACTCGGTGGCCTAATTGGCACCACTATGTAGAAACACTGACCATATTTAGCCCCCAATTAAAGCGTCCCTTAACATTTAGGGAGATTGGGGTAAATATCCTGCATCATCACTTTTCCCAGAAACTTCCTTATTGTTGTGTCATTCCTGGGATGGCGGCTCGGTGCGTAATTAGCACTGAAAGAGCTCCTGCAGTGTTTTTTCATTCCTGCTGATATGATACAAAATCTAACAAGGGCCTCTTAGTGGATGCTTCGGAGTGTGTATTGCCCCCGGTGGGAAACAAAACCCTCGTAGCCTTGACACCGGTGACCCAGCGCAGAGAGGAGAACACAATGACATTAGCATTCTTACGCACATTCACACGCATACAGCATGGCGTGGGAGGCAGGAACCGCAGCTATAACTTTGGGGATGCTAAAAGAGATGCAAACACCTACACACGAAACATGACATTTACTCTACAAATACCCTGGCATCCTCTTTACGATGGTGTAGAAGGAAGACACACACACACACACATACACACACACAGACCTCGGTGTATCTCTGCTAAGGCTAAAGGAGAGTTATTCAATCATAGAGCAGCAATAGGCAGTTTTCACACTGTTAGTTACAAATAGAAGTCATTCCCATCATGTATGAATGGATGAGTGAACTGCAAACATCACACTCAGTTGCAGTTAATCTCTTTTTTTGGTTTCCTTTGGCATCACAGGCTGTTCATGCTGCTGCACATAAAGATTATTTTCATTATTGGTTAATCTGTTGATTGTTTTTTTTCTATAAACTGTAAAAAAAAAAAAATGTCCATCACAGTTTCCCACAGCCCAAGGTGACGTCTTTAAATTGCTTTGTTTTTTCTGACCAATAATCAAACATCTAAATGCTCACAATTGATAGGCTGGAGAAAGAGAATAATCTTTTTGTCTGTGAGGTGTTCCAAGTCCTATTCACTGAAATCTTAACTGCACAAACTTGCCTATATGAGGCCATCTGTTCCGCTCTGTTGGTTTCATTCAAATAGAAATGTTACCCGAGAGTAAAAAGAATTCAAGTCTGCTGTCAGAAGTCAGCAGACAAAAACATAACACGTTTAGCGGTGTCAGCAGTCCAAACAATAAAACAATATTAATACATCTGCCAGCGACATCATCAGTGTCATCTGAGCAGCACCGCGCTGTAACAGAAATGAAGAGGGAATCATTTGACATGAAGTTAGACGCACCACAAAGCAACGCGGGTCCATGACTTCAATTGGAGGTGGCAGTCATGGAAATGGACGAGAGACTATTATACAGTATGTTCCTCTGTCGGATCTGTTATGTCCCCCACACAGCAGAGACTTGCATTAAGTCTCTGAGGGAGTTGCTGAGAGTCAGAGAGTTTACCTAGCAACAGAACTACATTCTGTCGCCATGCAGAAATATGGAAATAAAACAAAATACCAAAAATGCTCAAATCTCTCAGTAAAGTGGCAACCCATGATAACAGTGGTGGAAAGTACATTTACTTAAGTACTGTACATAAAGGTCCAGTGTGCAGGATTTAGTGGAATTTACAGTTTATTTTGTTGATTGCAGCGTCCTTGAAATGTTTTTGTTATGTATATATATATATATATTTCTGATTTTGAAGTAAAAGATGTGAGTACTTTTTCCACCACTGCACAATAAGGATGATGTGGTGAACAGATGTTTACATTTGGTTTTTCTATTATATTTGAATCCATTCAGACTAAGGCCTAATGATTCATTCAAAGTCAAGCATGTGGTTTTCTCACTGTGGAGAAAGTAAAATTGGTAAATTTGAAAAGTTCTTTAAATCCCTCGTATGAGCCACTTAGGAGTGGATTTGTTTGTATGAATGGTTGTTGTACGACGCCCGTTGTTTGGTGTTTGTGCTTCATAAATCACCTAAAATAATTTAACAATTCTCAAAATTAGTCGAGATGAAAGTTAAAGACAAGAGAGGCAAAATATCAAATGGTGATGAGTAGGAGGCAGTCTATATTTCAATTAATCACTCCCTGTGTGGTGAGAAATGTACGTAGCTTGAGATAACAGAATTTAATTTTGCCTAACAGCGTGAATTGTTGGCGTCTCCATTAATCGAGATGTGACACTCAATGGATTTGTGTTGGGCATGTAGTTAACAATTAGTCATTTAGTAAATAGTAAATAAAACCTGTGAATCGTTTGAGTTAAAGATTTGCAAAGTCCTGCTTCTCGAAGTTGAGATTTGCTGGTTTTGCTACAAACACTGAGTCCAAACATGTACCTTCGCAGCCTCCTTGGGCAGGTCGAAGGGGATACGCTGGCGGATTTTGGGGGGCAGCTGAGTGAGCACCTCAGCCTTCAGACGGCGGATCATGATCTGGCTCAGCCGCTGGTGCAGCTCCTGCAGGTTGGACGACCCGCGACAGTCCCACTGCCTTTGACGCCCAAAGTACCTGTGAGAACGTGAAAGAGAGGAAGCTGTGGCTGATGATGCATTTTATACACATTTCTAACCGAGAGAAACTCACTAAGAAAATACACTTATTTACGGAAATGCCCTGAAGGAATAGTTAAACACATTTAAACAGTCCCACCTGGGAGCTGCCCGGCACTACAACAGTCTTCCATCGTTTACCGCTGAGCAGCTCTGCTGGAGCAGTCGGGGGATCAGTTTTTTGCTTAAGGGCACTCTGCAGAGCAGGAAACTATTATGTCTAATGGCCACAGCAGCAGGTTTATCCCAAAACTCGCCGGCAACTTTCACAATTCATCAGCCAAATGGATTTTAGAATAGAACTGGCCCTCCACACAAAGGCTGGTTATCTGCCATATTGGCTGGAAGTGTGGACAAACTTAACAAGCCAGTGCCAAAATCTGCCGTTTCACACTCCGGTATTTAAACTTGTAGTTGCTCAGGGAAGGGAAACTGATTCACCCTTTCTAAAATAATGTTTCTGCTTGGTGTGGAGACTTGAACCAGCAACTGTACAGCTGTGAGGCTGCTTTTCTGTCTCCTGGGCTGCTGCCATTTCCCACAGTAACTTCACTATCATGAAGGGAAGACTTTGCTCACATGACACTACCTTGTGCTCCTCTGTGTGTGTGACGGTTTGTGTGAATGCGCCTGTGTGGCTCAGAACGGCATTCCCCAGCCACACCAAGTGCTATTATATACAAAGTGTTATCAGTAATGGCGCCGGGCCCATCCCCGACCGAGCTGTTGACTTTGATGGACGTCCAAAACAATGCATTTGATGTGTTTGTTCACACATGTAACTGATCGTCACTGGCAACTGGCAGCCAGTTGGCATTTAACGCTTGGCTTCAGTTGTGGTCTGGCTCTGACAACAAACCCTCAACTCAGCAGCACCGCCGCTCCAACTCAGGTACAGCCCATCCCAGCAGACACTTGAAAAGAGTGAAAATTAAATGGTAGGTGAGAGCTATTGAAACTCTGCTAATTCCACTACGCTAAGAATTAAGAGAATATAGATAAGAACCGACCAAACGGAGGTATGACACTAATATTTTAGGAAATACTCTTCACTTTCTTGCCAAGAGTAATAGATGCGTTACCATTCTCATGTCTGTCTGTTAAATATAAAGCTGGAAACAGTTAAAGTTATGTGAATTAATTTATTTACCAAAATGTCCCAAAAAGTAGTAAATATGTCACAGAAAAATAGGAATCGCTGTAAATGAATTGCCTGACAACTAATACATAATAAGTGTTAGCATCAGGATACACTACATGTAAACTAAGTGGAAGATATGAGGGTATATATATGTTTGTACAAGGTGTATGTCAGTTGGTGTGTGTGTGCTGAAGGCCCACCTGTAATGGGCGTTGCAGTATTTCTTGGCGTACTCTGTCCAGGTTCCAAACCTCTTGGGGTAGAGGGCATCAATCTGCATGAAAAGCTGCCAAACACAGAGACAGGGAAAGGACCTTCAGAGCAACTCTGTTATACGGTGTATGGGCGGGTGTGTCTGCGAGGGAAAGACAGACAGAGTCTCCGGAGAGGCCGAAATTAATGTATGTGATAATATCTCAGGGTCTCAGTTTTGAATTAATCTCATTTTAATTGTAATATCGTTCTTAACCTCTGATACATTTTCCTCCCAATAAAATTTGACTTTTTGTCATTTTGTCCACTATATAATGACAACACACACACCATAAAGTGAGACTACTATTAATACATTCTTCCCATGGAAAGTTTAAATAATGAGCAATAAAACCTTATTTGCTCTGGTAGTTAATAGCATCTCCTTTTAGCTAATGTTAGCAAACTTTAGTTAACTAGTCTTACTTTAAGTTAGACTAAGAAATTACATATCCTCTTATATTTGAGAAGTTGAATAAATGAACAATAAAACACACTATTCCTCAAGTCAATACAATGAGAGGTTACTTACGTAGCCACAAATGACCAGTAACTTGCTAGTTAGTTAGCTAGTTACTAGTTACTTAACTTGTGGTAACTAATGTTTCTATGTTAGCTAACGCTAGCTAGATATTGCTGTGTAACTCACATTATCAAGTCAATTTGCTGAGTTTATGACTCTTCTCTACTTGTGCTACTGTTATACTATGTTTCATTTCACAAAGGTTAAACAACCAGGAGACATGTTGGTTTCACCCTGTAGTGACCACAGTAGCAACTGTTTAGCAAACATTACATATCGGTAGTCTTACAATTTCATATACACTTGATATAAATACTATTAATACAGGTAACTTACATAGCCATGGTTGAATTGTGGAACATTTTCACATGAACCATTGCTCATAACCTCCATAACTTTTATTGGGGGGTGGAACAGGCTAGAAATACTTCTTTCCTCTTAGTCCTTGTGCTAAGCTAAGCTAACCTTCTGCTGGCAGTAGCTTCATTATAAGAGAGTGGTAGAAATCTGCTCATCGAGCTGTCGGCAAGAAAGAAATGTATTTCTCCAAATGCCAAACTATCACTTTAAAAAAAGTTATTTTAGTATCATATCTTGGGTAAATTTTGCCAATGTCCTACACCAAACTGACAGACTTAGCAGCACATCATTAAGACTGCAAGCTATTTCAGTCGCCACAACTTCTCACCTTTTAGTTTTTGAAAGCTGCTCGCAATAACTCAAAGTAGCTAGAGCTTTTTCTGGCTTTAAACACAGACCTTACCTGTGCTCACGATTAGTCTACTGTCATGCAGTGCATCTTGTGTGCAATTTATTCAAGGTCCTGTTGTCCTTCGCCTAGTTTTACCAGTCCTGTGTTGTGCAACTGCGTGGTAATTTGTGTCAGCACCAGTTAACCAGGTCAAACTGCTGTTCAGTCAGACTAGGAGAATAAAATGAAATGATTCGACAATGAAATGAAATACAAAAACCTTAAAAATCAACCTGCTGCTGCTAAATAACTTGCATTAAGTAAAAAAAATAAAAATACATTACACGTTCTGTCTTCAGTGGACATATGGCGCTTAGAAAAGAGCCTTTTCATACAGTAAGTAGGTAAAGAGTGTGTATGCATCACAGGTTGCAACAAAGCTCCCACAATGCGTGTGTGTGTGTGTGTGTGTCAATGTGCCTGTGTGTACACACCGCATCCCTGTCAATTTTCAGTATTTGCAGCAATTTCTGAAGTAATGACAGGTAATCATCAGCAAGGTGATCTGAATAAGCAGCCACAGTGAGAGCACTATTCTAAATTCAGCACTTGTTCAACAGGAGTTTTGCATTTTCCCCCCTCACACTGTTGATATAATGGGTGGGTGGAATGAGGGCACATCATGAACGGTGCAGCATGCCCTGAGCTGTGTGCTAACTCGATGTCAGAGCCACAGTGAGTAATGATGGCAGTGAGGAGACTGGCACAGAGGCAGGGACAGGGCTTATCAGGTTTATGCTGCGGATGATAAAATGTTATATTCAGTTTCAGATTCTAGAGGCAGAGAGAGGGAGAGAGATGATATCTAAAAACTAACCTCACCACTGCTGGCAGGCAATGGCAAAGACAGGATGGCGTGTATCACACACACACATGCGCGCAGTGTAACACACACACACACACACACACACTTTCCCCCATGATACACCTTCTCAAGATTTCTTACAAGTACTAACTTCGCTTCATTTTGGAATTAATTAGCTGCCTGAATTTCATCAGTTAATTATCATGATCGGGGCAAGGCAATAATTAAGTTTTCCTCACAGCAACGTGGCACTTAGATGGCAGTGGGATCCGAGTCCTGTCTCACATAGATACTTAAACTCAGAAAAACTCAAAGCCCAAGATGTCAACCCTGGATAGTTATGTGCACCATATTTAACTTTACATACGGTCAGTTTTAGAATTGATTGTAATATTTTATTAATAACATTTAAAGCTCTCGCACCTGATCACATTGCTGAAACTATATATAGTATAGTGTAGAATAACTAAGATTCAATCACTTTTGAAAACATATTTAGGATTTTTATGACCAAGTATATAATTCTATTGTTCATTTTATTTCTTATTTAATGAATAATCTGGTGATATTCCATATTTTCCTAACTTGTCAACATATATATCTTATTTCTTTGTGACGTACAGCTCCATTGTTTCCCAGAAACTATTAAAACCACACCAATGTTGCTGTTGCCCTGGGTGACACGTTCCTTCATTACCATTAACAAACATCATCCTGCTGCCACTCACTAGAGCACCAACTGTGGATTAATCCGCAGATGGAAATAGTCTCCAATAAATGCACAGTTCTATCTGTTTGAGTGACCAGCTGTTTTAGGAAATTAATTAATAAGCTAATTTGTGAGTTGTTTTGAAAGATTTATGTCTTCAGGAGTAACAAATGAGATTGGTGATATGGTAGGTAAGTCAGGATGTAACACAGTATTGGTTTTGGTCTTTTCATGAAATTTGATGACAATGACAAAAATATATTTTCTTAATCGTCTTCCTACGATGAGCGATGTGGTCCTTTATTATCTGCCAGTTGTTCATGAGAGATTTCTGTTTTGTCATGTGATTCTTGTGTAAGGTAGGCGTGGCTCAGTTGGAAAATGTGATGTCACATGCTTCTGCGCACCAATCAGCATTAAGGATCATTTGCCACCTCCACACAGTCCTCCACAGTTTTTGAATGGTAAACTAGAAAATAATACTCACGGATGTTTTTTTTCTCCCCAAACTTGGATTGTTGCTCATTCTTTTATGAATTATTAATTTTATAGACAAATACTTTAGATTTAAAACTACTGTTGTCTTCTTGCTTTATGCTTTGAGTAGTAGTCTCTATGATTTTATGCATCTTTTATGTTCTATATAAATAAAGTTGTATTATTTTCAATATGCAACGACCAATTCATTCTAAAAACAGCTGCACTGCAGGTTATGAATAATTATGGGTCCCTGTGTGTGCGCATGAGTGTGTGCTGGAGAACACAAACAGGATGTTCTGTACAGTTTGTGTAGACTGATAGTTGTGATGGCAAAAGTTAGGAAAATAAGGCTGAGGTTATCTTGAAGATAATGAGAATTACTCTCC
>NW_023340206.1:6055848-6059497 GCF_004916995.1 Morone saxatilis
GGAGAGTAATTCTCATTATCTTCACAGTAAATAAATTGACTACTAATAGGTCATTATTTACGAAGCCATTACAACGATTATATGAGCAACACAAAAACAATGTAAAAGCGAATAAAAGTAATGCTGCTCCTGAGGCTGGAGAGGATGACTGGAAGAGAAGCAGAGACAGTGTAAATGCCTCATCACAAAGCTGTATCAGTGCCCTATCATTAGGATACCGTGGACATACAGTACCTCTTATTGATACTGTATTGTGTCTTCACATTGAGACTGTGAAAAGATTTTCTATTCACCGAGTCCACTTCATCTTCTGTGGCTACAGTGATGGAATATGGCTGCAATCTACTGCTTCAATATATCGTATATAAAAATGATATAATAAATCATTATGGAGAGGGGAATGGCTCTGCCGCTCTCCAAACACTGCTGTCCTGTGAACAGCCCTTCTTATTGTCTCTAAATTCAATAGTTTCCCCCCCTGTGCACTCCTTTTTATTACTTGTCTCATTTATTGCGGTGCAGTGTCTGTTCATATCGGGCTTTGTAAATGAAGTTTTTGCAACAAAGGTTATTGAAATAAGTCCACGGGATCCTCGAGGATAAGTGATGCCGGAGAGAGTTAATTGGCTTTTTGAATGTTGGATCTGAGCGTAACCTGCTCTGGAGCAAGTTACCATGGCGATCTACCTGCGCTGCAGAGTGAAACACCTTTGTGGGAAGCCAGAGCTGAGCCCCGAGTTAGCTCTGTGGCCTACTAATCTTTCTTCATGAGTGCAGGCTCAGATTTCCTTCTGAAGCATATGGATGTATTTTTATGATCTGTTGAGTGTGGGTTCTTATATTTGTCCACACTGTTCCTTCCTGTCAGCACACTGTTTAAATTTTGGTCTGGGAAGGAAACACAACACCACTTAAATTTGTATTCTTGTCCATAAATATATTCCCCCAGTCATTTTTCATTTCATCAGGTTTAAATTACCTCTTCGGGCCGACCCAGGGCCGGGGTACCGGTGAGCAGAATGACCCGCTTGGCGCTCTGAATGAGAGGCACCAGAATCTTAGTCCGTGCCGCGTTCCTGGATTTGAGGTAATGTGACTCATCCACCACGACCACTGCGAACCGCTGCCTGGTCAGAGTCTCCAACAGGAGGCGCGCATCTGTGGTGAGCAGACCGTAACCCAGCACGGTCACCTTACTGCTGCTGATACCCCTGGAGGGACAAGGACACACACACACACACAAGAGGAACAAGAGGAACAATGATGAAACACAGTATGCATAACGCACATATGATGTATCACAAGTGAACCTTTTTTCATCTGTACTAAAACCAAATATAAACACAAACATTATTTGATCTATTCTTTTATTACTATTTAATAGGACAAAACCTGATGATATTTATTGTCTGCTGATTCTTTTCTCAATTATTTGTTCACTAACTTCCCTACCCTGTCTATGGTACACAACCCCAAGCACACTGGTTCCTACTGAATATGAAATAATCAGAAATATATACTTTAAGCTCCAAAAACAGCTTGTCACTGTAGTTTTTAGCAAATACTACTCAAACAGAACGAAATGTGCATTTGGTGGGGACTATTTTCAGTGTGGATTATAAACAATTTGGAGGATGAGTCAAAATATACTGGACCACTACAGAATATCTTGCAGGACGAACATTTTATACCCAGGAATTCACATTATAGACCACCACCGCAACTCATACACAGTCCAGCTATGTACTAGTTTTCTCCCTAGTTATTGTGTACAACAATGGAGATCAATGGCACAGAGGAAATAAGGATACGCAGACTTAGATAACAAACACATAAGCAGGAATACATTCATTGTTGGTTTTGGTTTATCCTTTATACTGCTCTGTATTTCATACAGTAGTCACCTTTAACATTAACAAATGTGTGTCAGCAGCTAGAACTTAATAGAAACTCAACATCTTTTCAAATGTTATAGTGTTTATTGACTTGGCAACTGAGCCCTCAAGGTAAAGTAAACCAGACAGCTTAAAAAGGGTGTGTGTACTTGATAAATGTTAGGGCACACAAAGAAAGACACACACACACACACGCCGCGCGCGCACACACACACCACACACACACACACACACACACACACACACGTACACTGCCAGACATGAACTAGGGCTGCAGCTTTTTTGTTTTTTTTCATACATCTCCTCCTCTCTAACGCTTAAGAAATCCATTCCTGGGCTGTATTGCAATTTCTATATTTTCCAGGTGATGC
Organism: Morone saxatilis; assembly: GCF_004916995.1. Taxonomy (NCBI): domain Eukaryota; kingdom Metazoa; phylum Chordata; class Actinopteri; family Moronidae; genus Morone; species Morone saxatilis. The sequence goes on from NW_023340206.1 coordinate 6,058,115, forward strand.
GCAGCCCTAACACAAACACACAGATACACGGGCAGTCGCAGATAAACAAACAAACACAGCGGCGAAATTCAGCTGCATGAAACTCAATAAGGATCTCTGAGAAAATCAAAAACATTTGCAGCATCTGGCGGCTTCTAATTCTTCGCCTTTGCCACACACACATTTTCAAGCTGAAATAAACCTAAGGTGCCATTCATGTTCTACAAAAGAACAAGTGAGTCAAAATACTGAGAGGAGGTGCTGCATAATTTTTTCTTGCCTCCCCGTTCAGTCATTAACACATCCAGTTCAAGGACACGTTTTCCCCAGAAGGCTTTCACAACCTCTTTGCGCCTCATCTGTGATGTGAGGTGGAGAGGGTTTTTTTTCTCCTCCAAGTCACAGATAGAGAAAGTTTGTTTCATTCAAAAACAAAAACTAAGAGAACTAGGGGAAAGTTGAGATGATAATAAAAGTAGCTGTTTTCCAGGCAACATTAGCCCACAGTGCACAAACAAACACTGCAGCCCCCGAATCAATATAAACAGCTGTGAAAATGAGCCACATTTCTCCACGACAGCATTTTTCCACTTCCTGCATTGAAAATACTTCAGCTCTTGTTCAATATTGCAGACGTTGCCTTGACATGATTTGTCTGTCAGCGCTGTCAAACATCGGCCCATGCTGGCTCCTGACACCGAGGGACACTTTGAGATTAAATTGTCAGCCGCAAGCTCTCCGTCTATCACACCGCCTCACTTTCACACTCCATGACCAAGTGTGTTTCACATTTTTATTCCATCTCTTTAGGTAAATTATTACCATGTGTAGAAGCAGAGGGCCGGAGAGACAGAGTCGTAACAGGAGACATTAGATACTGCCTCTCTGCTTGTTATAAGGGCAACTCCAAGTTCAAATAATGGCTGCAACCTTTCACTTACATAATACTGTGTACGATGAACATAATCCACAGGATTATGTGCTTTGCATTGATATCCCAAACATATTTATGAGCTCTAAAGAGACCTTGTATGCACTTTGGCACAGACTGTGGGTCTGAATGTGCAAAATGCGTCCCTATCTGCTAGATAACATGGAGAATTTTACCTTGAATGAATTAAAAAATGTAGAACTGAAATGTAAAAATGTCTCTTTTCAAGAGAAAATAGCAGAAATTCACTAGTTCCAGGTTTTGTTAGTCATGTATGATAATAAATTGTATAACCTTGGGTTTTTGAGTGTCCAGACAAAACAAGTAATTCATCGTCACCTTGGGGTCTAGAGAAATTTAATGGGTATTTTTTAATTAAAAAAATGACAACTAGGGCACGCGGTTAACTCAGTTGGTAGAACTGGCGACCCATGTACCGATGTACCATGTACTTGCTGCAGCGGCCCAGGGTT
>NW_023340206.1:6059517-6074699 GCF_004916995.1 Morone saxatilis
TCTCTGCCCCCCTTTCCTGTCTATATTCAGCTGTCGCTATCATAAAGGCAATAAAAAATAAAAAAAATACAAAAATAAAAAAAATAAAAATGAGAACTACACCTTTGTGTTTCTGAAAATCATAATTAAAGATCCAGTGTGTAGGATTTAGTGGCATCTAGCAGTGAGATTGCAGACAGCAATCAGCTGAAACCTTTTGACTGTAGAAACATTGCGGTTCAACATGGCGGACTAAGTAGAAGAGGACCCACTCCTTCTGTAGATAAAAACAGCTCATTCTAAGGTAACGAAATCACAATGATTCTTATTTTCAGGCGATTATACACAAATAAAAACATACCTATGAATATTATATTCCATTCTTGCCCAATAGATCCTCCTGAATGTTACACACTGGACCTTTAAGTGTCTTATCGCAACTATTATTGATTAATTTTTGACCGTGTGACCTTTAACTGAAAGTAGTAAAAAATGCAGCTAGTTTTTAAATTAGTATAATCAAAAGTATGAAATTCATTTCTTTCAAGGTTTGACTTTTTGGCTCTCAAACTGCAGCTTTAATAAACATTTTGACAGTACTGAGACTGTATCAGTTTGCCAATATTAGCCTTTCATTAAAAACTCAGTGTCATCCACAACTGACATAAGGAACTAAATTAAGTGAGCTAATTACATATTTACTGTCTATTTGAAGCCTTTAATCAAAATATATTCCAATAAGACGTATGATAATGAGTCTTCAAAACCAGACTTATATGTTTTATTCATCTAAAGAATTTATGAATAAAGTGTGTGGAGAATTCCCATGATATACAGAAAGTTAGCTGTGAGCATACAGAAGCAAAAAGAGCCACATATTTCCCTCAAGAGTTGGTGGAGAAAAAACCAAAGCTAAAAGGAGAGTCAATATTTGACTTCAATTCATCAGGTGGTCAGAAGCACAACTCAAAATGAATCCTAATGTTGCTCCATATCGGCTCAATGTGTATACAAGCTAACAACCATCATATGTACTTAAAAGGTAATAGTTATATATAATAAAAACTATGTTTTCAGGTCGTTACTGCTGGCCAAAAAATAAATGTATGCAGATTTGACACAGTCCCAAAAGACACAACATAGATCTAGTTAGAATAAAATGAGAAAGTAAGCTGGCTGAGGAGATTTGGAGGGATGGGGGTGGGGTAACCTACATGGTGTGGCTCTTGTTCTCCACCAGGTTGATGTCCCCAGGCTGCAGCTCGGGGATCCACCTCTCCAGCTCTTCGATCCAGGGGTATTTCAGGGACGAGGGCACCACCACCAGGAGAGGCCACTCCCGCCTGTAGGCGTACGCCACCGCGATGGCCTGCACCGTCTTCCCAAGACCCATCTGGACCGACCAAATCAACACACGGCGAAAGGGGGAGAAAAACAAGTCAATCGTGCACCGACTCTGCGGTAAATTGCATATGACGGCCGAGCTGATGTGAGGCCCAAGAGTAATAAGGTCTCAGAATGATTCTTGTGTCAAAACCGATTAGACACGTGGGAGTGCTGCACAGGGCTGACAAATTAATTTGGAAGGCATGCAGCGAAGTCTCAGGTTCATTTTTTGGGGGGAAAATAGATTCCCTGAGCCAGCGTTGTGTGTGCTTACCTCATCAGCAATCATACATCTGTAAGACAAAAGGAAACAGAGAAAACTTTATCAGATGAGTTTTGAGGAAATTGTTTTGTAGGGCTGACCTGCATATTGCTATAAAAAGACAGAGTTTGCATATAAAGACAACAGCCCCAGCAGCATGAGAGCATTGCTCAGGGGCACCACAGCAGCATTTATAAGAGGAGCGTTTATTCTGTTTCCCCTGTCACAGTCCGGCATTTCAAACCTTTCTGGCAACAGAAAATACGCTCGCAAAGTCACCTCAGACTCAGCTGCTCTTGGACATATTACAAATGTGTCACTTGTAATTTAGGTCTGCACTGGGACCGTGTTTCAGTTTGAGAACTGTTGTTGTCATTCAATATTTATGTTGTTGTTCCTACTGAATATGTAAAAAAAAAAGAAAGTAACACGCCGGCGGATGCAGAAGCTAAAGAGTAATTCCTGAAGGAAAACAATACTAATATTTTCCAGGAAAGTGTCAGTTCCTTTTTTAATTATGTCTGTTTATGTATCTCATGATGACAAGTTGTCTAACAAAAATCTAGCTTATACTCTTGGACTGCTGACAGGTTTGAGGAATTGAGGTTTGACCTAAATTAGATACTCATTTAGGAGTCGCACAAGTCGGCGAACCATTCGGTGCCAGATTTAATATGTTATACATACATATATATATATATATATATATATAGAACTTTAGGAAGGAGTGGAGCATCTTTAATTGCATTCACCTAACTTGTAGCCAGCCCTCCATTCAATATCACATTGATAAAAACAAGGAGTAGAGTGGTTATTAATGAAATGTCGTGTGCTGTAGAGTTGGCACTGATGATTTTGGTTTTCAGACTCTATTGTTCATTTCATGTTATGTGTTTTATGTCTGTCCTTTAACATCTTGGTACCGTGCAGCAAACCAGTCACTTTATCACATTATCGTTCGGATTGCTGCGTTCTGTTGATCCATGACTAAATCAAATTAAAAAAAAAAATTGAGATAATTGAGATAAATGTTCTTGGGCACAGATGTGAGTTCATTTCATTCCCGGCAGACACTGTACATACTAAACCCAATTTTAACCCCTGACTAATTTTACAATCAGTCGGACAATCAACATGTCAGACATTTTGGTCAGCTTACTTGCAGTGTGTGAGCAGTCCAATTTCCCAAATGGCTGCTGTCAAAAGATGTGATATGAAATGCAGTGAGCTTGTTTTAATATTACCAGAGTAGTATTTTACCTAGTGTTGCTACTGTAGTCGTAACTGGAGAATATTTTCCCACCTGGCTTTCCGTTCACAGCAGAAATGCACAAAGGATGTCTTTGATTTTTGTTCATTGTTAAGGACACAGCTGTCATGTTTGAGTAAACTTTATTGGAATTATCAATGGACAAAATCGATCGGGGGTTTTGTGTTTATGTTCAGTGTGAGCACACACGTTGTGACCAATCAATTGACCAGTATGTGTATTATGTTGACAGTCGAATCCTTAAAGAGAGAGCGCTCTCTGGTTTCAGGCCTGGTTCTCCTCTTTTATTCCGACGTTTTACTGTATAAGCTATTTTTAATCGTTAGTTGCAGCACCATCACTGCTTATTAATTACATCGGTAGTCTGGACAATGATGATAATGCTGATTGGACTATTTGTCTAACTCTGTCTTTGTTAATCCTCTTTCTACTTTTAATTCACATTTTCAAGAGAGCAGCCTGCTATTGAACCTTACCCGAGGACAAAAGTAACAGCTCACCTGTCTGGCTGTCTCTGATATGATATGTTTTAGCTCCCATATAACAGCCACCCAGCTCCCCCTTTACACTCTACATTATAAAGGAACAATGAAAGCGCGACACATTCCTTCAGCTGAAGTTGTCCCCATGGAAAAAGTGCAGATAGATCAACCTCTGGTTCCCTCTGCCCAGTGGGTTTGGGCCTATTGTCATGACCTTGCTTATTCATAAATGCTTCCAACATTGTGTCAGAGCAAACAGTGCAACAGAGCAGCTCTGAATACCTCAGACACAGTCTCTCATTATTCTTTCTCCTCCTCCCTCTCCTCCTCCTCCACTTCCTCCCCCCCATCTCCGCCCCATTTCTCTCTTTCAGCTGAGGAACATGATTAATGTGCACCTTGCCACTGGTGGTTTTTCTAATTGCCAGCACACCGGCCCAGTCAGCGCAATGCGCACACACACACACACGCACACACGGGCTGTTATGTGTGTGAAAAATGCACACAAAAGAAAAGATATGCAAAAAAGCAAAAATACACGACATATGCGCAGTGCACACACACACACACACACATGCTAACACATGTAAACGTCTACACACACACATACACATATATGTGTATGCGCATACCCCCACCCACACACACACACCCACACTCACACACTGGGGAGGGAGTGCGGCTGGGGCAGGTGCTTGCCATTTCTCAACACATTAATCATCCTCCTTTAAATAACCTGAGTGTCGTCTTGACGGTTTGAGACTGCGAGGATGCTGCAGTGCTGTTGCCTGACAACGGCACGGTCCCCGTCGCCCCGTCTTTCTAATGTTATCTCCGAAACCCACAAGCCACAAAGTGTCAGGAAATGGGCTCCCCTACCTCCCAAAGCTGGCTACGATGATTTGATGGGTTTGACCTCTGCACAGTGATGTGTTGTGTGGCCCGGTGTCTAACCCCAATCTTCCAGCCCTGTTAAGGTTCCCTTCTGAGGACTGGACCCGTAGTGCGCTGTGGTGACGGGAAAAACCGCTCAGAGGTTGGACGCTGCACATAGGCCTGACTCGGAGGGTGCTACAGTACGCCATGCTCGGACCCAGAAGGAGCTCACATACAGTTATGGGTTCACAGTGCAGTTTTGCTGTATACGGTAAATGACCTTAAAAAGTAGACATTCGTGGAAAAGATTTAGGCTTTTTTATACTTGCAGGAGATGGAGGAGGATATTTCAATAGTGTGTGTGACTTTAAAAGGAAAAGTTTAAGCGCTGGCTATATGGGGCAGATCCACAAGTAGTGTTTTGCTTAGAAGTTTTTTTTCCTAACTTCTGCTCACCCAAATCTATCACTTAATTATATTTTTTCAGCTATGCTTGAAATAGAAAAACAAAAGTTTCCTGTACTTGTTGGACAATAGTTGCACACACCCGGGCTCTCTTTTTCTCTTTTGTTGAGTGGGATGTTTTTTTCATCAAGCTTTTGCTGAACTTTAGACCAATGACTTCCAAAGTGATTTATTTCCATGTGTTACTGCTTATTTTCCCCCACAGGGCGACATTTACATGAACTACATTAATACTATGTTTTAAAAAGACAAATAAACACATACATGTCGTAACCACACAAAAAAAGCAATGACCTATTAAAAATGCAGTTATGCTGCAAAGAAGACTGATGACAACAGCTAACTCTCGTCAGAGTGAGACGATGTAACTTTTGAGAGAAAAAATAATAACAGTATTATTGTCTTACAAATGAAAAAATGAATTTGTAACCAATAAAACAAGCCGTTGCATGTTTCAGTGTGTTTCTACAGTCTCCTACTGGGCTGAACAGTAGCTTCTTGTAGATAATGTTAGCAAACGTTAACTAAATATTGTTGTGTAACTGGCATCTCAGAGTCAGTGTGCTTAGTGTTACTGCCACTATGATTTAACATGCACTGAATAATATTTCGCTGGTTTTATCACAAAAGTAAAACAACGCGAGGGCATTTTTAGCTGAAAGGTTACAGCACATGCATAAATAAATAAAAACAAAACCAAAAAAATAAAAGCAAAGCAATAAATACACAGCGACTATTGAAATGTAACAGGCTAAAATGTAGTGTAACAAATACAAAAGCATAGAAGAGCAATAAAGTCAGCAGACTAATTCAGTAATGTTATACACAGACATTATCTAAATGTTATAAACTAGTGGTCATACCAGATTAAATGAGGCTGTAGCAGCAAAAGTCCTGAGTGTTCTTATGAATATCATTTTTCATTTCCGAGAAGAAGTTATAACTTTCTTTTTTAAAGTAACAGTCTTACATCAAGTGTTTAAAGATATATCTAATGTGCAGGATTTGAGGTGAATTTGAACAACTCACTTTCCTGATTAAATCTTTCAGGATAACCTGCAGCGGTTCCTGCCTGATGCTGGTTACTCATAAAGGTCAGTCTCACAATGCACAGTCAAAGTAATGTGAATGTGTTGTGTGTAGGTGTTGCTGTGAATATTCTGGTACATTATGGCCTTGGATGATCCTTGATACTTTCTTTTGTAAGTCTAATCATAATCATTGTCCTCCTGTGTCTATTACAGCAGGATGTACATAAAGATGTATGAATGTGTGCTGTGTTTGGCTCTAATGATGCATTAACTCTCTTTGCAGATTGCAGTTTCTTGAGATGATAAACTAAAGGAACATATTTTTTTTATGTTACAGCACTCGTTAAAAGTGTTTCCCACCAGCATAATCCTTCTCTGTAACACACAAACCCACCCAGCAGGATACAAGCTTTATTTATCATGTGCAGCATCTAAACTTTGTTTCTATAAAAGCCTTTTTCTTTAGATCCCTGAATGGATACTAGCCAAATAACGGACAGTCGGCTATTAAGGCAACAGGTTATTGATGGTGGCTAAAATTAAATTTTTCATGCTGTATAATAGGAATGCATCTCCTGCTGTCTTCATGACACAAAAATACCCACTTTGGTTAAAACCAATATGTGCTTAATTAGGATGAAATGGAATTTAGAGCACCTTAGAAAGCAAATACTGTAACTGGCACTTTGATACAGGAGAGACATTATCTTTACGACGATACAGGACCCAGCGTCCCTCCTTCGGATGTGATTTGTTTTGTCCAGAGACTGCTGGATCTCAATGGTGACCTGACACTGACCTGAATAAACGGTATTTTTAACTACGGCCAACCCACGTGCTGCAAGACATTAAAACACTATTGTCGTTAAAAAAACTAGGGGTCAGGGTGTTTTTGGCTGAAGCAGCAATAAGGAGGGGCAAACATTATGTAACAGCTGACGGAGGCAGTGGTGAAAGTGGGGGTTTTGTTGTATTAACCCATGACTGTAAACTCGCCAGCTCTCATACTGATGTGTGTGCTGAGTCTCCTTTTGTCTGCATTAAAGAGGCACTCCACTGATTTTACACAAGGAGATCAGATCAGTTTACTAGTCACGAGGAGGAGTACTCAGTCTGTGAAAACAGTTTCATAATGTCCTTTGTGGCTCTATAGGGAGCTTTCTGCCTGTGTTACAAATTGGGAATTGAGTTTGAGCGTTGAATGATGTTGGCACATTCTTGTCAGAGAGGATTATGGGAAGTGCAGGCTCCAGTGTTTTTGGAGCTTAACCCAAAAAGACTGAAAGTCAGGAGGATATCTTTGTTTGTTTTGGCCATTCTTTATTTTTAATGTCTCTCATAAGTCCCCCAACTGTATGGAAGTGTAGAGTACCTCTTTAATAATAAACTATTTTCATCTATTGATTATATGTCCAGGCAAACAAACATCAAATCAACTGTTTGAGGCCCTGAAAGGCAGCAACAGTTTTGGTTATTTCACATGACAGATTTTACACATCTAATGGTTGGTTGTTTTTTTTTATGCCGCCGGCACTATCAGTCAAATCTGATCAAACCACACCCACAGGGTCCTGGTGAAGCAGATAAGCTAAGAAATAAACAAATAAGTTTTTAAGATTTTAGAGAAATACTGATGATTTGAAATCCAGTTTGTAGGGGCTTTAATATTACACTATTACAGAGCCTACCTTAAAAGTTGTTGTGCCTAATTTATTTTGCATGGAAGAACTTTTAACAGGGACGTAAGCTCAATTGTACTTTCCCGCACTGGAACAAATGATTTTATGGAACCGCAGTCTGTTTACAGTCTCTATATTACCTGCAATACTTATAAGCCTGTACAAATGTGGCCTAAATATATCAACTTGCATCTCTGGAATGGACTTCTCTCAGTAATTTGACCATGGCAGCGAGAGACAACACAGTCTGCTTATTGATCTCCTCTCGTACCAGCAGAGCAGGCCTTATTCAATAAAAGCACAAGCAGTCACTTGCAATAATACTTTGGACAAATCAGAGCAGGGCGGACATACAGTGCATCACAAGCCGCAGTCAACACCTTAATGGAAGTGACCAAGAGGTCTTATTGGATGTACTTTTACTCTAAATTGATGTTTTTGTTCAATATCTGGGTAGGCCCGCTCAGAGCACTGGATTTGACAGATTTTAGAAATGCTGAATATATACAGATATGAGCACTCAAATGGCACACTTCTGCCCAACTTTCCAAACAATACAATCAACCACATCTCATGGGTTTTTATTGTCATGCGGCACAACAACTTTCCCACATTACCCCTCATCTAACTCCATAAAATTCACTCACCCTCCTACACAGACTGATACAACGGGCTCCATAAGTATTGGAATTGCAACAACATTTGATGTTTTGGTTCGGTACTCTTGATGCTCTGGATGTGAAAAGACACAATGACTATGAGATTTAAAGGAAAAATCCGCCCACGGATCCTCCCACACTGTTAGATATCCGACATCAATCTGTGATGTTCAGTGCATTTCAGGAGTTATTGTATAACGAAGGGCTGCCATTTATTTTTTTTTGTCTGTCAGCCTCCCTCGTCTAGTTCCACCTCAGGTAGTGATATCCTACATTTCCCAGAAATGTTACACTCCTTCAAAAAAAATCCAACAAGTCTGCAGCTGCATTGCATTCTGGTCTACTCGAGCTATTGTAGGTAGAAATATAGTTATTTCTGCCTTTTCTACAATGAGTCATCAAGAGGGGAAAAAAAAAGACTGCTGCTTTAATTCGAGGCTCTTTTCAAGGATATTGAATGAACAAATAAAGAACAGCAGGGTGTCTCAAATACATAGAAAGTTCAACATTACTGTCAATAAAATTATCATTTTTAGTTTGCAATCATCTTGACAGTCGGTCTGTATGTGAATGCAGACAGTTGAGATTAAGGGGTGCAGTACTGTGGACTTAAAATGCCGTCAAATTAAGTGTTATAACCTGTTAGTCACTGTATTATCTCACATTACTGCTTTTATAGTATGTAGCAACTAGGAGGTGGAAAATCTGGCTTCTTAAACATGTTTTAATGCTAATGGATGATCAGTTTGGCAACATGGTGGCACGTCTGGCTAACTAGGTAATTACCAAGCGTTGCTTCCAAGGCTGTTATGCTACATTCACAAGTAGAACATCTACTGAATGCATGGGACGGTATGAAAATTTCATGATTAATGATTGCCATACACAATATTATCACAATAATGATGAAAATACAGACTTTTGGCAATAAAAACACATATTTATTGCATCACAGATTGGCACCTCATCTCTCTGTTCCACATTTTGGAAACTATACTATTTCCACACATCCGGTTCAAATTTTTTGAGGGGGAAACAACGGGTAAAGCCGAGCCTTCAGTCATGGTGATTACGATTTTAGAATGACTGGCAAGAGGTGGGCTCCCCCTTTCCCGAGAAGATAAATCCTCTTCCCATCCTTTTCCTCATCATAGTTATGATTCCTGGACCAACTAGCTCTTTGATGCAGTACAAGGACTAATAATACTCCTTCTTTAACGATACGTGTGTCCTCCATGGATCTTTAACTTGTGAGGATGCTGGCTTTCTTCCCCACGTCCTGAGTGAACTGGAACAGGAAAATTAAGTTAAAAAGTCAGCTGCCATGTGCCTTGGTAGACGAATTGTTACAGCGCATGGTTGCAACTGTCTCCAGTTTAATTCCAGCTGGTGACCTTTGTTGCAAATTACTCAACGTGTGTAAAAAAAAAAGAAAAGTCAGACGCAGACAGTTTTTTTCAACCAACTCGTGGAGGCGAGATTATTAAAGATGTTTTAAGAATTGCATTACAAGATTCCACCTATCATCACACAGGTGTAGGAAGAGTCACACACCACCTGAGAAACACCTGCGGTTGTGTGGCACTGGCATACAGAATACAGTTATTTTAAAAGGTGTATTGTGATATTCAGGGTAAAAGAACAAACTAAATCACAAGCCTAACCATGATGTCAGAGCCTATTCTACTTCCCGGCTCCCTCTACCTATAATAGCTTGTGCTAATGCCACTCCTGCCTGTCTCCGGAGAGAAGCGCTGCTCTTACTGTCACAATAATGCCAATTGACTGAGGTAACTGTCCACACAGTGCAGCAAGAGCCAATTGACTTCTGACCCACCCGTGTAACAAAGCAGTGCCTCCCAGTGTTTCTGAATCAATATGGCCGCTCCGCATCACAGCAGCGGTGCTCAGATTGGCTCCCCCTGTGCTGACCTTACCGAGAACCCGAGCGTACATCGACTGGTCGGAGAGGAGGAAATGGGCAAGTCCTGGTCCGTCTCCTGCAGCTAATGCTCAACACAGCCAAACACTCGCGGACTTAAGGGCAACTGAGAAACTTCCCATGAACTGATAATTGTTTTCAAAAGATACAAGCTGGGCACTATCTGACCTTCTGGATTTAGAAGATATTCACTCTGTGTCTTTACTTGCTTCTTGTGCCATCGTAATGTGTTGTAGCTTGGTTGGAAGTCAGAGTTTTGGGACTGCCTACTTTATGGTTACGTTAGGCAAATGTAAACATGGCCTCCTGTTGGACTAAATCACACATTGATGCAGCAGCAACAGAACGAAGAACGTGTTACACTACAGATCTGTAGGTTTGATTCTGCCCAAAAAGTATGATCGTCATCATCAGGAAGTGAAAAATCAAAACATATCAGTGACCAACGTTCAAACATATTCTTCCTCTTACAAACAAAAAGTTGAACTCACATGAAATAAAACACACCACTGCTCAATTCAGCACATTCAGGGGTTTAGCTGCTACAGACACTTAATACCCTGATATGAGTAGTAGCTTGTGGTGGCAAAGTTTAGATGGATATTTATGTATACTTTAAATTAATGAGTCAGTTTGCTGACCTTAGGGGTCTTTGCTACTATTGATGCTGACCCTTTATATTTTAAAAGGACTTAAAATACTGTACTTATGAGTTTCTTAACATTAAACAGCTTTTAAAAATGTGACTGATTTAAAAACACACTATAAAGCTGTGAACTGACCGAGCAGCGGCACTGCTTACCGTCCATTCATTGATAAAGCAAACTCCACGCCCTCCCTTTGGAAAGGCATCAGACGCTGCAGGAGCTTGTGAGGAAGGCCTGACAGTTGCTGTGACCATCTTGTATCACAGCAAGAGCTCTGTAGGCCATTATCATCCATTTCCATTAGTACGTCCTCATCAGTTTCTCGGCCCTCGCTCAGTCAGCCGGCTCTGATTTTAGGCTGGAAAAGAAAAACACAGTTAAACCGACACGTACATCTGAACGAGGCCCCATGTAGGCTAGAATTAGTCTGAATTGGTGAATATTAACTTCAGCATCTCTTAGACATTAAAGAGCACTTTTGCTTACTATGTGGACTGCTGATTTAAACATGTTTTATAACAACTGTGAGAAGCTTTCCTCTGCTGCCTACCAGCACTGACAGGTATTCCATTAATAGAAGCTGGATGCCGCAGTATAGTGGACAAAGAAAGTCAGAATTTTAGATGAGATGGTAAAAGTTGCCTGTGTCAGCCGCCCCCAGTTACAGGAACAGGATCTCTTTTTGTGTTGCCTCACTCACCTGGCACCGTCCTGGTTAATCCACACGGATGTTTCAGCCTTCACATGTAATTACAGTTATCAGGGAGTGCAACTTACACCAACAACAATGACTAAAACAGTAACAACTTCCCATAACGACAGTGTTAGACGTTATTGGAAATACTATTAAAACCTATTTTATGTATGTTTAATATTATGTAATCGGTTGCTGTTATTCCAAAAGAATGATGATCATTAGAGTAATTGCAGATTTCCACTCGTTCTTTGATGTTTCCATTAAAGGTCAGTCATTATTTTCACTTACTATAATGAAACCTTAATTACATGTGATTCATCTTCTGCCACTGAGACACAAAGTGTAGTAACTGTGTGCTCCTTGACACGTATTCAGTAATAACAACCAAATATTTCATCTGATGGTTCATTTTACACCAAAAGCACCTAAAATGCGTGGAGGAAAGAGATTTAGACCTGGAGGTCAGTATCCTGTTACATGTATTCAGTTTCAAATCACCATTCATGACTTTCCTTTCTTCATCAGCGATATATCAGAGCACCCAGAGAACAAGTTAGGTTAAGGGCTGACAACAACCCATTAATAAACATTAAATAAATACAATTAAATGTGTTCAGAACAAGTTAAGAGTTAATAATAACACCTACAGAAGTTAGAGCATCTTTAGCTTGAGCTAGCGTCACAGACCGGAAGTGCAGAGGCTTTTCCTACAGAAATAAAAGCACCACCATTTGGAAACAGACGCTCCCGTTCGTAAGCTATTTAGCTCTATTATTTTGAATATCGACACCGGATACGCATTTTTTTTTGTTTGTTTGTTTGTTTATGTTGCATTTGTTTGTTTATGTTACATTTTGACCCGGCTAAATGACTGCTTTAAGTGTGTAAATTAATGTTCATTGTTACGTTACGTGTGTTTACGTGTTAGCGGGAACACTGCAATGTGCTCCTCGTTGCTATGATACTGTGAGTCAGGAGCAGTGCACATAATGTGAACTGTTGAGTTAGCAGAGCGAAATAAGAGGAGATTAACGTTATTCGTGTTTTTGCAAGCGGAGTTTGCCTACCCGGTGTGATAGTGGAGCAAATCAAATGGTCTTTGAAGAAGTGAAACACTGAAAAGTTTCGCGGTAAACTCGAGGTTCACTCGGTTTATATCACCGGGCATCCGCCGCACATGCTCTTTACTGAGCCTTAAAATCAACTCCCTGTCGCTTTAATGATCTAATTTAAACACAGCCAACACGACCCACCTAACAGTATAAAGACTTCACATCAGTGTTAAAGTATATGTGAGGAAAAATGACAAGGATATGTGAGGAAAATGACGGAACTGTCAGACAAACTCCGTGCAAACGCCAAAAAAAAAAAAAACCCCAGCAACGACAAGACGTGACATATTTCCAACGCCCTACGTGTGTAACGTAAGGCGCTGACGCACTCTCCCCCTGCCCGCCGCACTCCGCCGCTTCTCCTTCACTCTCCGCCGCAAACACTAGCTCCTCCACCTCCGGTAGAGACTACGGCTGTGCACCGATTGTAACCCAAAGCGGTAAGGCAACGTTACATATCTGCGGCATCGTGTCCCGGCTGTTACCGGGCAGTCGCGAGCACGTAACGCGGGTTATTTAGCGGCAAACGCGTCTCTTGCTGGCGCGTGACAGCGCCGGTGTTTGGCCGTTTTCAGCCGTTAGCAATCCTCAACGTCAGGTAATAACCGTTAGCCTAGCCGCGAGACGGTCCAACGCCAGACGTTGCTTACAACGTCGCCCTGCTCGTCGGCCGATGTACACACCCCGCAAACAAACACCGTGTTCAAATTGTAAGCGGCCGGGCTTCAATTCGGCGTTTGTCCGAAGAACCAAACAGCAGCGGTTTTAAAACTGCAGCTTAATTCAGTAACTTTCAGGCCTGGTTCGGCTGTTTGTCTCCCAGTCAGATGCCGCAACGCACAGTGTGTACTTGTTAGCCGTCTCCATAAACTGAGCTCCAGCTGGATTGTTTCGCTGCTTGGTGAAATGTCTTACCGGCCGAATTTTAGTTAAATGTGTGAATTGTCTAATCTGAATGTCACACGTTGTTCGGGGTTTGTGGGTTTGTCGATATGGAGGAAACGTTAAAATTGCCCGATTTGTAACGGAGTCTGGCGAACGTAAACTACCTATCAACGACGGCATTCAAGTGAAACGTATCGGACTCACGATTAATCAAAACAAATGCGTTTACTGGCGATTTACACCGTTAACCTGTGCCATAATCCGAAACACGGTCTCTTGTCTGTATGATCGATACATGATTGGCAATGAGACGAAACACACGCTAATCGGTAAAGCCCACGTATTGATAAATGACAAATAACGTGGCGCAGTTACCTTTAAACTACCAGAGTTATCAGAGTGAGGACAGTGGGGTTGAATGTATTTAATATCACAAATAAAATGAATTAACGCCAATCACTTTGAGTGAAATTAATTCTGCAACAAACTAAATGTGAATTAAATGAATGAGTGAAGCAGTGTGGCTTTGCACACAGCTTTACGTTGAGTGTTGATGAATAGATTATTAAAAAGCCTTCTTATTTCAGAGCGAACATTGACACATGAACACAGTTGTTTGGTACAACTCCAGTAAAAGGCCATAAATTCAACATCTAATAACTCCTTTTACTCCTCGTTAATAAATAACCCATACCCACTACGACTCCGATGCACAAACCGAGGCAATTATCGCCTCTACACTTGGTGTGAGATGGACAGAGGTGGCAGTGGGAGCTCACCAGTTGCCACCAGTGAGTCTGAGCTGATGGTTTTCATTGAGGAACCAGCGGAGAGCAGCTGCTGGTTCAGGTCCTCGTGGCTGCTGTTTTCAGAGAGCAAGCGGAGATGATGTGTTCATCTGTTCACGTGTGCTGCATGTATACCGTGTGTGTACTAAAACGTATTAATTTGGGGGATTGTGAGGGTGTTTATTCAGCCGCTGAGACGCTCTCTTGGGATTCACACGGCCCTCCGAGGCTCAAAATAAATGCTAGTGATTGTTTGTTTCACCTGTGTTGACCGTTCATTACGCAGGGTTGGGCCGTGTTTGGAGCTGATGACATTATCAGATATTGAGGTTGAGTGCGCCGTGTAATAAAGACTAAATAATTCATCGCCTTCCAGGGGGGGAAAATCTTTTCTTTCCTATAATATTTTTGGTCCGGGCCGTTAAATAATTCATCCGCCTGTCCATAAATTGTTTGTTCGCTCGGTGACCTTTTCACGGGATTAAGGAAGCACAATAATACATTCTTCAGAGACCTGGCATAACGAATGGTACAATTATGAGTCAGTATTGGATCGGATCGGTTGTCGCAGCCTGGTGTTGGTTGCTAAGTGACAGCAGGAACTTTTTCCGCCCACTGTGTTTGCTGTTAAAGTCTGAGCGACTGAAAGGACAAAAACAATCACATTATGGCAGTCTAGACTCGGACCTGTTTGCCTGTCAGTCACTCGGTGACGAGCCCTGTCTTGTAGAGCGCAGACAGAATACTTTAAATGAAAGAAACCAGCGATCTCTCATTAAACCCTCCGGTGTTTTATGAGTAGTGGGTGGTGTTTCAGGTGGAGGCTCTCTCTCTCTCTCTTGAGTCGGTGGGATTAGCCGTACTTGTCTTCTTGTGTGAAAACAGGGAGCCAGCTTTGAACGGGAAGGTAGCCCAGCGAACAGCTCGGCCTCTCAGCGGCCGCCGCCTCCCCGCCGCCTCTCCACCTGGTCTTTGAGCACCTAGCTGGCCACAGACGTGTCGATCCTGTCCCCCTTTCCTCT